>NW_023270469.1:23740010-23991763 GCF_011800145.1 Mirounga leonina | reverse complement strand
TTTATTTATTTATTTATTTATTTATTTATTTATTTATTTATTTATTTATTTATTATTTTAAAGATTTTATTCATTTATTTGACAGAGAGAGAGAGAGAGCACAGGTAGGCAGAACAGCAGGCAGAGGGAGAGGGAGAAGCAGACTCCCCGCCGAGCAAGGAGCCCGATGCGGGGCTCGATCCCAGGACCCTGGGATCATGACCTGAGCCGAAGGCAGACGCTTAACGACTGAGCCACCCAGGCGCCCCTGTAGGTTAATTTTAAACTCAGAGATAGGGAGAATAAAAATCCACCATCTTCAAATCTATAAAGGTTACGCTGGTATTAGGCAGGTTGCAAACCTTTGCATTTGATGGCTTATTTGAAACTCATCTCGTTCAGTTCATTTATGTATCTATTTTTCACCCTAGAAAAGAAACAGTGCTTTTTTAAAAGTGGGAAATAGTGGAGGGAGACAGATTTAATGTATATTTAGTCAATAAATTTCATATGGTTTATGGACTTTTACCCAATATAAATTGAGGGGGTGGAACTTAAATGATGTATATTTTTGTCAAAGGTCTAATTGAAAATGGGAATAAACAGAAAAGAACTTTATGAGAGCCACTGTTGTATGGTCTCATGATAGCTGAGGCTCAAAGAAATAAGAGAGTGAAAAAAGAGGTCTGAGGTGCCCAGCAATTGAATGCACAACCTTGTGAGTGAATGAACAACTGTTACTACAGTGGTTGCACAAAAGCTGGAGTTCTTTAGAGATTAAGTAGAACTGGAAAGAGATGAGAAAGTCTCCCAGATGACAGGCTTCAACCAGACTGAGTTTTCCCTTCAGGTGGCTGGGAGCCCCTGACAGGTAATGAGCAGCAGAGGGATGGAGCCCATGAGCCAGTCATACAGGAAAAGGTAGATGCCTGCATAAAAGAAAATGCAGTTAGTAAAGGACCAGAAATCAACTAGTTAGTGTAGGAAAACTTTCAGCCAAGGAAAAGTGGCGTATTTGAATGAAGGCTGTCTGGTACCATACTATTTAAATCCCAATGCTTGCAATGTGAGATATTGTTCCTAAATTGTTTGACCTGTGTTCATCTTATCTCCACAAAGAGTGAAAAAGTGCCTTGCAGACAAGGTCCAAACCTCATAATTATTTAGCAGTTCCAGGTTTATTTGAACAGTAATGATCTGAGAGCAGACATTTGGAAAATACTCTCTCTCACCAATGCAATAGAATTCAGTTATTAAGATGCTGTACTCATTGCCCTGAGTTGACTGACATTTTATGTCTCTAACTTGAGATTATGTAGACACTGACTCTGATCAGCAGTCACACTGAATGTGCAGTCAATGCAGATGTTAGGAGCATTTAAATTAAACATTCCAGAGCTATGGTCAAAATTATCCTTCCCATCCTTAAGAGCTTATTTAAAATGCCATTTTCTCTAAGATAACTTCTCAGACCAGGTCATGGTCGTCTTTCTCATTTAGAATTAAATAGCATTAAATCATTAACTATTAAAATATTTGTTCAAAGTCCCCGTTCCTTACAAAAAAATAAGCACTAAAAGTAAAGGAAGAAACAATATTGGTCTAATTCACCAGTTTTTTTTTTCCAGCACCCTCCCATAATATTTTGTTCATAACAAGTGCTCTACAAACATTTGTGAAATAATTACAAATAATAATAAATGTGGTATAGAGTTTGGGAAACATGTTTGTTTGTTTCTTAGCCATGCTATTATCGAGTAATGGGATGCTTTCCAAGCCGTGATACTTATTTTCTTCTCTTGCATACGTAACCAAGTTTGTTGAGTTGTTCAAAGGGGATAGTGCTAACTTGAGCTCTAATCACTATTTATCTACAAAGTAGTTTCTGGAGGTTAAGTAACTCTTTTTAAAAAAAAAAATGTGTGAAATGAAAATGTTGAAAATTAGTGGTATAGCATAGGGCATTGTGATGGGCAAATAGAGAAGCAGTCTAATTAATGGTTAAGAGCTACAGCCTGGTTGTTGATGTTTGATACCTCGCTCCAAGCCCTACAGGCATTTGATCTGAGGAAGTTGCCCTCTTTGGGCTTCCCTTTCGTCATCTGTCAAGCAGGCTGTGTAAGAATTAAAAATATGAAAATGCATCAAATATTTAGAATATTTCTGGGTATTAAACACCTGTAAGTGCTCATATATAACATGATCAAATGCTGGATTTGGGGATTTGACTTCAGATCCAATATGGTGAACGTTGGAGGACAAGATTTTGGAAGGTAGAGGAGTTTGGAGTCTAGTTTAATTATTCAGACACTAAATGGTGCTGATGTGCATGAGAATCGTGGCAGAAAATGTCGAGAGAAATGAAGCCTGTTAATTTTCCAGAGTATGTAACCAGCAGAGGATGATAAGGTATTAGATTTAGGGGATGAAGACAGAAGTGTGATCTACAGGATTTAGCTTGATCATTTGGGTGGCTGTTGGTGACACTCACTGAGATTAAAAGGCAGAAGGAATAGGTGAGTTCTGATGTGAAGCTTTTGAGTTAGAGCTGCCTATAAGACCCTCAAGAGAGCTACCCAGTAGAGAGTTTGATATAGGGCTCTGAAATAAAAGCAAAAGATCTGGAATGAAGAACACACTCTAAATGAAAGATGAAACGGAACAGTGAAAGGAAGGGTGTGTTATGAGTGGAGAACAGTTAAAATTGAAGTCTTGAGTTCTGTTCCTATGCAGATGAAATGGCCAAGGGTTAGGAAAAAGTTGGAATTAGAACCATCAGGATTTCTAGGAAAGGAATCGAAGGTGGAATTCAAAGTATAGATCCAGGCAAAAATAATAACTCTGTCATTAACATAAAGAAAAGTACAAAGAAAAGGCACATATATTTGGATATTTGGGGTGAGATAGAAGTTTTTCTTTATGTCATGTATTTTCTATAGCTGCATAACAAATTACCACAAACTCACTGGTTTCAAATAATGCCCATTTATCACCTCACATTTCTGTAGGTCCCATGTTTGAGGGGGGGCTCAGCTCAGGGTCTCACAAGGCAGGAATCAAGGTGTCCACCAGGCTGAGATCTCATCTATAGGCCTGGGGAAGAATCTGTTTCCTCATTTAGGCTGTTGACAGAATCCATTTACTTGAGGTTGTAGGTCTCAGATCCCTATTTCCTTGTAGACTGCAAGCCAGGATCCACTCTCTGCTATTAGAGGTTTCCACATCCTTCTCCCATGGCCCCTTCCATCCTCAAGCCCCAGTAAGCACGTAACATCCCTTTTAGACTTCCTCCTCCCTCATATCCCCTGACCTCCTCTTCCACCTCTGCTTTTAAAACTCATGGGAGGGTAGACGAACCATGAGAGACGATGGACTCTGAAAAACAAACTGAGGGTTCTAGAGGGGAGGGGGGTGGGAGGATGGGTTAGCCTGGTGGTGGGTATTGAGGAGGGCACATTCTGCATGGAGCACTGGGTGTTGTGCACAAACAATGAATCATGGAACACTTCATCTAAAACTAATGATGTAATGTATGGGGATTAACATAAGAATAAAAAAAAATAAAAATAAAAAATAAATTAAAAAAAAAAAAAAACTCATGGGATTACGTTTAGCCTGTCAGATAATCTAGGATTATCTCTTTAACTTAAGGTCAGCTGATGAGCAACCTTAATTACATCCGCAGAGTATCTTTGCCATATAAGGTAACACATTCACGGGTATTACATCTTCTCATATGCTCAAACTAGGGCGTGAAATATTTTGGGGGAACAAAATTCCACCTACCAAAAATGATTTTTGCCCTACCCGTGGAGTAAGAGGAAAGGTAATGTAGGAGTAAAGTGAGAGAGTGAGTAAAGAGAAAAAGTAAAGAGGGAAAACACTTTTTTTTTTTTTTGGCTTGCTTGCTTTTTCTTTTGCTCCCACTTGATCTAGCCATGAACTGCTTTTAGTGGCATTCCAGTGTTTATAGCGTTATACTAAAGTTATTTTGGGGAGGGTTTCTGTCTTCTTTCCATCTCTAAGCTTTTATAGTTTACAATCCTCCAAAGGTTCCCTCTTTTACTCTCCTTAATGATTTGGACTTCCATGTACTTTCACATACTTTGTCATTTTTTTGAATTTGTGGTAGATGGGAGAGATTATGGTATTAGGGTCTACATCTTGTAAGGAAATTGGAATAGTGTAAGAATGAGCAGCATTCCAAAGACTTAGGCAATTAAGTGAAAAAGAAACCTTAAATATTTGTATTAATTTAGAAATATTTTTACTTTATTATCTATAACATGATATAGAAATAGTCTTATTACCTGTCAAGCGTTTTAAATTACGCTTAATGTTCTCAGTTCCTAATTAAATTTTTCTTAAATAGTATTTGAAATCCATTAAACTGTTTAAGCTGTTCAACTTGCAAATAGGGATCAGTATTTTCTATCTTCATTAAAACTATTCATGGAATGAGTTTGAAACACTATGTTAAGCAATAGTAAGTGAGGAAAGTGAATTAAAAATAAAACTAATATGACATTTTATTTGGAGATTGAATTAAAAGTTATAATAAATTTTAATTTTTGAAATTCAGTTCATTTAAAAAGTATTTAAAAGGCATGATTAGTACTTTTAATCATAAAAATCCTATTAATCTCTCACCACTATATTTATGTTCTATCTGCATCATAATTAATGATTTTTACCTTTGTTTTTCCTTTACATTGTGAATTTTAACATTTGTCCAACCATTCATTTTGGATAAAAGAGTCATGTTTCCCTATCCTCTCTGTAAGAGCTAATGTGTAAACAAAAACCAACTTTATCTTCTGACAAGCAAAATATTTTTAAAATTTTCTGTATTACATTGGTTCATAGTGCCAGATGTAGAAGAGGAAAATGTGATACTGCCCTCTCTGGGATTTTGGTAGGATTCTTTGTTTTCCTTTCTTTTCCTTTTGTTCATTAGCATCTCATGGTACAAAGATCTAAGGTGATTTAAAAACACACACCAAAAAGAATAATTTATCAAGAAAAGTGCTGAGTTAAGAATTTATTTCATGTTAAGGTGTACCATTTTTCTAATGTCTGAGATATGGATGAACATTATAATTAATGTGTACATTTAATATTTTTCTGAAAATATTAAGTCATTATATATCTTATAATTGGTGTCATCTTAGAATGAAAAAAATCAGTAAAGTCAGACAGGTTTCTTAAAGCATATATTTGTAAACTACAAATTAAAAATTATTGTTAAACTTTCTTTAGGCTTTCTGGGAACCAGAGTAAAAGAGGTGAGGTGATCATTAGGTAGCTCTCATCAGATAAGGTTTTAAGTTACTTCTGGCCACTCTGGCTCTCTGCTTGTGCACCTCACCCCTGCCCCCAGAGCACCGGCATTGTGTCAGCCCCTGTGTCCAAGAAGCTGGCTGGTATTGACTATTACTACACCTCAGACAAAGCTTCATTGCCACTTTGGGCAACTTTTCCAAGGCAACTTTTGATGCCATTCTAAGACCTACAGCTCTCTTACCCCTGACCTCTGGAAAGAGTCTGTGTTCAAGTCACCCTATCAGGAATTCACTGACCATGTTGGAAAGACCCACACCAGAGTCACTGTGCAGAGGACCCAGGTTCCAGTTGTGGCCACCACATAGTTTTATACGAGAAAAATAAAGTGAACTAAAGCTTGTTAAAGAATATTATTTCTTTTTTTTTTAAAGATTTTATTTATTTATTTGAGAGAGAGAGAATGAGAGCAAGCAAGAGGGGGGAGGGTCAGAGGGAGAAGCAGACTCCCCGCGGAGCAGGGAGCCCGATGCGGGACTCGATCCCGGGACTCCAGGATCATGACCTGAGCCGAAGGCAGTCGCTTAACCAACTGAGCCACCCAGGCGCCCCAAGAAAATTATTTCTTGAAGTAAAGATTATTTATTTATTTATTTGAGAGAGAGCCAGAGTGAGAGAGCACAAGCAAGGGGGAGTGACAGAGGGAGAGGGACAAGGAGGCTCCCCGCTGAGCAGGGAGCCTGACGTGGGGCTCCTTCCCAGGACCCTGGCATCATGACCTGAGCCAAAGGCAGACACTTAACTGACTGAGCCACCCAGGTGCCCCTTGACGTAAAGATTTTTTTTTTTAAGATTTATTTATTTATTTATTTATTTGACAGAGAGAATGAGAGAGAGCACATGAGAGGGGGGAGGGTCAGAGGGAGAAGCAGACTCCCTGCCGAGCAGGGAGCCTGATGCGGGACTCGATCCCGGGACTCCAGGATCATGACCTGAGCCGAAGGCAGTCGCTTAACCAACTGAGCCACCCAGGCGCCCCGACGTAAAGATTTTTACTGAACTAACATTATCACCACTAGGCCTTCTATTCCTTCAGCTGTTGAGAAGAGGCACGTTATTTCCATTTCCAAGGAGAAATTGGAAGTATGAAATTAGCCCTATCAGTGGGTATTTAATTAACCAAAAAGAATCATTTAGGGTCTATTCTAGGACTAGAACAAACTCCTCAGGGACTTCTGCCAGGGCTTTTAGTAGATTTGATTCTAAGCTAGACTAGGTGAGAAATGCTCAAAGTGCAACTGGTGGCCATGTCACCAGAATGACCACTGAACCCTTCAAGGACACGAGAAGTCAAGAGTCCAGGGTAACAGGCTGGATAAAAAGAAGGGGCTCTGGGTAGACAGTAAGTGTAAGTGTCTGTAGATGATAAGATGGTAAATAGATAACATAGCAGAGTGCATATGTATCAGGGCAAGAGGTTCTGAACAGAATTTATAAGTGTTAGAAGATTATGAGAAGCTGGTGTCTTTAAAATAGAGTTCCACCATCGTTATTATGCTAGGTCACAGAAAGACAAAGGCTCTCTGGAAAAAGAATGAATTGTGCTTGTCCTTGAAGACAGAATATGTTACTATGGAACACAGAGAAGTGAAGAGAAGCAACATAATTAAGTTACAGAAATAAAGACAAGCATGTCTTTTTATTTGCAGTCAAACCCAATCTCTAGTAGCATATTGGCTTCCTATAAGATAATGGAGTATACAGGCAAGAAGATTTAATTAAAAAATCAATTACTAATAATTGAGTATTTTGTTGTATATATTTTTTAGGAATTAATAGCTTATGATTTTTAGGTTGCAAAAAGTTCATGGTTTCTAATAAAATTATAAGTGAACTCTAACTAAAAGTAAGAATTTTCAGTCGAGTTTATGCATCCATCCAGACTTCCAAGAAAATCCAAAGGAATTAACAAAGCTTCCTTTTGTTTGTGGCAGGGTTTTTATTTATTTTTTCTTTCTTTCTTTCTTTCTTTTTTTTTTTTTTTGGTAGTTTGCTTTGATTTGATTTCTTCTGACATTCAGTGCTATTTGAATCATTGAAATAATAGACCCACATCTGTGATAAAAGTTTCTGAGATTCAGGAAGTCAAACAGCACTTTAGTAACTAAATCACAGATTTTGTTTGTAGCTTTTGTTTCTTCCTCATTGTATTAACCACAGGACTTTATTTCCTCTAGAACTGTAAATCAGAGAATCTTGGGCTATAGATAGGAGCATTAAGAATATCTTGGCTGTCCTGAGCAGTAACTCAGTTTTGTGAAATTATATCCACTGGGATCTACAGGGTGCTTGAGACAGCTTTATTTCTCAAATTTATTATATTCCTTCACAGCTTCTCTTAAAGATTTCATAAACTCACAATGAAAAGTGGTCACTTAAAATCAGACTCCAAATGTAGCAGAGGTAATCACACTTGGCTTTTTCTGTGCCCTACGTGAACAGCAAAAGCATTAACTAATAATAGCAAAAGCATTAACTAATAATAAAGGCAACAGGTGACTTTATTGACCAGGGAGCAACAAACCCCAGATAGTTCTCTTCTCCTTAAGATGATGCTTGGGGATTTTTCTGGGTCATTTAACAAGCCAAACTCTCTTTTACAACCAAGCTTAATTTTTATAGAAGGATAATTTTTGAATTTCAAACTTTTTACTATTTGATCTATTTGCAGGTTGTGGAAGAAAAATTTATATTGTTTTATTACAGGAGCAATAGATGCATTTATATTTAGAAAAGAGTGAGTCAGATTTTTATTCTTTTATGATTTTACTGATGACTTTGTTTTATGCCTTTGGGATAAAGATGTCTTTGTCTCTTTGTATCATGTTATTAACTTTATTTGATTTAAAGACCCTAGAATGAGCCGTATTCAGTGGTTAAAAAAATACAAGTATGGTACATTGTTTAACAAATCAGTGCATTTGCTCTGAGAAACTATAATAAGAAAAATAAACACATGGTACAACTGCAAGCTAAAAGATCCAATTTGAGTCCAGTGGATATTAATATATTAATACTTAAAGTAACATTTATTTATTTCCAATATAATTAACATACAGTGTTATATTAGTTTCAGGAGTACAATATAGTGATTCAACAGTTCTGTATAGTACTCAGTGCTCATCAAGATAAGTTAACTTTTAATCACCTTCACCTATTTCACCCTTCCCCCTTACCTGCCTCCTTTCTGGTAACCACTGGTTTGTGGTTCTATAAGAGTCTGGTTTTGTTTTCTTATTGTCTCTTTTGTTCTTTGCTTGTTTATTTTATTTCTTAGGTTCCACATATGAGTGCCATCAATGGTATTTGTCTTTCTCTCAGTGACTTTTTTCATTTAGCATTATATTCTCTAGGTCCATCCATGTTATTGCATATGACAAGATTTCATTCTTTTTTTTTTTTTTTTAAGATTTTATTTATTTATTTGAGAATGAGAGAGAGAGAGAGAGAGAGAGCATGAGAGGGGGAGGGTCAGAGGGAGAAGCAGACTCCCTGCTGAGCAGGGAGCCCAATGCGGGACTCGATCCCGGGACTCCAGGATCATGACCTGAGCCGAAGGCAGTCGCTTAACCAACTGAGCCACCCAGGCGCCCCTCATTCTTTTTTTTTTAATGGGTAATATTCCATTATGTATACATATACATACACATCTTCTTTATCCATTCATCTATCATTGATGTCATTGAACCCTTGGGTTGCTTCCATAATTTGGCTATTGTAAATAATGCTGTAGTAAACACTGGGGTGCATACATCTTTTTTAATAAGTGTTTTCCTATTCTTTGGGTAAATACCCAGTAGTGGAATTACTGGATCATATGATAATTCCAGTTTTAATTTTTTGAGGACCTCCATACCGTTTTCCACAGTGGCTGCACCGGTTTGCATTCCCAACAATGGTGCGCAAGGTTCCCTTTTTCTCCACATCCTTGCCAACACTTGTCTCTTGTGTTTTTGATATTAGCCATTCTGAGAGGTGTGCGGTAATATCTTATGGTGGTTTTGATTTGCATTTCCCTGTTGATGTATGATGTTGAGCATCTTTTTTAAAATTATTTTTTATGTATGTATGTATTTATTTATTATGTAGATGCCAGGCTAGCGTGGAGCCCAACAATGGGCTTGAACTCATGATCCTGAGATCAAGACCTGGGCCAAAATCAAGAGTTGGACGCTTAACTGACTGAGCCACCCAGGCACCCTGAGCATTTTTTTCATGCATCTGTTGGTCATCTTTACATCTTCTTTGAGCAAAGGTCTGTTCATGTCTTCTGCCCATTTTTTAAATTGGATTATTTGTTGTTTTGGTGTTGAGTTGTATAAGTTCTTTATATGTTTTGGATACTAACCCTTTATCAGATATGCTGTTTGCACGTATCTTCTCCCATTCTGTGGGTTACCTGTTAGTTTTGTTGATTGTTTCCTTCACTGTGCAGAAGCATTTTATTTTGATGAAATCCGAGTAGTTTATTTTTGTTTTTGTTTCCCTTGCCTCAGGAGACATATCTAGAAAAATACTGTTATGGCTGTTGTCAGAGACATTACTGCCTGTGCTCTGTCCTATCATTTTATAGTTTCAGGTTTCACATTTAGGTCTTTAATCTATTTTGAGTTAATTTTTGTGTATGATGTAAGAAAGTGGTCCAGTTTCATTCTTTTTCATGTGGCTGTCCAGTTCTCCCAACACCGTTTGTTGAAGAGATTTTTTTTTCCCATCCGGTATTCTTGCCTCCTTTGTTGTAGTTTAATTGACCATATAATCATGAATTTATTTCTGGGATCTCTGTTCTCTTGGTCTGTGTGTCTCTTTTTGTGCCGGTGTGATACTGTTTTGATTATTACAGCTTTGTAGTATATCTTGAAATGCGATTGTGATACCTCCAGTTTTATTCTTTTTTAAGATTTCTTTGGCAATTTTATGGTTTCATACAAATTTCAGGATTATTCTAGATTTTATGAAAAATATCAAGATTTTATGAAAAATATCATATTTTGATATAGATTGCATCGAGTTTGTAGATTCTTTTGGGTATTCTGGACATTTTAA
This sequence comes from Mirounga leonina, assembly GCF_011800145.1. NCBI lineage: Eukaryota > Metazoa > Chordata > Mammalia > Carnivora > Phocidae > Mirounga > Mirounga leonina. The sequence continues at coordinate 23,981,398 of NW_023270469.1, read as the reverse complement.
TCAGATTTGTTCTCCCAATCCATGAGAATGGAATATCGTTCCGTTTGTTTGTGTCATTTTCAGTTTTCTTTCATCAGTGTTTTATAGTTTTCAGAGTACAGGTCTTTCACCTCCTTGGTTAAGTTACTTCCTAGGTAAAAAAGAACATCTTCTAACCATAACTTGATAGATTTCAAAAGTTCATTTACAAACTTTTATTCAATAATAAAGCAAATGTGGTGTTAATACTAGTGTTTTTTTTTATAAAAAGTATATAATTATCCATCCAAAATAGTGAACCATGGCAACTCAAGCATCAAGCTATTTTTACATTTTCAAGCGAAACACAGCAAAAGTTGTGTATCTAGCTTTAGATAATTGTTCGCTTCAACATTAAATCAGGTTATATTACTTCAATGATGTCATATCTTTAGCAATTTATATTTTCTATCATTCTTGTGATTAATGACACCAATAAAAAGAAAATGTCAGGGGCGCCTGGGTGGCTCAGTTGGTTGAGTGACTGCCTTCGGCTCAGGTCATGATCCTGGAGTCCCGGGATCGAGTCCCGCATCGGGCTCCCTGCTCGGCAGGGAGTCTGCTTCTCCCTCTGACCCTCCCCCCTCTCATGCTCTATCTCATTCTCTCTCTCAAATAAATAAATAAAATCTTAAAAAAAAAAAAAAAGAAAATGTCAGAAATATGTGTGAAACCATTAATGGGGTCGATGATGTCTGATTTGGTTTAAAGATTTGAGAAGTTACGTGGAGCCTTCCAGGCATACAAATATCATCAGAAATTGTGGTTTTTAAAAGTGAAATGATTTTTTCCAACTTCTGTTTAGACTAAAAATGCTTATTCTGTGGTTTGGACTTTAGTACTTTATTTACTTTTATTTTTTCTGGACTTTAGTACTTTATAAATGGATCTCTTAAGTATTTGTTTTGTTCTGGAGTGAGGTGAAAAAATAGGGAAACCCTAAGCATGCTGTGAAACTAGAAAGTTTTAGAACACCTTGTATTTGGAAAATAATTTTTGCAAATTCTATCAACTTTTAAACAAAACATTTAAAAAATAAAATATATTAGCTGAGCTTTTTTAAAAAAAAAATAGAGATGGGGGTGCCTGGGTGGCTCAGTCTTTTAAGCACCTGACTCTTCATCTCAGCTCAGGTCTTGATCTCAGGGTTGTAAGTTCAAGCCCCACGTTAGGCTCTATGCTGGGTGTGAAGACTACTTGAAAAAAGATTGAGATGGTTCTTTCTAGTCCTACTTTGCTGTGATTTTTTTTTTTTTTTTGGATACATAGATATTGACTTAGGAAATGATTGTTTTGTTTCATTTTGTTTTATTCTTGGTCTTAATCCCCCATTTACCCCCAATCCCTTTTACTTAGACTTTAGTTTTAGAAGCAGTTTTAGGTTCATGACAAACTCATCAGAAAGTACAAAGATCCCATATAACCCCTGGCCCCACACTCACACAGTTTCCTTCACTGTCAGCTTCCCAGTGTGGTAGATTCGTTAAAACTGGTGAACCTACTTTGACACACCATTATCATTCAAAGGGCATAGTTTACATTGGAATTCACTCTTGGTGTTGTAATTATACGGTTTTGACAAATGTGTACTGACATCTATACACCATTACAGTATCTTACAGAGTTTTTTACAATGTCCTAAAAATCCTTTGTGCTCCACCTATGAATGGGAGGGACCTATTTTGAATAGGTCCTTCTTTCTTAGCAACCACTAAACACTTTCCTGCCTCCATAGTTTTGCCTTTTCCAGGATGTCATATAGTCAGAATCATACAGTATATAGCCTTTTTAGACTGGCTTCTTTCACATAATAATATGCATTTCACTTTCCTCCATGTCTTTTCATGGCTTGATATCTCTTTTCTCCTTTCTTGCTTTCTTGTTTTTCTTTCTTTTTGCTTTCTTTTCTTTATTTCACAGAATAATATTCCATTGTCTGGATATACCACAGTTTATTTGTCTATTCACCTAACGAAGGACCACTTGATAGCTTCCAAGTTTTGGCATTTATGAATAAAACTGTTATAACTATACACGTAAAGGTTTATATTTGGATATACATTTTCAGCTCATTTGGCTGAATACCAAGGAGCTTGACTGCTAGGTCTTATGGTATAAGTGTGCTTAGTTGCAGAAGAAACTAGTAAATTTGTTTTTCAAAGTGGCTGCACCATGTACTCCCACAACTAATATATGAGAGTTCTTATTGTTCCCAGTTGTTACCAGGACTTGTCAATATTTTGGATTTGGCTATTCTAATAGGAGTATAGTGGTAATCTCATTGCTTTAATTTGCATTTCCCTAATGATACGTGATGTTGAACATTTTTTTCATCGTGGTTATTTGCTATCTTCTCCGGTAAAGTGTTTTGGGTTTTTTTTTTTTTTTTTTAAGGTCTTTTGCACATTTTAAAATCAGTTATGTCTTATTGTTCAGTTTTAAGGGTTCTTTGTATAACTTGGATAATAGTCATTAATCAGATATGTCTTTTGCAAATATTTTCTCCCAGTCTGTGGCTTTTCTTCTCACTCTCTTGACAGTGCTTTTTTTGAGCAAAAGTTTTTTAATTTTAATGAAGTCCAACTTATCAGTTATTTATTTCATGGATAATGCCATTAGTGTTGTGTCTAAAAAGATATTGCCATGCCCACAGTCACTTAGATTTTCTCCTGTGTTATCTTCTAGTGGTTTTATAGTTTTGAATTTTACATTTAGGTTTGTGTTCTGTTTTGGTTAATTTTTTTTTTTTTAAGATTTTATTTATTTATTTGACAGAGAGAGACATAGTGAGAGCAGGAACAAGCAGGAGGAGTGGGAGAGGGAGAAGCAGGCTTTCCGCAGAGCAGGGAGCCTGATGTGGGACTCGATCCCAGGACACTGGGATCATGACCTGAGCCGAAGGAAGACGCTTAATGACTGAGCCACCCAGGCGCCCTGTTTTGGTTAATTTTTTATGACAGGTGTAAGATGTCTAGATACGTTATTTTGCATGTGGATATCTATTTGTTCCAGCACCATTTGTTGAATAGACTATCTTTTCTCCATTGTGTTATGTTCATTTGCCAAATATCTGTTGACTATATGGGGTTCTTCCTTGGATCTCTGTTCTGCTACGTTGATCTTTTTGTCTGTTCTTTCACAAATACTACACTATCTGATTACTGTAACTCTGTAAGTAGTCTTTTTTTTTTTTTTGGTCTCATACCATCAATCCTTTGACTTTGTTCTTTTTCTGTAGTATATGCTGTGCCTCCTGGGTCCTTTTGCCTCTCCATATTAACTTCAGAGTTAGCTTGTTGATATCCACAGTAACTTGTTAGGCTTTTGACTGGGATTTTGTTGACTCTACAAATCAAGTTGGGAAGAAATGGAATCCTGACAGTATTGAGTCTTCCTATTCATGAACATATACTATCTCTCCATTGATTTAGTTCTTCCTTGATACCTTTTATCAGAGTTGTGTAGTATTTGTCATTTAGATCTTTTATATAGTTTAATAAATTTGTATCTAAGTACTTTGTTTCTTGGGTGCTAATATAAATGGTATTGTGTTTTTAATTGTGAATTTACTTGTTTCTTGCTGGTATATAGAGAAAATGATATACTTTTGTATAGCAATTTTGTATCCTGAAATCTTGGTATAGTTGCTTGTTCTAGGAGTATTTTTTGTTGAATTTTCAGATTATCTACATAGACCATCATGTCATCTGCAAAGATAGTTTTATTTCTTCCTTCTCAATTTCTATACCTTCAGTTTCCTTTTCTTGTCTTATTGTATTAGCTAAAACTTTTAGTATGACATTGAAAAGGAATGGTGAGAAGGGACATAATTGTCTTTCTGGTAGCAAGTGATTTTTTAAATAAAATATTTCTGTTTTATTCTTTTAAAGTGGCATTACATTGGTTAATTTTCAAATGCTGAACCTGAAATACACCTGAATATGAATAAGTATGTATGTATAATAAGCATCATATGATACAATAATATATAACTTATATGTTTAATATATACAATATACATAATAGAATTATATATGTATATAACCAGAATCTCCCCAGACAAAAGAACATAGAGCATATTTAAGAGATGGATACACTATAAGGACATTTCACTTAGATTAAATCAATTTGCTGTTCTGTTCAATTTTAAGTTTCAAGTTTAGGTATTTATACATTTGTATTTTAATAGAAATTGAATCTCACAAATTCAGTCCATCTTAACATAAATCAAGTCTTAGTCCTTAGTTTAGCAAATATGTTATCCAGTCCTAAATGAGATTACATGAATATTGACAGGTTTGTAGAGATGAGTTTAGATTTCCATTACTCAAAGACTAAAGAACCAGGTGGCTAGTGATTTAATGATTTAAATTTTGGGGCTTGAATTTAGAACATCATGAATTGGCAATGTAGTAGCATAGCATATGATATTGCTGAACTGGAAAAAAAATTGAGAATTTCTATTACTTCAATTCTCTAGAAAGTTTTAAATGATAAATAATACCAATCCTGTTGGTTGATACTGGAAAACAGTATACATTATTTATTTTGAGATAGAGGAGTTAGATTCCTCTCACTTTTTTCATTGAACTGATGTCTAATTTACAGAAATCTGTGGTGTTTAGTTTTCTATTTGATAACCTGCTGTGTTGAAAACTTTAAAACATGTGCTATGCATACCAATGATAATCTACTTCATTAAGATTTTATTGTGCTTTTCAGTAACCTGAAAATACTATTTTGGGAAGACTCTTAGGAACACTCACTACTCTTCCTACTTCATTAATTACATAGTAGGAATTTGAAATGGGATATAATAAATTTTACCTGTATAAAATAGAATTTGAGTTATTTACAAACATGGTTTCACTAGTTTACAAACAGAACAAAATTACTAATCCTAGAGGAACAGTAAAATTCCATCCTCATTAATGGTGACATTAAGCCCTTTGTTTTATCCACCAGATCTGGCTGTCAGTCTTTTGACAGCAGATGTTTCAGATGTCTATTTGTTTGGACTTAGAATATACACAACCCCTAATCATCCTAATGTTGACAGAGCCTCCACTAATTTTAGACTGTTGGTGCAATTGGTGTAATTGTAATAAAACTTGCACTGAAGAGTCAAGGAAGATGTAGAATCTATTTCATTAACCACATATTCATGGAGTTTTCACTGCTTTGGCATAAATTACAAAAGTAACTTTTTTTCCCCAAACGTGAGGTGACCTAGATCTCAATACTTCGTTTAAATTGCAAAATGTGACATATATACAGAAAGATTATTGTAAAAGATGGAAGAAATTGTATACATATTGTCAAGTGTATCTCAATGAAAATTGAATCAAATTGCTTTCTTACCAGCAGAGTATGGAAGTGCCAATGTCTTAAAAATTTGCATACTGCTTGACACAAATTTCACTTCTAGGACTTTATCCTTGAGAAATGAACATGGGTACATTCTGTTTTAGGATGTTCTTTGCTGTTTTATATAGAAGTTTAAAAAAATGAATTAGCCTAACTGTCCAAATATATGGCATTATTGAATTAGAGATATCCATAAAATCTAATATGTAGCAAATCAAAATAATATTGCCAAAGGTGTTCTCCTCTATTTAATTCTGAATAGAAGGTACTCAATCACTACTGTTTAAATTAATATAAAGTAAATATATTTCCCATTTGTGTTTTCATTGTTTCTTTCCCCAAACCATACTCAATACTATTTGAGTAAATTCAGGATCGTTACCATAGAAGGTATAGAAAAGGAAAAATATGAATGATTTTTGTGTGATGGTTATAATTTAAAACCAAACAGTATGATGGTGTAAATGCCTTACTGCAGGTTGTTGGCAGCCACAGGTCTAGAACCCATATATATCTTTGTAATTTTAGCAAAATAATAACTCTTTTCAACTCCAAAATTAAGGACAAAAGGATCCTTTCAACCCTTACCAGAATGATGTGCCACCAAAATTAGAGGCTCTCCATATGTAAACAGTGGTCTAATTCCTCTTGGCACTGAGCTGATAAAAAGATTTTTGCTTTATCCATAGTTTGTTTAGTATTCCTGAGCACCCCGTTTTTCTTTCCCAATTCAGAGGGAGAAGATAGGCCCTATTTTGCACATCTTTATTAATGAAGCAAAACTGGGGAACAGATGTGGGATTCTTAAGCTGTTACGGGAATAGACAGAAGGAGAGCCATAATTTTTAGGCTTGTCGCTTTAAATGATGCCCATGAGACATAGCATCAGAGATAGAGCCATTGAGATGCAGAATCCAAATGGTGACAGCATATTTTAAAGGAAAAGTAAATAAGTTGTTCTTCTTTGCTGATGTGCATTCATTATGTAATAATGTACATACATATTGTTGGTTGTTGACTGGAAGCTAAAGGAATCATACTTGCTTACAAGTTCTTCAGGTTTTCATTCAAACGGAAGGTGTGGTAGACAAATATTTAAAGAAAGCCATCCCCTTGGATATTTTTTAAAAACTAACATTATTTACATAGGGACCTAGAGTTTGGAGGGTCAAGGCTAACTGGCTCCAGAACACATTTTAAGTATATGTTACATTGATTCTTCAGTTATCAAACTTTTTTTTTTTTAAGATTTTATTTATTTATCTGACAGAGACAGCGAGAGAGGGAACACAAGCAGGGAGAGTGGGAGAGGGAGAAGCAGGCTTCCCGCTGAGCAGGGAGCCCGATGCGGGGCTCGATCCCAGGACCCTGGGATCGTGACCTGAGCCGAAGGCAGACGCTTAACGACTGAGCCACCCAGGTGCCCCAAACTTTGCTTTGTTTTTTAATAATAGTTTTAAACCAGTTTCCTAGTAAGAGTAATCATAGTTAACATAGCAACCTCAGTCTTTATACTTAAAGTTTCAAGGATTGAACTCTTTAATTTTATGGAAGTACCTTGAAAAATTCTTATTAATCCCAATAAATATATTTAGGCTAATAAAACTGTAATAAGAAATACTTAAGTATGTCTGTTGCTGAATGCAGCATATATTTTATACACCATAGAGGACAAAAATCAATATATTTTATTCAGGGTTTCTACTTTTATGGAATTTGGAATATTTTTTAAACAAAATTAATAACCTCTTTTTTATTGAATGTAAATCCCTGCCCCTAGTAGTTAAGTATATCACATCCAAATCTTAAACCAACCTAATGAGCACTCATAAATTAACAGTATTTTAAGTGATACTTTCTTTGGAAGTATGTATTAAAGCTTTTAATGATCTATTTGTATATGACTCACACAATGCCAGAGTTCTGGGATTTGATGAGAATAAGACATTTTTCCCATTCTCGAAGGTTTTTGATCCAGTCAAAACTAGACTGCCTGCGGGGCGCCTGGGTGGCTCAGTCGTTGAGCGTCTGCCTTCGGCTCTGGTCATGAACCCAGAGTCCTGGGATAGAGCCCCGCATTGGGCTCCCTGCTCCGTGGGAAGCCTGCTTCTCCCTCTCTCACTCCCCCTGCTTGTGTTCCCTCTCTCACGGTGTCTCTCTCTATCAAATAAAAAAACAAACAAACAAACAAAAAAAAAAAACAAAAACTAGACTGCCTGCAAAAAAAGTTATAATCCCAGGTAAATCTGAGGGGATTTTGATTTTATAATAGTTCTGCTAAGTATAAACCCACATTCAACAAATTAGAACAGACGGATTAATGATCTATTGATGTTCTCCCAGTGCCCATATGAAACATCCTAAGGATCTTACTTTCTCTCTAGAATAGCAGTTGTTTTAATGGATTTAAAATTTTGGGGGAAAACTAAAATAAAAAGTAATTTGTTTATTTGGAAGCTGTAGTCAAATCTAATAGGATTTTTGCCTTGAGTAAATCACAACAAAAACAGCGAATATAGTAGGTCTTTCCTATATAGTGGGTATGTATGTTTCAAGTTATAATTTGCCTTAAAACTTTTGGCCAATATGTAACTAGAAATATATTTTAAAATATATATTATTATGCAAATATGTATGATATGCGATATAATAAAATATAGAAAAAAATGAAAACATAACAAGGAAAAATTATCTCTTAATTCCTCTATGTAAACAGAAACACTAACACTTAGATAACTTATTTTCCATTATAATTGCTTATTTTAATATATGGTATGAATATGAATGTCTTATTTTTAATATATAATATCATGATATTCTTTCATTTAGCCATGTTACAATGATGATTATGAATCAGTGAAAACAAAAGTATTTCAGAAGAGTTTCAAGGACAGTCTAGTATTTCTAATTATGATTTTTGTGAGCATTATTGCTAACATTACCATTTTCTCATATTTGAAAATAAACACAGAGAAATAAATAATTTTAGGTTTATTTAAATATAGAATATTTCTGGGGCACCTGGGTCGCTCATTTGGTTAGGCTACTGAATCTTGATTTTGGCTCAGGTCGGGGCTCCTCATTCAGTGGGGAGTCTTCTTGAGATTCTCTCCTTCTCCCTCTGCCCTCCCCCCTGCTCTCTATGTCTCTCTTTAAAATAAATAGATCTCTTTAAAAAAATAAAGGATATTTCTAAAATACGTGTACAAGGTTAGGGTTAACAGCGATATGCTTGTGGGACACGTTTGGAATATATTTAGGTTTATTTCACTGAAAATAATAGTTTTATTGTCACATGTAACATTTTCTTGGGCTAGAGAGTTGTAGAACACCTTAAAAAGAAGGAAGAGCTGGGGTGCCTGCCTGGCTCAGTTGATCGAGTATCTGATTCTTGATCTCTGGGTTGTGAGTTTGAGCCTCAATATATATATTTACAGTAGCAACTCTACATAAAGTAAGCCAGTAGGAGCAGAATTTTTCATTTACCATGCTTAATATGTGCTCAGAGTAACAGTAAAGATAGCTAGCATATGAATATTACCTATGATACTACCCACATTTGCATGAATTAGCTCATTTTATACTGATAAGACCCTTTGAAATAGAAAATATTATCTTGGCATAATAATATATATGTGTGTGCATGTGTATGTACATGTAACAATAGAAGTAACCACGCTGATTTCCAAGCTAGTGCTTATTATTTCAACTTTTTACCATTCACACCTGTTTATCTCTTGGGCTGTTTGCTTATCCTTTCTTGAATTTACCTCCCATGTTCATGTGGTCACATGATTAGTTGCCAGATTATTGCCGTGGGCCCTTTCTTTTCCTTTCTCTTTCCCTCTCTCTCCTACCATCAGTTTTTTGTTACTTTAAATCTAATTTTAAAAAGGGTAAAATAAGTGTACTGTACAAAAATGGAAAGATTCAAGGAACATGCAATGAAAAGTAAGTCTTTACATCACACCTGCCTTCCAGTTGCATTTTCAGGAACTCCCACAGCTGCCAATTCTTGTTGAAAAGCTGATGTATTGCCATTACGAGGAGCAAGAGAATCTATTTGGCAGAGTGTAGAGCAGTCATTGACAAGAATGTGAAGCAAGTCTTAGAGAGGAAGTGAAAGATGCACTGTTTGAACCTGGGTCCTTCTGAATTTTTACACCATTAATGCTAACTGACCCTGATTTCTGTTACAATCTACTAAAAACCCTGTGATGAAGAAAAGCCTCAGTAAAAGAACATATTCAAAATGCACATAATTATTCTAAAATAAATTGTTGGTTTCATTAATCATTCAAAATCTGGTGTATGGGGATCGAGTAATTAGTATAAATGGTGCTCTATTTAAAATTCAATGCATAGGAACACATTTTGCACCTTCTCCCTCTCTGTTTTAGAAGACTATTATGTGCTTTAAAATTTTTCCGAACATATTTGATTTACCAATATATTAAATATATTTGTGTTTCTTTTATACAATAAATCTAGAAACACTGAAAATTAGCAAAAAAGAGTTACAAAAAAGGGGAGAGGCACAAAAATTACCAGGAAATTTTTTTTATATGTATTATTTATTTTTATTATTTATTTGCATTATTTATTATTTATTATGCATTATTATTTATTATTTATATGCATATATTTTACATGTTGATATATATATATGTCTGGCATATTTATAGATTAATTTATTAAAACATTATGCTATTTTTAAAGTTTTGTACCGTGTACTTATTCACATGTCAATTTTTTTTAAAAATACATTCCACTCACTGACTATGGATCTTCATATTTTTAATGATTACACTCATCTATTGTATAAGTTACATATACATATAAGCATCTAAGTGTATGATTTATTTTGGCCTCTAGTTTTTCTTTTAAATGATGCCCTTTTCTGATCATGTGTTCTAAGACATATTAGCTTCATACAAGGGGTTGAGCAACCTTTTTCTCTTTATCTCCTTGAAGAATTTGTATAGGATTTGCAAATCTTTTACTTAAACATTGTAATTTTTTTCTTAAAATCTCTAACCCTTCTGGTCCTAGGCAAAATGGAGTAAGCTCATTATAGCCTATTTCCCCTACTGATTACAACTAAAATTGCTGGACAAAACACAACAACTGAAGAACTGTGAAGCAGCGTATTTCGGAGGAAAGTAAAAATTTGGAGAAGGGACACATACAGAGAAAGTTTCCTCCTCCTTCTTCTCATTGTTATGTATTTCTATCAACCCTCTTTTAGACATTGGGCAGCAGGTCCAGGACTGTTAGGCAACATGGACATCAATAATCCTGAACGAAATCTCCATAGTTATTGCCAGGAGGCTAGGAAAGTGGGCCCCTGAAAGATGGAGAATGTAAAAGAAATTTCCGTTTTTCTTTCTGTCTTCTTATCCTTCTCTCATCTCTCCTACCTATGCCCTGAAGAGAGACCCCAGCCCAGAGCTGTAGCACAGGAAGCAAATTGAAACTCCAGGAGAAAACCCATCTTTCTGGTCAGAAGCGCTGGCCTAAGGTGCCTGTGGACTGAAGTGTGTGAAAAGAATCCCCATTTCTCTCTCTTTTGTCTCCTAGAATTGATACAAGTGTGGGTCCTACTTGTCAAGTTACAAATGTAGCAGCAGCACCTAGTACAAGAAATCTCAGACAATTCAGTAAAATAATAGAGGTTGGAAAGTAAAAATTAAAACCGTCTCTGCACAGAGGACATGGCGTTTTTCATAGGAAATCTCAAGGAATGTGTGGCAAATTTTTGTAAGTAGTAAGGTTATCAAGGTTGTAGGACACGGTGTCAGTATACACAGATCAATTTTATTTCTGTATACTAGCACGGAACAAATGAAGATAATTTCTCTATAAAGTGACATTTATAGTAATACCAAAAATATATGAAATATTCTGACAAAGCTAACAAATCGTCATGTGTGATCTGTGCTAAAAATTATAAAACAGTGAAGAGTAGGGAATGATTTATCAGGAAAATGATCATGCTTCCTGAAAAGTTCCTCTTAGTAGAATTGATTTTTTTTGTTTTTGTTTTTATTTTTCTTTTCTTTTTGTCTGTGACAGGAATTCAGCATTAGTGAACATGCTTCAGACCTCCTAATTTCATTCCCCTTGGTATGAGCATATATGAAAATCTTGACACTATATGCCCATGCCTGAAAATACTGACCTTTCCATCCTGCAGTGGTTCCTAAAAACAACATTGCCGAAACTGCATTTCTGCCTGACCTTGCGTTCAGTCATTTCTACCTTGGCTGGGTTGGTTTTCTGGGGCTTGTGGGCCAGCCTATTCCTATTTCTTAAGGTATTCCCTGCTTTTATGTACCTTGAGTGATAGATTGGTTAGCACTGCTCAACTCTTTAGAAAATTTACATCTATTTTATTTAGTTCTTCCAGAAAATATTTTTTACGTTGATACACACTTTTCTTGTTTCATGTGATTATCTCTGGGTTTCCATTTTATTTCCATAGATCTGTGTCATATTGTTCAAGAGAAATTGCATCAGACGGTTGTTAAAGGTGGAAAGGAAGACATTGTTCTAGATATTGCATTTGAGGAGAGATTGGACTCAGTTTTGCTGAAACAAAAAGCAGGATTTTTAAACCGTGGGGTGAGCTAATGGAAAAGTATTGGAGGATGTTAAGGAGGAGGTTGGTCACCGTGATTAGGTGTATATGTTTACTAATTGATGCTTATTGAAGTTAGGCTCCTGTCCTTCCATAGAGACTAGGCAATAGGAATGCTTTATTTCCTGATGATTACATTTCAGAGGGGTGTGGCTCTGAAGTCCTTGAGAAAGACTTTGCTGAGTTGTAGAAGATTGACATCTCAAGGAGGCAGAGAAAGAACTTACAATTTTAAGTTTTCTAAAGCAAAAGTTCTAAGAAAAGGGATTTCAGAGGATATAATCAGGAAGATACCTGTCTAAACTTTATTGAAGTTGAGGGGAACATTAAGGCCATTTTGGTCAGTATTAAAGCTAAATGAATACACATAAATAATCATCTTAAAATAGTAGTTCAGGCACATAACGGTTAAGTATGCAGTTGATGGATACTCTAAAATCTTTACCCTCTAGCGTTCTCTTTTTGTCCGATCTTAACCTGGCCAAAAATGGAATCAATAAAAAGTAGTGTACTTTGTAAGAAATTTATCTTTCTCTCTCTTTCAATTAATCTGTGAGAATATAGTTTGTTTTTTATACAAAGTTAAGTATTTCAATTAAATAATCCCAGGGGGCTTCAGTTTGTGATGTTTTATGAATTTAGTTCTCTTGCTCCTCTATGATAAAGTGCCCATGAATTCTCCTGTTATTTGATGATTGTTTAATTTGAGTAATTATTTTTGAGATGTAAGCGTTCTTTATGTATTCTGGATACTAGATCTTAACACATATGTGATTTTTCATGTATTTTCTCCATTTTGTGGGTAATTTTTTTCATTTTTTTGCTAGTGTTTCCTTGAACAAAAGTTTTAATTTTGATGAAGTATAGTTATTTATTTTTTATTTTTGATTGCTTGTACTTCTGATGTCATATCTAAGAATTCACATCTAATCTGAATTCATGAAGGTTTATACCTGTTTTGTTCCAAAATTTTTATAATTTTAGTTATTTCATTTAGGTCTTTGATCAATTTAGGTAATTTTTATGTGTAATTTATGTGTGAATTTATGTGTAATTTTATGTGTAAATTTATTTCCTAACTTTATTCTTTTGCATGTGGATATCCAGTTGTTCCAGCATCATTTCTTGAAATAACCATTCATTTTTCATTGAATGGTCTTGACACCCTTATTAAACATCAATTAACCATAAATATGAGGATTTATTTCTAGACTCTAAATTACATTCCATATATTTATATGTCTCTTCTTATAACTGTTACATAGTATATATTACCATAGCTTTTCAGTAATCTTTGAAATCAGAAAGTCTACATTTTCCAACTTTGTAATTTTTAAAAATGATTGTTCTAGGTATTCTGGGTTCCTTGTACTTTCCTATCAATTTTATGATCAATTTATTTTTACCAAAATAATTATAGAATACTAGAATTCTGATAGGAATAACATTTAATACATAGATCAGTCGGGGGAATATTTTCATCTTCACAGCATTGCATCTTGTAATTCATCATTAGGGAATACCTCTTTTTTTTTTTTTAAAGCTCTTTATGTCTTTCAATTTCTTTCTTTCTTTTGCAATTTTAAGTGTACATGTCTTGCATCTCTTCTGTTAAACTTATTACAAAATATTTTTACGTTATTGTAAATGGAATTATTTTCTCAATTTTATTTTGGAATTCTTCATTGCTAGTGAATAGAAATAAAATTGATTTTTGTATTTTGATCATGTATCCTGCAACCTTGATGATCTTGTTAACTAGCTCTAATAGGTTTGCATGCATGTGTGTGGGTTTATGTGTTTGTAGGTGTGTGTGTTCTTAAAAATTTTCTGTATGCAAGACAATGTCATCTGCAAATAGAAATATTTTTGCTTTTTCCATTTCAATCTGGATATCTTTGTTTACTTGTCTAATTACTATGGCTAGAGCCTCCAGTACACTGTTGAATAAAAGTGGGGATTATGAACATTCTTGTCTTGCTCCTGATCTTAGGGGGAAAGCTTTCAGTCATTCAACTTACAGTATGATTTAACCTGTGACTTTTGTAGATGTCTTTGTCATGTTGAAGAATATTTTTCTAGTTTGTTGATCATCTTTTATCACAAAAAGTTGTTCGACTTTGTCAAATTATTTTTCTGCATCTATTTCAGTAACCCTGTGTTTTTGTCCTTTTATGCTGGTTGATTTTTCTATGTAGATCAAGCCTTGCATTCTTAATATAAATCCCATTTGGTCATGGAGTGTAATCCTTTTTATATATTTGCTGGATTCAATCTACTTATATTTTGTTGAAGATATTTGTGTTCATATTCATAAGGAGTATTGATCTGTTATTTTCTTCTTTGTGATGTCTTTGGTTTTATTTTTTTATTTTTATTTTTTAAGATTTTATTTATTCATGAGAGAGAGAGAGAGAGAGAGGAGAGAGAGAGAGAGAGGCAGAGGGAGAAGCAGGCTCCCCAAGGAGCAGGGAGCCCAATGCAGGACTTGATCCCAGAACCCTGGGATCATGACCTGAGCTGAAGGCAGATGCTTAACCATCTGAGCCACCCAGGCGCCCGATGTCTTTGGTTTTAGTAAGAGGGTAATAGTGGCCTCATAGAATGATTTGGAGAGTATTCCCTCATGGTTTGTGAAACATAGTTGTTAATTCTTATTTATGCCTTTAGTAGATTTCACCAGGAAACCTTCATGTTCTTGGTTTTTGATTACTAATTCAAATTTCACATATTAGCAGTGTGTTCATATTCTCTATTTCTTATTGAACCACCTCAATAGTATGTGTCTTTGTAGAAATTTGTCCACTTCATCTAGGTTTATCTAATTGATTGATATATACTATTCATGGTATTCTCTTTTTATATATTTATGTTTTATATATAATTTATATATAATATGTAATACATGTAATTATGCAAGGTCATTAATAATGTCATTCTTTAATTTTTATTTTAGTAATTTTGGTCTTTTCTTTTTTCTTAGTCTAACTAATGATTTGTCAATTTTGTTCTTCTTCTTTCCAGGAACCTACCTTGGATTCATTGAATTTCTCTATTGTTTTCCTATTGTCTAGTTTATTTCTGATTGACTATTTAAAATTCCTTCTTACCACTCGATTCGGCTTTAGTTTGCTCTTTTTTTAGATTTATTTTTAAGATGAAAGCCTAGGTTATTAAAATGTTTTTTTAATATAGGCACTTACAACTTCAAATTTCTCTATAAACATTGCTTAGCTGCATCCCATAAGTTTTGATATGTTTTCTTTATATTTTCATTCATCTTAAAGTATTTTTCTTTGTTTCTCATACTAAATAGTCTCAATTATTCTATCTTAATTTCACTAATTCATTCTTCTGCCTGCTCAAATTTCTTATTGAACCTAATTTTTTTTCTCATTACAATTACTGTACATTTCAACTTCAGAATTTCCACTTGGTCCTTTTTTATAATTTCAACCTCTACATTTGTATTCTATATCTGGGAATACATTATTCTCATATTCTCTTTTGCTTCTTTGACCACATTTAAAATAGCTGATTTAAAATATTTGTTTGGCACGCCTATCACCTAGATTTTCTTAAGGACAGTTTTACAGGCTGCTTTCTTCCCTTCATATAGATCATAATTTTTTGGTTTTAAAATTTGTCTCTTAATTTTTTGTTAAAAAACTGACATTTTAGATATGAAAAGATACCAAACTTTGGAATTAGACTCTTTGACTTTCCCATAGTTTCTTATTGTTGATGTTTGTTGTTATTGGTTGTCTACTGTCTTTTCAGAACTAATTTTTCAAAGTGTGTATTCTTTGCCGTGTATGACCAACAAAGTCTCTGCTCACTTAGATTGGTTTGACAGAGATTTCCTTAGAAGTATCTAACCAATGTATCTTCCAGTCTTTGCTGGGGGTTCTGTGTGCATATTGGGACGTACTTTTAATATTAAGCCATGGAGAGCACAACTTAACTCCACCCTTGCCTTTATTTACTGCTTACATAGAGCCTTGAATGGCTGTTGTCATCACAGTTGCAGGATTTTGGTTTTCATGACTACCCAGTGGTTTGAAGGGGGACATAGAAGACTGGATAAAAGGTCACGAAGCTCACTGTTCGCAATGAGATGTAGTGTGTTTTCTTTTTCTCTTTTTAATAAGTACTTCTTGGATTTTTTAAATCTTTAGTTAACTTACTGAATTCTGAAAAAGTTGATTCTGATCTTTTTGTCCAATATATATTGTCATTGCATTAATGAAAGACATGATTTTTAGAGTTCCTTACTCTAGCATTTTCATTGATGTCAGTATTTCCTTTATCTTTAGGATATTTATCAGGTTTATTTTTCTGGTTTGTTTTTTCTCTCTCTTTATTATCTGTATAATGGAAATTCCAAGAATTCCATTCTGGGTGGTTGTGAGGATGCATTGAAAACATAATAGAAGTTCATTTTTATCTCCGGTAGACAATAAATGTAATTATTTCTTCATTTTGAAGGTTTTTTTTTTTTTTACTTTTCATTTTGTTAGTGACAGTATCGAGTGGTACACTTGCTAATATATTCTATTATTTTCCTCCAAAGTCTGATACAAAAGTCCACGTAGATGTTTCTAGAATAATTAATCTAAAATTATGTTCTACCCTGATCTCCATCTTTTTTCCCTAGATTTCTTTTGTACAAATAGCCATAAATGGGGGCTCCTGGGTGGCCCAGTCAGTGAAGCATCTGCCTTTGGCTGCCTTTGGCTCAGGTCATGATCCCAGGGTCTTGGGATGAGTCTCACATCAGGCTCCCTGCTCTGCAGGGAGCCTGCTTTTCCCTCTGCCTCCCTCTCTCTGTCTCTCATGAATAAATAAATAAAATCTTTAAAAAATAGTCATAAATGGTTTGTGGTCCTAAATAGCTATAATATAAGCTGCCTGATATAATATATGCAAATATCTCAGAAGTATCATATACATAATTTATGGAAAAACAAACTCTTTCCAGTGGAAATTTTAAGTTTCCCTTCTAGTCTCTTGCATATCACTCTATCCACAAATGATTATTGTTCTTTCCAGAAGCCATGCACATGTTCTTCATGTAACCATGCCCCTTGGTAAATACCAAGTACTCAGTATGATGGACAAAGGTTTATATACAGATTGCTTATGCCCCCTGTCTCAATCTGTGTTATTTTTAATGGATGATATAGACCTTGAGATTTTCTGTAAGAAAATACATTTCCCGAAGTAAAGAATTCCCAGCAGAAAATTGTAGTTTAGCCACTAAGAAATAAATGATTGTCAAGGAAAACATACTAACATACTCTGGACCTTTTTTTTTTAAATTTTTTTCTTCCCTAGTGCTCCTCAGTGGAAGCAAGTTTTAAAACCGATATTTATAGCTTTAACTCTGGGACATACTAACCTGGTATTCACTTCTTCTCATTTATCTTTTATGCCTTTGGCTCTAATACTTGATTTTAATTGGAGAAGGAACTATGTTTTATGACAACAGGACCTGAGTGTTTCTGTGTGTGTATATGCACATGTCTTATTTAGATTTCCCTATTTAATGATTACTTTAACAAAAATACATTTGCCACAAATGGTTAAACAAATATGATCTGTCACCCTTAAAATATAGAGGCCTATATCATTAATGCAGTTTTGCTATTATCAAAGCACCATTCAACACTTGAAATTAAAAAGTGATTTTTTTTGGCTTCTGGTCCAAAAGGACAATGAACTAATGAGGAATAATCTTTTTGAAACATCAAACTGATAGTCTAATACAGGATTAGGGAAATCAGGAGTGCAGGGATTACAGAACTTCAGAAGTAGCAACTTTGTGTGTGTGTGTATGATTTATTGACCTTTAACAACAGAATTGATTACTACCTTGTAGCTATCAATGGCTGACTTTCAGTCAAATGGGGCTGTGTCTGATTGGCTCTCAGAAGTTTGTGTTCTGATGAGAAGTTGACATTAACCAGTTCTGATGGGTTTATAATAATTTCTGGTGGTCATGCATTCCTATGACCAAAGAACAATCTGTATTTTTCTTTCTTGAATTTGGAGTGTAAAAACTATATGGAGTATAGAGGCGGTTTAGACTCTCAAAGTCAACTAATAGAACCAATCAATGCCTCGATGCTTTGATTTGCCATTTGTGGATTAGGTAATTGAGGTGTAGCTAATTTAAAAGATTATAAATGTATTAACTAGAAGAAATCTTTAAAAAGTGATTATCTCATTATCGGTAGCTCATTACTCTGGACAGTTTCTCACCTAGTTCTGTTAAGTTCAGTTCTCTTCACTTAAGGAACCACAATGAGAACAGGGTAAGTCTAGAATTGAGAGTAGATTCTCTGCTCTAATATGTCTTCACTTACCACTTACTAGCCTTTAAAAAATAACTGAATTACAATTATTGCACACTTAATTTTGTGAATTATTATGTTGGCTTAGCAAGTCAAGACCATAGGAAGAGAGAAAAACAGGCAGAGGGTTTGAGTACTTTTTCTGTTAAGATATCTCTATATAGCTATCTAAAGAAAAAATACACATATAAGTAAAAGAAAAATAGATATAGAAAGGCTAGAATCAGCATGTTGGATGTTCTTAGAGCTGTAATAGTGTGTGGTTTTATCTTATTAAAGTAGTTGTTACCAATACAAACAGGAATCAAATTATAAATCTTTATATAGTACAAGGATTTATTTTTACAAATACTTGTTTTTTTAATTTATGACATACTGTTTCACAAAAAGTTTGGGTGGATTAGTCTTTGGGATTGTAGACAATAGCCCAAACCTTATTTAAACTCCAATATACTTGAAGTGCTATCACAATAGCGTTCTTTCAGTTATTTCTAACCACTATTTGAAAATGGTTTCTGTTGGCAACTGCATTTTGAATTACGTATCAAGCAGTCAGAAGCGTTGCACAATACTTGGAATTTAATAACAAAGAAAGCACTCCACATCAAAATTTGTGTGATACAGCTAAAGCAGTACTTGGGAAAATGTGAAACCTTGAATACATTTGTCAGGAAACAAGAATGAGTGAAAACAAATGAACTCCCACAACCACATGTGGTTGGCTGGAGCATGAATAATGTATAGCTCCTTTTTTTGTAGTGGCCAAAGAGAGTGGGAAGGGCCTCCACTAAGCAAAGGAACTAGTTGTAGGAAAGTCCAAATTTTCTTTATCAATTTTTTTTTTTTAATCCCAGCAGACCTCAATCTTTAATGAGTACAGGTCACCTAAAGAGATGATTGAAATGTAGATTTCTCAGCTGTAATCTCTGGAGATACTGAATCTGTTGGTTTAGGTTTTGTAATACTTCATTTTAGCAAGCAATCTAGATGATTTCAGTGTAAATTTTAAGAAATGGTATCTCTGCTTATATGACTATATATTTATTGACTATCATTTTTATGATGCTCTGAATGGGAAAAATGGAAGTTGGGATAGTACGTAATGCTTTTATCATCGCAAAGCAATACGCACGTTTTGATTTTGTTCTAAATTGAGTATATTTTAGGTAGAAAATGCTATTGTTGGATTTTCTGTGTCTGTGTTTTTGACTTCCTAGGGCTTTAGGTATAGCAGATTTAGTGTATCTTTCAGAACTAGTATGCTATTTTGTACTTTATCTAGACAACCTGATGATGAAAAGGTACTAAGATAGCACCTCTACCACCCCCTTTCCAACAATTGTTAGCATAAAGGATTAACAAAAGATCAACCCTGCCTTTGATCTTCTGTCTATATTTCCTCCAAATTCATATTTATTGACTCATCAAGTAATATTTCTCAAGGTAAGAGGTGCAATCATTTTGAATTGTTATCTCAGGGATAATGTTAGCAGAAAAAATGAACATATTCCTATTAAGTCAGAATGCACAGTGAGTTTTCCTTTTGAATGTAAAAAGTCTCAGAACAAATAATGGGGCTTGATTCGAAAGGCTTTCACTCCTCACAAACAACTATCATCAAGGTTGAAAAATTTATCCTTAAAGTAGCATTATTCAATAAGACTAACTCTCAAGCTAGAAGCATATAATTAAACATTAGTTGTAAAATTATTGATAGCTTACCATTTTTCTGGAAGCCCCAAATTCTTTTCTTTAACCTCACTTCTGTAAGAAGTTTCCACACAACAGTAGAACTAAAATGCTGTTTCTGTGAACATAAAAGAAAGTATCTTCCTTGCAGTCCAGTTTTTGCTTAAAAACTTATTGTACGATAGACTTTTAGAAGTATTCCATATACTGTTTTGGAGATTATGAATTTTTAGTAATACAAAGTGCAGTTGTGTTTTCTTCTTTTAGATGTATCTGATGAAATAAACATTGCACATTAGAACATGAGTATGAAGAAAGGTCTTGGATCGCTTGTCCATCTTGGAAAGACAGCTATAAAGGAGTGTGACTGACTCCTTGATCCTCCATCTTATGTATAGATTCACCTTAACCTCACTTTAGTTATTCCTACCACTGTCCCCTAACATCAAATGTCAACCCAGGCTTCTATTTACCAAGCTTGGACTCCACTGTTTTCCAAACACTTCTAAAATCAAATTGAGGGGCGCCTGGGTGGCTCAGTCGTTGGGCGTCTGCCTTCGGCTCAGGTCATGATCCCAGAGGTCCTGGGATCGAGCCCCGCATCGGGCTCCCTGCTCCGCGGGAAGCCTGCTTCTCCCTCCCCCACTTCCCCTGCCTGTGTTCCCTCTCTTGCTGTCTCTCTCTCTCTGTCAAATAAATAAATAAAATCTTAAAAAAAAAAAAATCAAATCAAATTGATTTCTTACAACAAAGATGTGCACAATTTTGTGACGAGATAGTGCTGAGTCCTAGAAATCATTTTTTTTTTTTTTTGAATTCTTGGTAAAGCATCCTTCAGCAATTATAACCAGAGTTTTCTCTTCAGTAGAACACTGAGATCCCATTAGTGGCAAATGATCTCTTGTGTGGTTATTTCTCCGGTCAAAGATAATTTGACTGTAGTTACTAGACTCAAGCTAATGGTGTTTACTAATCTGTTTGCTGCAAGTGATAAACCAAAGGAAATAATGCTGACGGAAAGATATCAGCACAAATTATGAGCACCTAATGTACCATACAGCCCAGCCTCAGCTGTTTTTCTTTTCTCTTAATAGAAGATGGGAATGCACTAATACACAGAGTGACGGTTGATCTTTGAACATGTTACAGAGCTTTAGTTCACCACACATCATGCACATTGTATCGGATAACATTCATTGCCACTTCTTGAGGTGGATTAGTATTTACACATGAATTAACAATTAGAATTGGAGGGAGAGGCATTGAATGTGAGACTAGCTTTCTGAGGACTGCTTAATAGATAAGCTTTTCTGCACCTTTCTTAGTCATCCAGAAATATTGAACAATAACAAGCATAGCATCCAAAGCTCTCCTCCTCTCCAATTAAAATTTTGGCCCTTTTAGATTTGACTCATTAAAAAAAGGGCTCAAATTGGCCTTATGCATTTTACATTGGTTATTATATCATATAAAACTCGATACACATGCTGTCAACCATAGGGGAAAATGCAAGTCTCAGAAGTTAAATGGACGTTAGTTTATCTGTAATTAGTTTCTAAAAATAAATAAAAATAAAATTTCACAAATTGCATAACTGTAGGAAAAAATAAGCAATAATTCAGCCCACTACCAAACATGAAAAACACTTTCCAGAGTTAAGCTTTGGAATTTAATTATCCTTCTGTGTTTTGAATGGAAGATGCATCTGTGGTTATTAGGACTTCAGATTATATTTAAGGCAATAGAAATATAGTCATACAATGACATTAGGTTTATTTCTTTAGCCTTGTCCTACCCAAAGCCTGGTGCTTTGTTCCAGAGCAGTGATCTTCCCAAAGGGAAAAAAAAATGCTAGACTAATAGACTTAGGTTTAAAATTTGGTTCTGCTAACCAGTCATGTCACATGGGGCAGATGTCATGTGGGTTTTTCAGAACTCATGCTCCATTGCCTATTCCCTCATTTTTTTTCCCATGGCACATTAAGGGCAATATCATATACTTCACATCTTTACTATCCTGATATATCTAATTTATAAGTACTTAGGATCATGCTTAATACATAAAAGATACACATGCATGATAATTTCTTCAATATCCTTCTGTCCTCTCTATTCCAGCTTAATCTTCCCAACTAGGTAAAAATAGGTCCTTAGACTTGGCTAGATTTTTGCCACCTTTAAAATATTTTTCTGTTTACCTAATAGTCATCGCCACCTTTCCCTCAAATAGTGTCTATCCATAAGTTGCTAAATGGGTTAATAATCTATATTTCTTGTCATTTAAACAGTTACAGAATGTCATATAGTTATATTAAAGTTTGCCATTCAATAATATAAGAACAATCATATGTTCAGAGGGGTTTTTGTTTCCCTGCATCTTAAGATAACAGTAAAACTCCTTAATCTAGGTACAAGTGGAAAGTAAAAATGATGGATTAATATTTGAAAAAAAAAACTCTATGTAGACTAAATAATGTATAATGTGAGGATTTGTAGAGAGCATGTTATATATTGATACAAAATATATTTATAATAACATTGGGAATGCTGTAGAGCTTATGATGAGGAAATTATATTGACTCATGTTTAATGTGTTAGACACTGCCAGAATCTCAAAGTATCTTAGTTGATTCTTACAACCATCCTATGAGTTAGGTATAGCATCAGTTTTAAAGATGAGGAACTAGTTTTGTCAAGTTTATCTGATTTAAATTACAACTACAATAGATAGAAGAGTTCCAGGATAAAAGACAAATCTAATTCCATTGGACATGCTCTTTCCACTGAGTTATATAGCCTTCTGTTGAGACTATGGACTCCAAGAAACAAACTGAGGGTTCTAGAGGGGAGGGGAGCGGGGGGATGGGATTAGCACGGTGATGGGTATTAAGGAGGACATGTATTGCATGGAGCACTGGGTGTTATATGCAAACAATGAATCATGGAACACTACATCAAAAACTAATGATATACTGTATGGTGACATAACATAATAAAATTAAAAAAAAAAAAAAGGATCTTGCTTTGCTTAACTCTAAAGGAAGGGGGCTGTGTTTCTACTGTTATATTCCCAGAAGTTTGGGTAGTTTCAGTACAGATTAGATGTATTTGCTTGTGTTTTGTTTTTGTTTTTGCTGTTGTTGAATGAATGAGTGTCCCATTTAATCTCTTGCATCTAGCATAGGGTCTTGTATGTCTTAAATGACTTAAGTAACAATGCCTTGAAATTTTAATTATAATGAAAATAAGTTCCTAATTCAGAACACCAATTGTTATGATGCAGCTAGAAGCCATTTGACAGTACTCATGGAAAAACCTACTGGTCAATTCCTGGTCCAAACTCTTTGCGTTGTACACGTGTCCCTGCACTGTCTATGTCAGATGGAAGTTTCAAGCAGAACCTAGCAGCACAGTGGTGAGGAGCATGCTGCCTTCCGATGTAGAACTTAAGGGTTTCCTCCTATTTGGAATATGTCTGTGACTTTTATCTGAGTAATTAATAATCATAAATTATTCTGTGGACTTAAAAAAACCTCATGTTCTTCTGTGAATATTATGCAATAATTATGCTTATATTTATGCTTTTTAATTTATCATATATTTCATAATTATGTACCAATAAAAGCTTGAGTGCAGCTCATCCGGAAATGCTTTCCTCTCAGTAGCTGGCTTGACATATTTTACATTTTCAATAATGTGATGTTTCGTAAAAATGTGCCAAAGGACCTAAATTAATTTGAGTAGAATTGATCTGTAGGCAAGCACTGATTTAGAAGCACAGCAAGTATTCCTGCCATCCCTCGTTTTCAGTTTTGGAAGATCATCACTTAGGGCAAAGATTTACAATAAAAATTAATTTTGAATCATATGCCATAAAGTGGAGATTATTTTTCAGCATGCCATTTTTGTGGAACAGTCATCAACTTCTAAATCATCATAAAATGGATTTGAGGGATAATGAGAATATATGATTTTTAAAAATTTTTCTTGTTATGGAAAATTCACAAGACATGTGGCATATTTATTTAAATGTTTCAAACTTTAATATTTAAGTTCAGCTTGTATTGAGTTCTATTTTATAGAAACTACTGAGGGTGATAAAGATTTGCGCAGACATAAAATAAGGTTCGTGCGTTCCAAATCCCTGTCTGTCTTGGCAAACACATACAAATATGTTACAAGGTATCCAAGCAGGGTCCTAATAGTGGGTGCTATAGGAAAACTAAATTATCTGCCTTGGTTAGAAGTAAGCTTGAAATTTGTTAATAATACCATTATTACATTAAGATTATGCAGATTTAATAAAGTGTCCCGTGCTCCTTCTTTCATTTTTCTCTTTGCTTCATTTGGGGTCTCTGTTTTCTCTCGGATAAGTATTCTCTCTCTCACACTCATTATTTCCCCCATCCTTCTCTCTTTCCTAACCTCCCTGTTCTGTGACGTCTCTGGTCTTTCTCATCCTTCTTTAGCATTTCACTCTTGCTCTAACTTGTTTAATTCGCAAGAAAATCATTGCTTCTGTAAAATTGCTAGAGTCCAGTAAAGTGGCAGTTTTCATAGTATGCGTAAAATATAATGAAAAAACATCTAAGATGAAGGGACTTGGTAAGTATCAGACTCTGCTACATGATCTAATCTCGGCCTCACTTAGATATAAGTGGAGATTATTGCTCTTGACATTTTTCAGTTGAGGAAACTGAAGCATATGAGTGTAACACAATGCTGGGCACAGTCCTTGGGAAGGAGTGCCATTCACATAGACTAAGGGGCACGGTAAGGTGTCTCTGATTGCTTTTCACTTCTCCTTCCGAGGCATATATGGTCATCAGCCACAATGTATGGAATAGAGTGAAGTGTCCTGAAGCAGTCTGTGAGGTGAAGTTTGCCCACATTCTGATTCTGGTGGCACTGTTTATACCAGTGTGGACCACAGGCAGGGAGAGATTAAACACCTTGCCCTAGGTTCCTCATCTGTAAAATAAAGTAATAGCTACTTCATGGCTTACTGAGGATTAAAGGGTTTAATGTGAGTTGAGCCCATACAGAATGTCCCCCAGTGAACCCTTTACAGTGGAGTGCTGGTAGATATTGAACAGCAGGGCTCTGGGCAGGCTGGGGGTTGGGGAGGCTGGTTGGGGAAGACCTTTGGTTTGCCGCATTTGCTGGGGTCTGGCCTGCATACACACACACACACACACACATGATCCTGCCATGGCCAATTTCAGTCTCTAGTGTGGCATTACCAAATGTGGTATTGGAAAGAATTGCACAGTGACATTTGGGACACACATTTCTACTATACAGATCCAATAATGTAAATAACCTCGAGAGTATAGATATTATTAAAATGTAATAAAATATTTAGGATGCACTAAATTTTGATACTTTCTTATCTTTGTAGTATAATTGTTCATTTATATTATTTAAATTTTTAATATGTTTACGTTTAGCAACCACTTCACACAATTCCTAATTATATGATGATTGGCTTTTACAAGACTGTACAAGTCAGTTCTGGGTACTATATGAGTTTTTTCTTTAAAAAAAAAATAGATAAGTAAACAAGCCCAGGTATAGATTCAGAATTCTTCTCAATAGAACACCCCCTATGACAAGTACATTAAAATTTTCAGGTGATATGAAAAAGTGATTTTCATCCTTGGTCTAGGGAGTTATTGGTGATTTATGTAAGCTATTTAAGTTTAATTAACCTTATAAGGGAAAAATAGAGTATAAGAGTAACAGAAATTTGGTAAATATATAGTTAGTATAAGACTTTGCATATGAATCTGTTTCCCTTATTTTCAGGGCTGTGATTTTTTTTTTTTTTTAAATTTTCTCATACTACCCCAAGAAAATAAGCACAAGAACAGGAATATGTACTTAGATGCAGGATCTTTTTTCAAAAATGCAACGTTAATTGTTTCAGTATGACATAATCAGATATGAAGTAAGCTATTACCTTTCTAAGATCTGGGAAGCCAAAAAGACTGTTTAAATTCCACAGTGATTTAAAAATAAACGTAATTTAGGTTGACGTATGATTTTTCAGAAGATGTATTGAACTATTTCAGGAAGTAGTTGAACAATTAAAGGAGGGGAGAAGCTAATTGTTAAACTATGTTCTCTCCGCAAGTTTAAGGTGACTTAAAAGAATAATTATCTTTAGCTACCTATTGCATTCCCTTCCTTACCTATAATCCTAAAAGAATAGATAAATTTAGCAACCTATTGCATTCCCTTCCTTTACCTATAATCTTTCATTTTTTAAGAACTTTGTCTTAAGATTAAGCTAAACAAGCAAAGTTTATTTTACATTTTTGCCAAATGTCCTTTCTTCCAGTCCTCATGGGGTCACAAGCTGGGTTCCCAGGAAAGCTAGCTCTGGGATGAAATTTAGTAGGCAAGATGTTTATGCTAAGGAATAACCTGGGACCCACATGCATGGAAGGGAAGAGGAAGGAGCAGGAATGGAAAGAGGGAGAGGTCAAGCTGTGATGCACTTGTCTTAGCAGCTGTGGCCAAACCCACAGCAAGTTCCAGAGCTAGAATGGCCCTTCAGAATTGTCCCATTTTGGGCCAAGATAATCAGCCCTTTCTGTTCCCACACTGCTGTTTTATGGTATGTATGACTTTGATCCAGGTGGCTATCTGCAGCATAGGAAATCCTGAATGGGCTAAGAGCTGACAGAAGCCCCAGCAGTAAGACCCATAGGTCCTTTAATGGGGGGAAGCGTATCCTGGAGTCACATCAGAATGTCCGCCATCCATCATGATAGTCCAGAAGCCCACACTGGTGTTGGGGCTCCTTTAACCTGATTGTACCTTTCATGACCAATCTTGTGCTGGTCTTCTTTTCTCTGTCTCCTCATTCTCCAGTTTTTCTCTTCCTCCGAACTTTTCCTCATTTCTTAACCAGATAACTAATCTCTAGATGTGTGTCTGATTTGTCTGGCCTTTTTGATTTGTGAATCATCAGTACAAAATTGTGCTGTATTTTCAAAGATAGTCTCACTTGCAAGTAATTGCGCTTTTTCCCCATGAAAAGGTATTTCATTATATATATAGCAATGAAACCTAATTTGCATTTTCTTATAAAAACTTTTTATATGTATCAAATCACAAATGATAGAATACTTTTAAGGCTATTTCATCGACTTTTTGATTGTGAAATATAGCCACTAATGTCTCATTAATTATTATCAATAAATAACTATTCCTATCTAGTACTGAGATGAATAACACAACTGTTGCCAGGTAAATTTAGATTGTAACCTTTCCCGGGGAGGAAAAAAAAGGCATTGTTTTCTACATTTGTTTTTTATCATAAATAGCTTGTATAACAGTACTAAACTCATAGGAATGACCGAACAATATCCTGTTAAATTCATCAAGTTTCTGTTAGGACTGTAAAATGATACACAACTGAGATTGTTTGTGTTCACATGAATAGACTTCCATGCAGCAGATTGTCTAGGGGTGATTTTCTGATTGTTTTCTAAACAGTCAGTGCAAACCAGAGAAGATCACCTGCTTAGCCCCCTTCTGAGTATTTTAGAAAGAGTATTCCTCACAGAGTCGAGATGCATTTCATGTATAGTAGCACAGAATCTTTTAAAAAGAAATAAAGTTGTATTCTGATGAATACTTCAGTGATGGCATTTGTTCATAATGCTAGCAAAGGATTAAACGTCACTTTCTCCTGGGAAGTGACCTGGGTATATTTCAATATGCAGCACATCCCAGACGAAAAAGTTTTAGGAAGGTAACAGTTTTAGGAAGGTAACACTCACTGCCCTGCCCTCCTTTAACAAAGAACAAATTCTTTAAAAAAAAAAAAAAAAAAGTGAAGAAAGAGAAGGAGAAGAAGAAGGGGAGGGGGGAGGAAGAGGAAAAGGAAAAGGAAAGTAAAGATTTTGAACAGTTTGTTCAATTCCAGAACTGAAAGTTTCCACTACCTCCATTATTTTTCTGTCACACCTGAGATGTGAACAATTATGAATCATTCAGTGTGTTGAAAATGCACAAAAGCAGCCTCTTTTTAAAATGGAATACTAAGCAAATGTAAACTAACTCTATTTCTGATGGAAAATGTAATGTCATTTAAACATAATTCCCTATATGTCCTATTTTAAAGACAGGATTCCTCCACACCTTAAAATATTTAGTATTTGCCAGTCCATATTTCTCTATATGATTTCTTTGCTTAAGGAACGCATATTTATCTTCTAACCGAAGAATCTTGAATGTTCTTTATAAGGGTTGAATTTGAGCAAATATACAAGCTGAACTTTTAAATGATTCCAACTCTTTCTTTTAAAAATATTTAAAAGTTGGTCTGTGCTTATGGTAAGAATTGAAAGGCCTTTTCTTTGGGTTTTCTTTCTGTGTCTTAAAAGTTTTAAATGTACTCTGGAACTGCCACTGGAAATGGAATATTTCATGAAAAAAAACAAAACACTGTAAAAAGAATAAAATCCTAAAACTTCCCAAAGTCCAATGTTGCATTTTAACATGATAAACATGCATCTATATTGCAACACTTTTCTCCTCTCTATAGAACCCTAATTTGAGAGACTTGGTTGAGAATAATGTGTGTTTGTTTAAATATATTATACCTGATACATTTTGCTAGTCATTTACATTCAAAAGGACTTGTTCTGATGTGGGATAAATTATAATTCAGATGATAAATTTTTGGATTTCTTGTTTTTATACCTAAATTATGCATGTTTTTGTCAATACAATCCATCACATAGTGATATATAAGAATTAATGTTTCATATATAGCAAGAA
This sequence comes from Mirounga leonina, assembly GCF_011800145.1. Taxonomy (NCBI): domain Eukaryota; kingdom Metazoa; phylum Chordata; class Mammalia; order Carnivora; family Phocidae; genus Mirounga; species Mirounga leonina. Next base: position 23,952,532 of record NW_023270469.1, on the reverse strand, counting down.
AATCGTGTCTTTCCAACTTGATTGTACAAGGAACTTACGCTCCTTAGGGGAACATTTTTCGGTGTCAATAGTTTACGATTTAGCTTTGAATTTGAAAGAAGGCTTCATAAAAATTAGGAAAAAAAATATTTTTGTGTGTGTGCTTTTTTCTTTCTTTCTTTTTACCCTAATTCAATAGATGGTGATCAAGTTTCTTGAAAATGTACAAGGCAAATTTAGAAAAGTTAGGATTATTAAAATGAAGAAAAGATTCATTTTCTCAAGGTAAACATACAAAATGCATATGAAAAATAAGCAGGCATAATCTGATTATGAATTCTCCCCTTTGAGGGAGAATTGCAGAGGCTTGTTAAAAGAAATGTATATTCCTTTTATTGTTGTTGATTGGGTATTAGCCATAAATTAAAGGTTTGAAAGATCATTTGAGTCACCGAAGTAAGTACATCCAATTTTAGAACTCTGTTTCTTTCCCAGCTCAGAGATTTTAGAAAACAGAAATCAGAACCACCACAAATGATATTTTGGAGACACTTAAGAGTTTTGAGTTGTTTGAGGAAAGCGTAAGCAACCCAGAATTTTCCAGGCTTTTTCATTAACCAGTCTGAAACCCAGAGGCCCATATTACATATTCATTGATTGATTTATTGAGCCTTTGTCTTATATTAAGCATTATTTGTGGATACTGAACAGTTTTGGTTTTGTTTACAAAAAGCAGACACTACTGTATTTTAAGGGAAAAATATATTATTAAAAGATATTAAATAACTTGCTGAAGTTCTGGACAAACCCAATGGTCAGACTTGGAAGCTATAAAGTCAAATATTTATAATGAGCAACGAATTCTGTCAAGGAATTTAATGATGAGGTTGAACTGAAACAACCACTCCTAAACAAGTTGGTGCACAACAAACACTTAATAAACTTTTGGTTATGATGAGTGTTCCAGTATAACAAAGAAGCATGAAGCTTAATTTAAACAAAATCAGAGTTTGATTAGACATAGATTTAAATACAAGTCGTGTGTATTTTAATATCAGATACTTGTCTGTGTACTTGATTTCTGAAGCTAGATATAGGATTCATAAATAGAAATAGCATTTGAACAAATCTCATGGATTCAAAATATACTTGTCTGAAAATTACTGTAGTAACAGTAATAGTGGAAGCTACTGTTTATTGACCATTTGCTGTGTATCATTTGTTCTTGGTTGATTTGCAGGTCATAATTAGTACTTGACTAATTATGGGGTGGGGTGGGAGGGATGGGGTGACTGGGTGATAGACACTGGGGAGGGTATGTGCTCTGGTAAGCGCTGTGAATTGTGCAAGACTGTTGAATCTCAGATCTGTACCTCTGAAACAAATAATGCAATATATGTTAAGAAAAAAAAAAAGAAGAAGAAGAAGAAGAAGAAGGTAGCGGGAGGGGAAGAATGAAGCGGGGGAAATCGGAGAGGTAGACGAACCATGAGAGATGATGGCCTCTGAAAAACAAACGGGGTTCTAGAGGGGAGGGGAGTGGGAGGATGGGTTAGCCTGGTGGTGGGTATTGAGGAGGGCATGTTCTGCATGGAGCACTGGGTGTTGTGCACAAACAATGAATCATGGAACCCTTCATCTAAAACCAATGATGTAATTATGGGGATTAACATAAGAATAAAAAAAAAAGTAGAAAGTGAGAAAGGTGACTTGAGTTGAAACACATACCACGTCCAATGGAAGGTACAACTGTTTATTTTACATAGTTCTGGCTTCAGTGCCAAAACAGACAAGTTTTCAAATGCTGACTCTGACATTTATACCTGTGAAACTAAGTAAATTTTAGTTACTGTACTGAGTTTCAGTTTTCACAACCAGTAATGGAAACAACACCTGCCTTGTGAGAATGTTGTGATTTTATAAAATTTAAGTGTTCAAATGAGTTTAACAGGATTTTTGTAATGTCCATCATTAGTATTATTCAAAAAGATGTACTGGTGATTATAGCAGAAGAAAATGTACGTTACCCCAAACTTAGACATTCTCCTGAGTAATGATGATGCCTTTATGTTTCCCTGTTTGAGTTGTGATGATGACTTTTGAGGAGATCTTTCTACTCAGAAACTGGCAAAAGTTCAACATAAATAAAAGGCATGTGCTGTGTAAACATGTCAAGATACGTTGGCATGTAGTTAATATTTTAATAAGAAAGGCATGATGGGGAAAGCTGTGGGGTCTAAATTACCTGGTGTTTTCTGAGTTAATCTTTTTTTTTTTTTTAAAGATTTTATTTATTTGAGAGAGAGAGAGAGAATGAGAGAGAAAGCACATGAGAGGGGTGAGGGTCAGAGGGAGAAGCAGACTCCCTGCCGAGCAGGGAGCCCGATGTGGGACTCGATCCCGGGACTCCAGGATCATGACCTGAGCTGAAGGCAGTCGCTTAACCAACTGAACCACCCAGGCGCCCTGTTTTCTGAGTTAAAATGAGAATAAGTGAGGAAGAAAAATTCTTAGTGTACAGATAGATGAAAAAACCATGATGTAAGAAATACGGACTTTGTCAAAGTCGTGCAACTCATAAATGGAAGAGCTTTAGCTGGAGCTTCAGTCTGTATAACTTCAGCATCCAGACTTCTTACGATTAAATCAGTGAAGAGGTCTTCAAACTGTGTTGGTCCAAGAGCCTAACAGTATGCTATAGGGAATAAAGGTGGGGCCAGAATTAGCAGCTTATTAAATGAACGCTAGAGTTGTGTATCAACCGTGTCTTAGGTTAGGATCCCCCAGAATCAGTTTGTGGGGCAAGGCTATAAATTTAAAGTTTATTTGCATAGTGTTCCCAGGAAGCACCCATGGGGATATGGAGAAGTCAGGGAAAGAAGGAAAGCCAGTAGAGGGTATGTTAGCAGGCAAGATTACCACTGTGGACAACTGGGGCTCAGTCCAGTTGGGAAACTCTGAAAGATGGTATGAAACACACCTCAGAGTTCTACCATTCCAGGAGTGCGGTATATTTACTACAAGTTTAAGGTAAAATTTGCCCTTCATTTCAAAAAATATTGGTTAATTTTTAAATAAAAATTATAAGACATTTCTAAAACTATACTTCAAAAATTACTGAGATAAATATGATTAGCATAGGGTGGTCATACACTGGACACTTAATGTTGACCAAATTAGTGAGTTTACGAGTGCTATAATCAAAGGGAATTTAGAAACCTGGCTGTCCTGTGGATCAGCCAATGTTTTGTTGTGCTAAGGTTGGTGTTGAGCTTTGTTCTGGCATCTGGGCTCTGGTCTGGATCTTCACTTTCCCAACTGTTGGCTCTGACTTTTGGTTCCTTCCCATCCTAACATTTGCTAAACATGTAATCTGGGGGGCACTGGGCTAAATTACAAGGTGTGAATTCACTGGATATGGGAGAGAGAGAGTGGTGGACTCTGCATATCTCTGGTACCCTAAACAGGAATGTCCTCAAGCTGGACTATAACCTCAGGGGGAATGTGTTGGAGTGATTGATAGAGTGTGTGCATGTGGGTGTTTGATATCTATAAACCCTTCCTTTAATTAATCTTCCTACTCTGCTCCCTTAATACTAAATATTTTTACATTTCCTCAGATATATTTCCCAAGAAGTAATAGGCAAAAATCAAAAAGTTAATCCTACAGAAAACAGGAGAATTACTGCACGGCCAGGGAGGAAAATTGTGGGCACAGGTTGATTTGAGAACAATGCATCTTCCTACAATTTTTTTTTTTTTTTTACCATTTATCTGAATTTAGATATACAAGTGATTGAAAGAGTTAATTTAGAGTATATTTGTCTATGAGACTTTGGAGCTAAGAATACTGTGGATCCTGATACTTCCTAGATGTTTTAACTTGGAAAGGTTACTTAAGACCTCCTGATTCATTTTTGGTATCTGTTAATATGAGGTAACAATATCTGCCTGAAAGTCTATCTAATTTTTGTTATCCTTTTTTTAAGTATCATCACATCCCTGTTATTATAGTCTGTTGGCAGAATTATGCAATAGATGTTTAAGTAATCACTCTGCCTCCTCCCTAATGCACATTATACCTGCCAGAATGATTTTTTTTTTTTTAATTGATATTGTATGACTCTTCTCTTTATCCCTCTGCTGGCTTCCCAGCTCACTCAGAATAGAATCCAAACTCCTCACCCCCAATTTACATGGCCCTACCTGTTTTGTTGAAGGGCTGCCTCTCTACCTCATCTCCATCAAACTATGTGCTTGCTTTTTTGCCCTGGTCACATTAATTTCCTTCCCCCCCCCCCCGGATTTATTGAGATATAATTGACATATAATATTGTGCAAGTTTAAGGTGTACAACATGTTGATTTGACACATGTATATGCTGCTAAATTATTATCACAGTTAAGATTAGTTAACATCTCCATCACCTCAAATAATTACCATTTTTTGTGTGAGAACCTTTAAGATCCATTCTTTTAGGAACTTTCAATATGTAATACATACAGTATTGTTAACTATAATAACCATGCTATACAGTAGATACCCAGAAATTGATCAACTTATAACTGGAAGTTTGACCAACATCTCCCTATTTACCCCACCTCCCAACCCCTGGCAACTGCCATTCTATTCTCTGTTTCTGTGAGTTCTGCACTTTTAAAGTGATATCATGTGGTAATCTCTTTTTTCTCTATCTGACTTACTTCACTTACCATAATGTCCTTTAAGTCAATCCATGTTGTCACAAAGGGCAGGGTTTCCTTCTTTTATGACTGAATACTATTCCACTGTGCATCTATATACCACATTTAAAAAATATCACTCTTGTCAGTTCTGCAGGCAGATGTATTACCTCTGGAATCACAGTTGTGCTGTGTTAGGAAACTGTCACTTTGTCTGCAAGAAGGTTCTCAGTTGACAGGCTTATTATCAGGGGCTCAGGTGCGTGTGGATCCTGCCTGGTCTCTGGGTGGTTGGGACTGCCTCTAGTACCTGGTTCAGTAAGGTGGCACTGGGACAAGGGTATAAAGTCCCTGGGAGGGCTTCAGCTTGGTCATTTTGTGGATCCCTTGGCAGATAGAACTGGCCCTGGAATACTGTTGAGAGGCACTGGGACCCAGTCCCTGGGCTGTTTCAGGGTCCATAACCAAGCCAGAGGTCTGTAGACGTGGTTCTAGAGGCACAAATGGGTATGTCTCCTACCCAGTCCCTTGGCAGGTGGGACCACTCAGAGACTGCATAGCTGGGAGTTTGTGCATGTCTGTCTGCACACACGCGCATGCACAGAGCTAGAGCCAAGCACATATAGGGCTCTTTCAGGATATTCAGTGGTGCAGACACAAGTGTGTCCTGCCAAGTCCCTGTGTTGTCAGGACTGTTCAGTGACTGGCTGGGACAGGCTGCAGTGCAATTACAAAGTCCTTTCAGAATCTACATTTGGACTGAGTGGCGGGCTCACCTCCAGTGCGGGTGGGACTGTGGTGGACAGTAGCTGGAGCCCTTCCTGAGCCACTTCAGGGTCCATAGCTGGGATCAAAATCTGTGTGTCTGTTACCAGAGGCATGAGTGGGCATAGCTCCTCCCTAATCCCTTGGTGTTTGATGCTGGTGACAGAACTAAAGTGAGATGGGCTTGGCTAGCTCTCAGCAATAAGAACTATTTTCTGGGTCTGTATCTGTGTCCTCGGCAAGTCAGCCACCCAGGGTTGAGCTTGATTTCTCTAAGTGGCTTTCCTAGGTTTCAGACAGCACTGGGATTTCAACATCTCCTATCTGGATCCTCAAATGGATTTTTAATGTTTGTATAGATGCCAAATTACTGTTAAGGGAAGATAGGAGCAGGTAACTTCCCATTAGGCCACCTTGCTGATGTGTTTTTTCTCATGTTAATGTCCTGATTGTTCCTTTAACAGGCCAGACACACTCCCATCCCAGGGCCTTTCCTGATTTCCCACTTCCTCTTTCTTCTTCTGAAATACTTCTCCCCATTTGTCTGTTAGGAGCATACCCTCACTTCATTTAGGTCTCTGTGCAAATGTCACCATATCATAGAGAACTTCAGGACTAATCCATCGGAAACAGTACCCCAACACTTTCCATGCCTTCACTCTGTTTTATTTTGCTTCATTTAATTTACTTGTTTTATATTAATTTGTTGAATTTCTTTCTGCACAGATATTTAAAATCTGTAAGAATGTGGAATTTGTGTCTTTCTGCTATATACAGCACATTGAATGGGGTTTTGGGTGTGAGAATTAAACAGAGCAGTCATGTGAAAGTATTACCATGGTGCCTGTGGCTCAATTTAAATTACGTGTTTTTTCGTTTATTTATTTTATTTTATTTATTATTATTTTTAAGATTTTATTTATTTGCGAGAGAGAGAATGAGAGACAGCGAACATGAGAGGAAGGAGAGTCAGAAGGAGAAGCAGACTCCCCGCTGAGCAGGGAGCCTGATGCAGGACTCGATCCTGGGACTCCAGGATCATGACCTGAGCCGAAGGCAGTTGCTTAACCAACTGAGCCACCCAGGCGCCCCTGTTTTTTCATTTAAAGCAGGGGTACATGAATGGGTTGAATGAATGAAAATAGTAAGAATGAATGAATGATTAAATCTCCTGCTTACTTGGGTAATGGTAACAGCCATCAGTATGAATTTCCACTTGACTTTTTTGGTATTGAGTTTAAGTGAGCAAACTTTCTCATTTTAACAAAACGTAAAATGTTATCCTTTGCACATTTAAAAATAAGATGCTCAGACTTGTTGAATCAGGCCCAGAAATTGAGGATTTGTCAGAGGTCACAGAGGAGCAGGTCAGGTGCAGATCAGAGATAGAGTTCAAAGTCTCTCCATATTTAACCTATTCTACAAAAGAGCCCTTTGTGATAATAAAAGCTGGAATTTGGAGAATTAAGAGGATGTTAATAAACCTTACTAACTAGGTTCAGTGTGTTTTGTTGTGTTTTGTCATATTTTGTTTCCAAGTTTTAAAGGCATGTAGGTGGAGCTAGGGCAAATAACCTTTGCTTACTTGGAAAAGGGTCAGGATACATCTTTGAGAACATATGAATATTTCTCCACTATTTAAGCCATAGTAAAGAGAGTAAATATAACACCAAACATCCAATATAAAAATTACCCAAGTTAATGTATATCTAGAAAGCTTCTATTATATCCTCTAGTGGTGAATGGGGCCAGAGTAAGACCACAGAGTGGAAGAAAGGAGAGTTATGTTGGTCAAGATTCTTCTCATTGCTAATGAGAGAAACACAATTCTAATTAGATTAAGTTGAAAGCAGTTGGGGGTGGGTAGGAGTTTACTGGCTTATTGAACAAGAAATACAGATTTGTCCTCATCTTCACAATTGGGTGAACCCGAGGGCTCAAACAATTTGTTCAGGAAACTGTTTCTTCCATTGCTTAGACCTCTACTCTGGGTTGTCTCTATGCTCAGGCAAGTTTTCTCTATTTTGGAGTACCAGGTGGGTAACCTTAAAGTTCATTTAATGAAAGAAAACATGTGACACTCTCTATCCCAGTTGTCATCCCATATGTGAGTGTGTGGTCTAGGCAGGGGTAGAGAAGACACATCTATTTACTTTGGGAATTAAAAGGAAACCTCCTTTTGGGAAACTAACCTTCTTAATGTAATGATTCCTCTGGATATTAATTAATGTAAATTTCCTCTGGATATGTTGAATACATTTTGATGTAAATTTTCAGGACTTGCAATTTCTGGTCTGGCACATGAGACTTAGAAGTTACCACTCTGTTCTAACAACAAATTAGAAAAACTGGACAAACTGTGAAATCACCATCTGTTCTTAGATCCATAAGAGAAGTGAGGTCAGAGAATGCCCTACACTGTTCGGACTGCTATAACAAACTGTTATAGACTGGGTGGCTTATAAACAACAGAAATTAATTTCTTACAGCTGTGAAGGCTGGAGCTCAAGATGCGGAGTGCCAGCATGGTTGTGTTCTGGTAAGAGGCCTCTTCCAGGTTTGTGCATGGCTGTCCTCTTGGTGTTTCCTTCCCCATATGGCAGAGAGCAAGCTCTCTCCTGACACTTAGAAGGGCTCTCATCCCATTCCTGAGGGCTCCACCCTAATTACCTCCCAAAGGCTGCTCACAGTACCATCCAACTGGGGGACACAAACATTTGGTCCATTAACACAGGGAAAATCTCTACTTCCAAAATGAGAGAGGCAGGGAGGCACATACAGAATGGCAACTTACCTAGTGGAAATCCACAAACGGAAACCCCCCAGTGGGAAACCCCCCACTGACAAATTGCTAGGGACTTTGTGTACAAGTTTGAGAGAGAAAAACTCCAAGGGGACCTAGTCATTGGAGGGCCACCACACTTGAGTGAGTTTTACCTACTGGAGCTCTTTCAGGTTCTCACAGTGAATAATCAGAGAAAAATCCCCTTGTGTCTCAGGCAGAGAGAGAGGAAAATGAACCATTCTGAAATATCCCAGATAATTCTGTTCTGAACAAGGTCCTTCCTCAGGGGAAACTATTTAACCAGAGACTAACCCCCTGAAGCTTTATCAGAGCCTAACTGACCTAGGGGAATGAAAATACCCAGCTCTAGCCCAATCCACCCTTTCATGAGGAAGAAAGGAAATACCTCTAGCCTAGTTCATCTTGTCTGCCTGTCAAGAAATAACAAAACAAAAACAAACAAAAAACTACAAGGCATCCTAAAAGGCAAAAGACACAGTTTGAAGGGAGAGAGCAGACTTTAGAACCAGACTCAGAAATGGCATGAATGTTAGAATTATCAGACCAGGAATTTAAAATTACTGTGATTAATACGTTAAGGGCTCTAATGGATGAAGTAGATAGAATGCAATAACAGATGGGAAATGCAAACAGAAACAGAAATTCTCAGAACGTACCGAAAAGAAATCCTAGAGATAAAAAACACCGAAATAGAAATGAAGAGTGTCTTTGATGGGCTAATTTATTAGTAGACTAGGATGCGAAAAGAATCTCTGAGCTTGGAGATATTTGAATAGAATCCCCCAAAACTGAAAGCAAAGAGGAAAAAACAAAAGCAAAACAAAGAAAAAAAGCAATCAGAATAGAATATCCAAGAATAGTGGGGAAAACTACAAAAGGTATAAAATATACATCATGGGAATACGAGAAGAAAGAAAGAAAGAAAGAGAAGAAACAAAGCAATAATAACTAAGAATTTCCCCCAAATTAATGGTAGACGTCAAAACACTTAGAGGCAGCCAAAGTCTTTCAGGAGGTGAAGGGATAAGTGAATTGTGTCCATGCAGACAATCAAATATTATTTAAGCACCAAAAGGAAATGAGCTATCAAACCATGAAAAGACAGGGAGGAACCTTAAATGCATATTACTAAGTGACAAAGCCAATCTGAAAAGACTACATCATGTATGATTCCAACTGTGACATTCTGGAAAAGGCAAAACTGTGGAGAACAATAAAAAGATCAGTAGTTGCGAGGGGTAGGTTAGGAGGGAGGGAGGTACGGGGAGGCAAAGCACACAGGATTTTTAAGGTGGTGAAACTACTCTCTATTATTATAAATGGTCGATACATGTGATTATACGTTTGCCCAAGCCCATAGAATGTGTAACACCAAGAGTATATGCCAGTGTAAGCTGTGGAGTTTCAGCAGTTACGTGTCAATATAGCTTCAGTTGTAATATGTGGCAGTGGGTGTTAAAAATGAGGAGGTTACATGCATGTGTCCGGGTAGGTGGAATGTGGGACAACTTCTATCTTCACAGTTTGGATGTGAGCCTAAAACTGCCCTAAAAAATAAAGTCCATTAAAATTTTCATGAAAAGTGTGAATTTTAATGGTTTATTTAAGGAAATGAACTCACTCCATTGACTCTCATTCGGTTTGAGTGATGAGCCTAGTTTTGGGCTACTCACTATATTTTCTTTCCTTTTTTTTTTTTTTTTTAAAGATTTTATTTATTTATTTGAGAGAGAGAGAGAATGAGAGACAGAGAGCATGAGAGGGAGGAGGGTCAGAGGGAGAAGCAGACTCCCCGCCAAGGAGGGAGCCCGATGCGGGACTCGATCCTGGGACTCCAGGATCATGACCTGAGCCGAAGGCAGTCGCTTAACCAACTGAGCCACCCAGGCGCCCAATAGAATAGGTTTTACAAAGGAAAGGTATATATAGATTTTAGAGATTATCTTTCCCAAACATTTAATATTATCATTAAATGGACTGAGGACACTCAGAGAGTTAAAATGCCCTTTCTAAATAACCAACAATCTGCTCAAGACCTGCATTCTACTCTCAGCTCTCTGTGTGTGTGTGTGTGTACCCTATTTGTTTCTTATAGTCTTAATACATAGGTCCTCTACATTGTAACTGCATAATTGTAAAGATATTATGCAGTCATAAAATTTAAATAGAAGGGAGGAAACTCATATTTATTCTATAACTGTGATAATCTGAACTATGTCCTGAGACCTTTAATGATTCATTTGACCAATATATATTAAGCATCTATTATACACTGACTCTGAGGACAGAGAGTGAAAGAGATAGGCAAAGTCCCTTCTTTCTCAGAGTTTATAACCTAGAGATTTTGGTAGTCACTCTGAAAAATAGAGTGGACAGTAAACAAGGAAAAGGATGATGGGGCAGAAATCACTGATTTATGTTGGGAGTTGGAAAATGTATCTGAAGAGCTGAGCAGAAATGCAAGTTGTAGTAAGCAGCCAGTCATACATAGTAAATCTCCAGAAAGAAGGTTGTGGGGTAGGGGGCGGAAACAGCAGTACAAAGTGTTAGAAGCGAGCATAGGAACATAGTAGTGTGTGAGACTCAGCAAAGAAGACAGCTTGAACCAGTGTGAAAGCTAGGGTGGGTCCTGTGATAGCTTGTAAGCTTTGGTAAGGGGTTGGATTGTACTAAGTGAAATAATTAGAAGATTTGAAAAATGGAGAGAAATATTTTTTACAAAGATTTATTTTTTAGAGAGTGCATGCATGCAGAGTCTGGGGAGGGGCAGAAGGAGAGGGAGAGGATCTAGGCAGACTCCCCACTGAGCACGAAGCCCTATGTGGGGTTCCATCTCAGGACCCTGAGATCATGATGTGAGCTGAAATCAAGAACCTGACGCCTACCCCACTTAGCTGCTCAGGTACCTGGAGAAATTTTTTTTTTTTTTTAATATCACAAGAACCCTGTGTTTCAGATATAATCGTGCCCATTTTATGGATGGGGAAAATGGAAGCTCAGAAGTGCCTGCAATGAGAAGTCAGTGCCTAAAACAGCATTCAAAATAAGATCCATGTGATTACAGTGTCCTTTTTCATTAGACTGGAATGCTTCTTACTATAGCCATTAACTCAGTTCTTTCCTGCAAAACTACAACCATATGATATGGGTGAAAAAAATAGAAGATATTGGAGAATAAACAGCCCTTTTCCATGGGAGATAAAAGATTATATATATATATATATTTCCCCTATCTGCATTCACACATTCTTAATGCCTGCTTCATTTTATTATAATGTTCTTTAACTCTTTTCAAAACGGGATATCTAAGTTCTTTTATCTTTTTATTTTATTGTTTTTGAAAACCAAGATCCTTTAAAACCTTCCTTGTACTAAACTGAACAATCTGTATAAATTCAACATGCATAAAAATAGTATCTTAAATCTGAGAATCAAGAATTAAAAATAATGACTGAGGTTTTTATCACATTTGTTAATTGTCAGTTTGTTGAGCAACATTTTTCAACTGTTGCCTCTTTAGTCATTGTTCTTAAAGTAGGATTATCTATAATTAAGGAGATTGACCTGAATTAATATTTTCACACCTTTTGCTAGCATTGCCAGGGATAAGTAGCAGAAATCTGGAATGATTTCTCTCTCAATGTCTTTTCCATTCCTTCTGTTTTAAAATTGCTTTAATTTTCTATTTACACACTGCATTAGTACACATGGATTAATTCTGTTACTTTTTTCCTTGTCAATCACACAGTATCCAAGATTGTTAATATTATCCTACAGGATAAAAGAAAGCACTAGATTGTAATTCAGTTTTACAAAACACACGCATAGGCAGGCAAACACAACCTGATTCCACATGAAATGGAAAGTGGCCTGTGGATCTGACAGACTGTGTTATTGGTCTTGACATGTTTAGCATATTTGCAGATAACTTGCAAAATGCCACAGTGTAAGGTGATCACATCTGCAGGTGACCAGGAAATGAGAGAAGCAAGTAAGTGGAATAATAGGAATAAGATTCAGATGTTTCATTATAACTTAGAATGATGGACCTACCCATATGAATTCCATTTACATTTAAGTTGTTTAAGGCAGAAGCAATAAGGCCAGAAAAACAAAAGCAAACATAGAGGGTGCGGGAAATATTGTTTCAGAGGTGAGCGCATGAAGAAGAAGAGCTGGGTCTGTGGCTGTGATTTGAGGTGGCTGCCAGGAAAACTGTGTCTCAGGCTGCCGTTGGTAGGTATTTTGGTTCTGATTGGAAGGGAACATACCCCACATACTGTGTTTAGCTCCCTTAAATGATAATCTGATAGAGTGAAGCATTGGCAGAGGAAGGACATGGAATAGTGAAGGAATTCAAGAAGAACTTTCTCAGATGTTTAAAATTATTTCAGAGAAAGGGCTCACAAATCAGATTGTGTTCAAGTCCCAGATCCGTCTGTTGGGGATCTAAGTTTAGTGAACGGAGCAAAATCTATACTGTTCTTGGTGCTTCAGGCAGTGTACATGTTTAATTTTCCTCATCTGTGAAATGGGGAGCTTCCATCTTTAGAGAGTGTTTGTTGGATGAAACCAGACAAGGCATCACATATACCTGACAAATTTGAGATGGTCGGTGAAGTTTCTCTCTCATTTTTTTTTCTTTTTATCATAATAATTATTGAAGAAAGTCAGGGATGATGATACTCAAAAATAGAATATCTCTCAGAAAGATATTATCCCACTTCCCCAAAAATCATTTCCTCCCCTAAGATTGCCACGGTGGCTAATAGTAGCTGCAGAAGTCTCATGCATACCCACATCATTTTTCATGTACACTTTGGCATCGAGAATGCTGGGATGCATTTTGTAAATAAGAGAAATGGTAAAGTAAGTTACTTTGAAATAACACTCTAGCAAGAGTCAAGATTAATTTAGTTGGGGATTGTGAGAGGAACATGGTTTAGGAATGTGAGTTCTTAGCATAATTTTATGTCTGTAAGATGGCAATATCCAAAGTAGTTGTAAAGGTGATGGATAGGACAGGTGGCATGAATAGGACAGAAAAATACCATCGGTGATACTCTCACTATTCCACTATAGTTTTCATCCTGTGAACAGGGAGAACAAACAAACAAACATATAAATCAGGATTAGGTCATTTCAGCAGTTCTTTAACTCTTCACACACAGTTCTCTGAGGCATATTCAAATGTAGAAAATACCCATAATAGGTAGACTCTGTTTCTGATTTGTCAGGCTTACCTGAGTTCACTTACTTCCTATTTCCCCCCTCCCCCAGCGATGTTCTGTGATCTTGTGACCACACTCCTTTCAACCATATAAATTTAACCAATTGGGGCGCCTGGGTGGCTCATTCGGTTAAGCGACTGCCTTCGGCTCAGGTCATGATCCTGGAGTCCCGGGATTGAGTCCCGCATCAGGCTCCCTGCTCGGCAGGGAGTCTGCTTCATCCTCTGACCCTATCCCCTCTCATGTGTTCTCTCTCTCTCATTCTCTCTCTCTCAAATAAATAAATAAAATCTTTAAATAAATAAATAAATAAATAAATAAATAATTTAACCAATTGAATGGAAAGGAGGAATGGAAGCTTTTGATGTCCCACTTCTTTGCATGGCTCCCTACTAGGTGCTTTAGATTCAAGATTTGATTTAGTAATAACAGCAAGTGAGGAATCAGACTTACAGTGTGTTACCGACTCAGGGATCCCCTAATGAATGGAGTCAGGTTTCAAATCCAGGGCTGTCTGGTTCCAAAGTCCGAGTTCTTCCCTTTATATCATGCTGTAATCTATGTCCATTAAAACTGCAGTTTTAGACGTCATCACTCACCGTGTAATAGCCTAATTTTCCCACAGGAAATAATGCAGTGGAATCGCAAAGAGGCCTGAACTGCAGAGTAGAGTCACAACCATCCCCCACCTGGGGGTGTGTTTGCTTGTTGTGTGCCTGTGAATGTGACTGTGTGTGTGCTTATGTATGTGAATTTCCCGTCTACAGAGTGCTCTGCACCTGATGGAATGGATGGACTCATGAAATTCTTGAAATTATATCACCGAAACATCCACCTCTCAAAAGGGCAGCATCAGGGCAGTACCTACAGAGAGTAGCAATTAGCACTTTCTAAAATAGTCTAATTAATGCAAAATCCTATTTCACTAGCAACCAAAGTAGGATTTTCATTTTAACCCATTATTAGTAGTCCTATGTTATGAATACCGTTACTTGATGTAATTTTGGGGGGAAATCAAAAAATCAAAATAATCATGATTCACTGAAGCAGCTTCAGATGCTTAACCTTTCCAAAAGTTACTTCTAACGTTCACCACCCAGCAACTGCAGCTGAGTGATAAGGAACCAAGTTGGAGACGGGGGGAAAAGGAGATTATCGAGTATGAACAATTAATTTGAGTACTTCTCTCAAACTCAGTGGGCAACAGAGGTTGAGTTTACAGTCTTATACCTGAAATTTAAATGCTTATTTTTTTTGGAGGAGAGTACAGCAATCTCAGATTGTCCTTTTTCTACAAATACTGATTTATTTATATATACTTAAGAGAATCTAAGCTGGAATCACCCTAGGTCCTATGCTCTGACTCCATGTTTTGATGGTGTCAGATATCATGGTATCAGTGATGGCCAGTCCCTCACCACACTCTGCTGTCCGCATGAGGGTCTCCATGCTGCTCTCTACCATAGCCTCAGACCTGATGTCTGTATCTGCACCATGTGCAATATAGCGGGCTTTGCAGAACTGATCCTGCTGGGTCTAAATTAGCATGACCAGAGACTTCAGTGTGTAGTGGGGTGGAGGGGGCTTTGAGCTTCAGGAGTCAATCTTCCTAGTTCTCTTATTACGGAACCTAGGATTAGTTTGTGCAGTTGAGTGGGCCTTGAAATTCTAATCCCTTTGAGGCTCTTACTTGAAGAAGTTGAACTAGTTGTGGTTAAGTGCCTCACAAATTTTTGAGATAACCTGAATTCCATTGCAGAGGGCTAAGGCTGGTGTTTCTGTGGGATAAAGAGTTGTGTCCTCTGCCCATGGGCTATTCTGGCCTTTTTCCTTTCTTTCACTCCTAATGGCTTCCGAGAAAGATAGGGACCAGCAGAAGAATGAATGGTCAACCTGGTCCTCCCCAGTCTCATGGTAATGGGAATGTCTTTTGGGAGTTCTGACTTTTCCCTCCTTTTTCTTTGAGTTTCAGTATTGGGTTGGGGGACCCCATGGCTTCCATCCTGTTCACTCATATAAACTTAGCTCTGTGAGGTTCAGATGAGGGATTCTACTATGGGACCTTTAACGGCAAGACTGAGATAAAGGGTTCCATTACAGGACCTTTAGATGTTTCTGTGATAGGCTTGCTGGTGGTGTCATCTTGTGCAGTTTATACACATGCTGCTCTGTGGAAAGAGACCAGAAATTTCTGTTGACAGGCTAGAAGTTTCCTTTGAGGACAAGGATGTGTTTGCAGCACTTGATACAAACACAGTAAGACTGGGGATGTATCAGCAGGGCCTTGCCTGCCATGCTGGTCTGCATGCTCCTGGATCCGTAAAAGCTTATTATCCTGTTAGTGTTGTGCTTATCTGTCCTGGGTCTGCATGTTTGGTTTCTTATCCCCATGCATTACTAAAAGAGATGGCCCCAAACACCCCAGGGAACCGGTGAAGGCTCCTGATGCTGACTTGGTCTTTATATTCTTTCTCCACAAAACTCCATAGCCTGGACAGAGAGGGAGGAAAAACAAGTGAAGGAGAGAAGCAAGTGGGGCTAGAAAGGGCTGCTCCCCTCCCATCTGCAACTGAACAACTCATGAGCTTATAATGAGACGAATCTTTGAGATCAGGAAGTGCACTCTCCTGCTTGATGCAGGAATTCCCTCTAGAGAAACACTCTCCTACACACACACACACACACACACACACAAGGCATTCCAGTTTTCTCAGAAGAGTTGTAATTCAACAGTCGATATTCCCAGAAACTTTTATTTTATACTTTAGATTTCCTTTAAGTGAAATGCTGGTCAAGGGAAGTGCATAATTTTGATAGTAACTAAAAAATCATGCACACGTGCACAGCATATTCACTGCTATTGATGTATTCACATCACACAGTTTCTGGATCAAAGGAAGGACCTTATAATTGTTTAAAAATGTCCTACAACAGATCAGACTGCTCAGATTTTGGTAGTAAGTATTCAAGAATAGACTGGATGGTTGGGATGTTGTCTAGGGTTTTACAACATTGCGTAGGAGATGAAAGGCATTAACATCTAAGGAATCTCCAGAATTCAGCCTTGGGGGACATTTTGGAGAAATGATAAGAGCCTCTCCAATGTGGCAAAGCCTCTAAGTGGTGGCTTACGTGGTCCTGAACTCTTCCAAATGCAATTCATTTTCCAGGTGAGCCTAAGAAAACATCAAAGGTTATGCAAGACTAGCTTGTAAGGTGCTCTGCCAAAGCTCCTTGGCCTTGTCTTTTGGAATCTCTGCAGTGCCACACTACTGGGCTTTTGGCCTCTGTCTCAAATACATGCCTGCTCATCGTTGTCTGCAGCTGGGATGGCCTGGGTATTGCATTAACCCTCTGCCGATGGCATCAGAGATAACCAAGGCAGCTTTTCCAATTAACAAAAAGACTTTTTGCATCTGAATTAGGCATAGCCGAAAGGCTAAAAGAACATCTAGTGACAAACTTAAGGCAGAACTGCTGCTTTTCATATCATGGACAAATGTGTTTTTTTGTCCACTTCAGTGGAAGCAACCTGATGAGCTCTAGGTCTTATTAAGCTGTGGCCTCTTGCCTGGATGTCACAAACATGTCTGTCACATTCTTCCTAGCGTGCAGCTAGTCCAGTGAGCAGCATTGGTTCTCAAACATCAGTGTGCCCTTGAATATAACATATTCTCTTGTACAGGGCGCCTGGGTGGCTCAGTCGGTTAAGCGACTGCCTTCGGCTCAGGTCATGATCCTGGAGTCCCGGGATCGAGTCCCACGTCGGGCTCCCTGCTCAGTGGGGAGTCTGCTTCTCCCTCTGACCCTCCTCCCTCTCGTGCTCTCTGTCTCTCATTCTCTCTCTCGCAAATAAATAAATAAAATCTTTAAAAAAGAGAAAAAAAAGATTAAAAAAAACCCCATATTCTCTTGTACAGTTGTTGTTATAGTCCCCCATGAAGGTATTAAACATGCCCACTGTGCAACTGCATCTGGCCATGTAATAGGGCAGCGTGGATTCGCTGCTCAGGATGATCTTTATGAAGCTAGTTTCTCCTAGCTCCTCCACACCTTCCTCACCACACCCCTCAAGGCTTCCATGTTCCCTGCTTCTCTGGCAGGTTGGGAATAGTGTCCTCTGGTCTGCTTTCCGGCCTCAGAGCCCTGGGAGGGAGGCCCCTGACAAAGGATGGTGTGAGGCCTTTCTTTCTTGCCTGGATACAGACTGTGCTGCCCGGGCGTGGAGAAATGGGCCTGCTCAGAAAGAGCTTCTCCCCAGGTCTGACACACCTGATCACCACCACTTCCGCCTTTGATTACTCCGAGTGAGCCACCAACCACGATCTTTCAACCACTCCTCTTCGTGGAGCCTCCAACTGGGCTTAAACCAGCCCACATGGCCTCTTTTATCCCCCCTTGCTCACTGTGACCTGTGGTCATCACACCTCCCTTTGTCCCTGCCCCAATCACTTGCCCCTTCAGGATGGTGCCTCCCAGTTGGCCAACTGGGAGACCCCACCAGGCATGGGGGTTAGGGGTAAGTAAGGTGGCTAAACTGGTTGAGGTATAGCAGTGTGCTAACAAGGACAGTACTAACCAGACCTAATTAAAGATAATTTCTTGGGCGCCTGGGTGGCTCAGTTGGTTAAGCGACTGCCTTCGGCTCAGGTCATGATCCTGGAGTCCCTGGATCGAGTCCCGCATCGGGCTCCCTGCTCGGCGAGGAGCCTGCTTCTCCCTCTGACCCTCCCCCCTCTCATGTGCTCTCTCTCATTCTCACTCTCTCAAATGAATAAATAAATTTGAAAAAAAAAAAATTAAAGATAATTTCTTACCCTGAATTTTCCTTTTGAGGTAAAAATAAAACGCAGTAGTGGGTTAGGTCCTATTATTAACTAATGATCAAAGACTGACTTGTACTGTTTTATCTAGTTTCATGTATCTTATTAAAATATAAACAACGTTGTAATTTTATTTCCAACAAGGGTGATTATGTGTGTAGCCGTGGATGAAAGAAAAACATATTTCTTTACAGGCAGTCTCTGAAATTTGAAGGAAGCAAGAAGAAATTTCTGTGGAACATTTACTTAACATATTTTAGATATGGGCAGACTCTAAATGTAGACATAGAAGCACTGAGCACATCAGATGGATAGAAGTTCAGTATGCAAGTGACTTACAGTTTATCAGTTAATCAGCTATATATCAAATACCCGAAGGTTGCCCTCAGATAGCAGTGGGCCTTACTTCTCATTTTACATTCTTTGGAGAGTACAGAAATATTTGCCAAGGGGTGAGTACATTCCTTTTAGTTATCTTTTCTGTTTTTCTTTTTTTAATTTTTATTGTTATGTTAATCACAGACATTACATCGTTAGTTTTAGATGCAGTGTTCCATGATTCATCGTTTGTGCATAACACCCAGTGCTCCATGCAGAACGTGCCCTCCTCAATACCCATCACCAGGCTAACCCATCCTTCCACCCTAGTTATCTTTTTTTTTTAAAGATTTATTTATTCATTTTATTTAATTAAATTAAATAAATAAAATTTATTTATTTATTTGACAGAGAGAGAGACACAGCGAGAGAGGGAACACAAACGGGGGGAGTGGGAGAGAGAGAGGGAGAGGGACAAGCAGGCTTCCCGCTGAGCAGGGAGCCCGACGTGGGGCTCGATCCCAGGACCCGGATCATGACCTGAGCTGAAGGCAGATGCTTAACTGACTGAGCCACCCAGGAGCCCCTCCTTTTGGTTATCTTGATTGCTTTTCTGAAAGATATCTACCTTCTGTCCTCCATGCATAGTATCTCTCTATTTCTCTCTCCCCCTATATTTATGTTTATATATACTTATGTATATAATATATATAAACTAATGACCTTAAGTGACTGAAGTATCTTAAAATTGTGTGTCATTTAACACTATCCATAAAGTTTGATGATAACTAATTCATTTAAATATAGCTGCTCTTTGTCTCTCAGTGCAATACTGTCTGCTAGAATATAAAAATTATGCCTTTCTTTCACTTCATGCTCCTCTTTACGTTTTTTCTCAACACCTCCAATCCGGTGAATGATTTTGAGCAAATGATTGTCAGTCTGGCCACAGACCAAAGCAGACACACCTTGTGTCCGGCTGCCTTCCTTATACTTCGATAAACACGGTAGCATTATGGAGTTCCCAGGGCGAGGGTTCTGATGCAACATATACCCAAACCCCAGTTCCGTCCCTTCTAGCTCTGGGGCTAGGCAGGTTTCTTAAGCTCTCAGAGTTTTATTTTCTTACCTGCAGTGTTGGCATAATAGCTCTTTTTTTTTTTTTGTTAAAGATTTTATTTATTTTTTAGAGAGCGAGCGAGAGAGAGAAACAGCATGAGAGGGGAGAGGGTCAGAGGGAGAAGCAGGCTCCCCGCTGAGCCGGGAGCCTGATGCGGGACTCGATCCCAGGACCCTGGGATCATGACCTGAGCCAAAGGCAGACGCTTAACCATCTGAGCCACCCAGGCGCCCGGCATAATAGCTCTTAATTTAGGGATTGATGTTGAATATGTACTCAGTAAATGGTAGCTGTTCCTACTAATGAGTTTCACGTATATCTTTCACATAGCCATCAATCTAGATAAAAACAAAAATTTCTAATTGAGCAGCTCTTTCAGCCTGTTTAAGGCATTAGATGTTGTCCTTCTTTGCGCCGTGTACACATAGGTAAGTACACAGAGTCATGGCCAACGCTGTCCATTCCTTGAGATCCTGGCACGTAAGTAGCCCTTTTCTAGAGCAGAGTACAAGCATTGCAGTGATCTGTGTGGCATGTGATCTGTTGTTTTCGCTCTCAGGATTTCTGCCTGCGTTGGGCTGAGGAGAGGATCAAGCGCAGCAAGCATTTTTATAAAGGCCCGAGGGATAGGTATTGGAAGGAGAAAAAACAGTCCGTGAATTGAACACTGAAAATTCAAAGCAGAGAGCAAATTTCCAACTGAGCCTTCAGTTACATACTCAGGAGGGAGTCAAGAATTAGAGACAAGGGAATGAGCCTGAACTCTTGATGTGCTGTTAGGACCTTTGTAGCTTTTTTTTTTTTTTTTTAAAGATTTTATTTATTTATTTGAGAGAGAGAGACACACACAGCGAGAGAGGGAACACAAGCAGAGGGAGTGGGAGAGGGAGAAGCAGGCCTCCTGCCGAGCAGGGATCCCGATGCGGGGCTCGATCCCAGGACCCTGGGATCATGACCTGAGCTGAAGGCAGACGCTTAACGACTGAGCCACCCAGGTGCCCCGGGACCTTTGTAGCTTTGTCATGCTGTTTTATTTCTTATCACATCGACATATATTGAATACCTGCTATGTGTTAGGTCAGGTGTTGTAAGCTAAAAATTAGAAAATTGTCTCTGCCCTCAAAGTATTCAACGGGGATTGCGTTAGGAAGAGATAAATAAGTCACTAGTGAGCAATATGGTGGAAGGGAAGTTATCTGAGAGTGATATGCACTTATTTATACAGGAGCACAGCAAGGAGAAAGCCTTTCAGGGTAGAAGACAATTTAACTGTAAGTTGAAGATACCATAGGGATAACTCAGGCAAAGATGGGGCATGATGGTCATTGCAGAATGGGGGAGCAGTGTGTGCAGAGGACAAAGGCAAGGCTGACCGTCCAGAGAAGAGTCAGTAGTTCATGTTAGATTAGCATAGAGTAAGTAATAAAACTTACAAGAAGTAAGACTGGGGAGGAAAGCAGGATGGAGATTATTGAGGCCTTGGAGGTTTTGTTAAGGAGTTTAAATTTATCTTGATATTGTGAGCTGTGGAAGGGACATGAGTAAATCAGTCTCAGTGTGCTTTACAGGATTAATTCTGGATCCGGTGAAGACAGTGGCCTGGAAGGAGTTAAGGGCTAAACAAGGAGAAAGATACTAGCGTTTCCAGAAGGTCTGGAAAACTGGTAAAATGCTAGGCAGTGACCAGAGCCTGAAGAAAGAAAGGCATACTTGGGTTCTTGAAAGATGAGAGTGATGATCACATAGCTGAAATTTGATCCTTTTATTTTATGACTATGTCATGAGATCTTGGGTTTTGGAAAAAAAAAAAAAAAACACAACTAATTCAACTCTTCACTCATTTATTTGTTCTTAGTCCTCCATTGAACCAACATTTAATAAACACTATGTTCTAGGACCTGTGCTAAGGATGGCAGGTATGGAGATGGTGCCCAAAACCATGCTTTGAGACATCTCATTATAGTTGTCGTAGTGGAAACGGACATACTGTGCTACAGTGTGGTGTAGCCAGGCTTGTAGTAGAGGTGTGCTCAGGAGATGTCCTTATGCTCCGCTGTTTGCTCTTGAACAATGTCAGTGGAACTGGATGGTCCCATTCTATTACTAAAAATAACCTAATCATGTACTTGGAAACATAAACAGATGATGTTATTTCTGAATTTTGAAACTAAGCTTTGAGGATGGTGCTGAAAGCAAAATGTCTAGGCTGGAACCTTCCCTCTTGTTCAAGTTTTGGGACAGTAAGGCTTGGATTCAAGTCCTAGCTAAGCCCCCTGCTATTTTGACTGACCTGGAATAAATCTATCAACCTTTACAAAACTTCACTATTCTTATCTGCAGGTTGCACCTGCATGCTCTTAAACATTTAGAAGAAACACACTCTATTTTAAAACTAGACTAAACCAACAATGTATGTGTCACAATTTTCATACTTCTAGGACAGGTGAGGAACAGTCTTAGAGGAAAAGTAGATTAGGAACTGGAAATGAGGGTTCAGATGATAATTGAGTATTGGAGTATTTAGTTTTGGAATTAGACATATATTCCTAGTTTAGAAACGGTGGAACTAAATAAAGAACTAGAAAAAACTCTGTATAAGTTACAATTTAAAGGAAGGAAATGAAACAGATTGGAGATTGGACAAACCGCATGTGAAAACTCACAGGAAATGTGGCCAGTCCTTGAACAAACACAGCCCAAAAAACAACAAAAAGAAACATGGAAAAAACAAAGTGGGTAGTCTAAGTGACAGTGAGAGCAAAGGAAAATTATCCTTCTGAGTGCTTCACTCTTTTCCTTTGCTTTTTTTTCTTGCCTTTCTTTTCTTTTCTCTTTAATTTTCATTCATGTTTCTTTCTTTCTTTTTGTCTTCTGTGTATTCTAAAGGTCCTCAGAATTTTCTGACACATTTATATCAAATCCTTGGAAAAATGTTTCTTATATATAAACGTATCTTATCACCTCAGTAATTTGTGGTTAACTTTGCATGAGATATGGGTCCAGTTAGATAGGCTTTAGCTCTAAGGAAGCAGTGACAAATTAGTCTTAAAAAAATTCATTAGTATGTTAACGCTATTATAATTTCTGTGCTTTAGTGATATAAAAGAGGACAATTAATTTCCAGTTTCTTATTGGCTAGAATCGTAACTAATTCCTACTAAAAACATAACAACAAGCCCCAAGTGAAGTTTTTTGTGCTATGCCCCATGTCCCCAAACTCAGACTTAACTGAATTACAGTGTCGGCTTTCCCAGAAATGGAATCTTAAACCGATCAGTCAGGAATTACCTATTCAGCACTGGTTAGGTAATCTGCTTGACAGATCCCTGCCAACTCCTAAAGGAAATTAACGTTGCAATAACCAACCCACTTTTTTGCTAGTATAATGTCCTTGTTCCCACTCCCTTCTGTCTATAAAAGTCTTTCATCTTATACAGCTCCTTGGAGCTCCTTCCTTCCTTTCTTTTTTTTTTTTTTAAAGATTTTATTTATTTATTTGACAGAGAGAGACACAGCGAGAGAAGGAACACAAGCAGGGGGAGTGTGAGAGGGAGAAGCAGGCTTCCCGTGGAGCAGGGAGCCCGATGCGTTGCTCGATCCCAGGACCCTGGGATCATGACCTGAGCTGAAGGCAGATGCTTAACAACTGAGCCACCCAGGCGCCCATTGGAGCTCCTTTCTATTATCTAGATTGGATACTGCCCGATTCCAATTAATTTTTGCTCAAATAAACTCTTAATAGTTTTTATACAACTCAGTTTATCTTTGAACAATCCCCATGTTTGTTGTAATAGGAAAATAGCGTTCGCTCTTTCTGACCTACCTCAAAAAAGTAACAGCTTGAATGATACTGGAAAGAGCATTTGAAAACAAGGGGAAAAAAACAGGCAAAGGTTTGAGTCCCATCTCTGACATTCATTATTTACATACTCTTGTGATCTTGGATACTTTGCTTAACATTTTTGAGCTTTGAATCCCTTCCTTCTAGGGGAAGATGTAGATTGACAGCTCACAAGATTATAATGAAAATTTAATACATTAATGATTATAGAGTGCAGAGCATAGTTTCTGACATACAGTAATTGTTCAATAAATGGTAGCTGTTATTACTAAATTACCTAGGCTGTTGTTGTTGTTTTTTTTTTCCTGGAAGTGTTACCTGATGAAATGATTATTGGCTATAGAAAAGATTTCAGGAAAATCTAAGAAAATTGTTTCCCTTCCCACGAATAATTTTAAATGAAAACATCTTTGAAGTTTTACAAATTTACCTCTGTTATACTCTCTGTAGTTTAATGGCAATGAACAGAGAAGAAAATTGTGACTTCAGGGTTGTGAAGCACCCTAGTGACATAAAATCAATCAGTTAGTTCGTGGTACATTGTCTTTCTCCTCATTATACATACCAGCAGAGTAAGACAGCTATTAAAATCTATTAACCTGATATTCCTCTTTAAACTGAACGATGTGTCAAAAAATAAAAAAAAATAAAAAAATAAATAAACTGAAAGATGTGTCCAGAATAAAAGGTAAAGAATATTTAAGAAGAAAGTTCAGTAGTGTTCAGATGGTCAGTTTCTTCAGGTTTACTCTCTCACTGTAAGAGATCTCCTTCTCAGAGATATTGAAGCAGGTGCCTCCAGGAGGGAAGTGAATTAATTGCAACTTCCTCTGTGAATGGCAAGTTCTGGGTCTGTATCTCCTCAGTGTGGTTTAAATGTTCCTTAGGGTGATGTCCTCCAATTAAAATAACTTGTTTAGAGAGTTCACCTGAAATTAAAAAAAAAATACCCAGGAGCAAGGCCTTTCTTGCTATAAAAAAAAGGGGGGGCTGTTAAGAAAGGACTCATTACTGGTGAGCTGTGCTCCCATACCATTTGGTTAAATTTGTAGATTTTGCCCATTTCCATTACCAACTGCCATATTCTTCTTGGCCTTGGCATAAGTGTGATTTTATGACAGATCATAATACAACAGATTTGTTTTGTATGATGCTTGTACTTCAAACTTAATTCAGAATTGTTTTATGATGTCAGGCAATAAAGCCATTGTGATAAATAATAAAGAGTAGAATGGAGAGGAATTGAGGTAGATAATCAAGAGAATAAAAATATGTTTTCATTTGGAAATTGATGGAGCTTGACGTGCTAAAACATACACAGAGAGAGAGGTGTTCCTCGTAATAGGAGCAATAGAAAGTAAAACCTTATGCTCATTGTGATAAAATAGCAGAGACGATTGAACAGAAATAGACTTCTCTGAGTGCTAGAGGGAAGTATAGAAGGGAGGCTGTAGGAAGCCTATCCACACTTTCAGTTATTCCCCTCAAACAGTCAAGTATGTATTTAGATCAAAATAGTAATTTTACTGTTCAGCAATAAGGGAAAAAATACTAATATACATAACATAGATGAATTTCACAGACACTCTGCTTAACAACAACAACAAAAGTGTACCCATAAGAGTGCATGTCCTTTGATTTCATTTGTAGGATTTTTCAAGAATAGACAAAATTGATGATACTACAAGTCAGAATATTAGTTTTCTCTGGAGGGTTGGGGGGCAATGTGCCTGGTGGAATGGTGTGTAATAGAGCCTCTTGGGCTTGTGGGAGGTTTTTTTTTTTTAGATTTTATTTATTTATTTTAGAGAGAGGGGAGGTACAGGGAGGGGCAGAGGGAGAGAGAAACCCAAGCTGACTCTATGCTGAGAATGGAGCCCAGTGTGAGGCTCGATCTCATGACTCTGAGATCATGACCTGAGCTGAAAGCAAGCTGGATGCTCAACCCACTGCACCACCCAGGTGCCCCAGGAATTTTTTTTCATTTTTATCTGTTAGTAAATAAATGATTATAGACACATGTAGAAATCCATTAAGAGGTACATAGATCTGTCCACTTTATTTTATCTAAGTTATATTCCAATTTTTTAAGGGATAAATTTGCAGATTAAATCAACCTCTATATTTTGGTGTACATTTTCTGCTTTGAGTATTCTCGGCACTGATGTAGTTTTTCAGCTTGGTGCTTACAGTAACCTATATGAATCTTTTATGACTACATAGAATTGTATATGTGTATGTATATTAAAAGGGAAAAACAAGTAAGCATCTATTTATTGCCAAGCAATTTATTATTTGCCAAGTTATTTGCAATTTATTATTTATTGCCAAGTATTTATTATTTCACTTAATCAGCATAGCTACCCTGTAAAGATTTTGAGAGATTAAGTAGGCTACCCAGAACCCATGAGATTAAAAAGTAAAGCTAGAAAAGTAATATAAACCAATCTAAACCCCAAATCCACAGTTCCTTCTAACTGCTGCCTCTCTGTATAGATGGTATCAGTCAAATCGTTTAATAATATTCTCAGTCGTGCATAGAGAGACCTTTTAATTTTGTTTTCTTCACAGATGGAAATATTATGGGATTTCAGAAGTTGACATATTTACTTATTATTTGTTTACTTCATTTTCAGAAAAAGATTTGAGGCAAAGGAGGATTTCAAGAGAGTTGGTTTGGGATGGTTAGCCTTCTGGCAGTATGGGGAGGGTAAGAAGAGTCTCTTTATTTATTTATTTAGGTCAATATTATTATTATTATTATTTTAAAGATTTTATTTATATGTTTGACAGAGAGAGACACAGCGAGAGAGGGAATGCAAGCAGGGGTAGTGGGAGAGGGATAAGCAGGCTGCCCACCGAGCAGGGAGCCCGATGCGGGGCTCGATCCCAGGACCCTGGGATCATGACCTTAGCCGAAGGCAGACGCTTAATGACTGAGCCACCCAGGCACCCCTTAGGTCAGTATTATTAATGTCTCGTATTAGACACATTTAACTTCTTGCTAAAACTATTAAATAATCTTTGAGCCTGCTGGGCATAGAACCTCTAAGGCATGAAATTTCAGTGTGTACTTATTTTATTTTAGTTCAGTCAAAGGAAAAAAAGGGTGGGGAAAGAAGTTTACTTGAATATTTGATAGAAACCTTGATTAAAGTATGAGGTGGACTAGGGGGTGTTAGGCAAGTAAGAATGAAATAAAAAAGGTTCCTCGCACAGAAACCTCTCCCCTTTGGTCCTAAAATATTTTAACTTTATAACTTCTGCCTGTTGGGCCTCATTCCACTTTCTGAAGTCACCCAAAACAAGCCACATTAATACTCCTCAAGAGAGCTTTTTATTTTTCTTTGGAGCTATTGAAAAACAGGGTGGCCTCTACCGTCAGGGTGAGTGATGCTGAGTGCTCATTCACTGGTAGTTTTAGAGCAGTTGCTAGGGGATTCTTCTGTAGTGATTGCCCAGCAGAGATTAAAGCAACTTGTGTGATTTGGGTAAAAAACAAAACAAACTTGTAAGGCCTTAGATGGATACATTAAGCAGGGAAAATTTTTGTATTTTAGTACTCAAATCCTTTCTGCAAGAATGCTTCTTGGGTAAAAATGATGCTCCCTGGGTAGAAATATATAGCATAACAGGGATTCATTCATGCATTTTGTAGCTTTATTCATACAGAGCCATACATTTCTTAAGAATAGGTTGAGCTATTCTCATCATCCCTTACTGATGCAATAAGACATCAGAATTAAATTTGCTCTCATTAGCTGTTTTCTTCCACAATTGCCCATGATTCAGCAATACTACAATTAACCCTGGGACATGATGTGTGCTGTCTTCTGTTACATAGAATATCCTTCCAATAATGAGCACTCGTTATCTGTACTTCCTACCTTTCCTTTAGTATGAAGCATTTATGCAACATTATGTTCATTTTATTTGTACATGGTAGATACATGGGAGGGACGGGCCATGTGATGGACTTGATGTCCATATATCATGATAAATGTTGCATAAAGATTCATTAAATGATGATGAGAGACATCCCAGAATAAATGTATTGGTTTAATGTGAAGATAACATTAATAAACTTACCTTTCCCCGCATAATGCTATATGGATATGGGGGAGGGGGGGATTCTAGGAGTCTAAGTCCTTGTTAAAATATGGCAAAACCTAAGGCTGTTTTCTCTTTTTTTTATATTAGCCTTATTCAGAATGTATACTTCTTAGTTGGGTTTGGGATAGTTAGGTTTGGGTTATCCATATTCAAATTTCCATGAGGTTCAGACAGTATGGCATCAGTAAAACCTCCTAAAATTTTGCAAGTCACATTATTGCAAGATTTTACAAGGTTTTGCACAGAGGGAAAGGAGATACTGATGTTCACAACAAATAGGAAGTTGGTTTAGAGTTCTAATACACAGTGACATAAGAACATCACCTAAAGGCAATATAGGGAAAGTATAAGCATAAAGCATAACAAAGCATGTGGCACTAATAATAGCAATAATACTGTTAAAATGATGCTTTTTGATACTGGGTTTCAGATGATCCTGGATATTGTCATAATTACCATCGTATTTGGGAAAGTTATATTTGCTTGGCAAAAGAAATGAAATGTCAGTATATATGCGTGCAATTAATTCCAAACATTCTACCTCCCTCTTATAAATAAGGCAATATGCTATCAAAGAAAATAAATACCGGGAAACAAATTGCATGGCATCACTGAGCTCACATAGTTACAGCTGCTCATAGAAAAGACAAATTATTTTATGCTGTATCTTCTCACAGTTTGTATGCATGTGTTCATATCTCTAGCACAAGGTATCAACAAACACTGACCTTATTTATTTTCTGTCAAAATTCAGAATCTGTTTTCTGTCACACGAGGTGTAAACATTGTTAAAACAGATTTATTCCAAACAACACCAACAGGAACAATATTTCAGGGAGAACAATAAAAGAAGCTTCTCCCTCATTTAGAAATTATTCTAAATGGTCTAAAAAGGGGGTACTGGGCAGCGGGGCTGTGGGCTGTGCATTGCTTTTGGTCCCTGGTCCCGATGCATTTTTCCCCTGTGCCTTGTGGGAGCCCGCTCTCCAACCAGACAGCAAACCAGCTTGCAGGAGAGGTTGGCCTGCAGCCGCTTTCAAGAGGTTTCTGTTCTCTAGGGGTAGAGAATTTGGGGGAAAGTCTCCTTTGACCCACCTTCAGGATGCTTCCAGCCAGACTCAGAGCCATTGCTTAATATTTACTCCCTTGCTGCACACAACCCATGTCCAGGATTGGGTTTTAGTAAGGAAGAGAAAAGAATGACATACCCAGGGTCTGGAGGACTTTCTATTTGTTTATCCCCTGTGCCTTCTTAACCGTGAACTCACCGTGGAAAACACAGTTGAAAATGAATGGAAGCCTTTTAGCGAAGGAGAGGGGTATGTCTCCTCTTTCTTTTATCCTAATAGAAGTCTTTTGAAAGTCCTTGATTTGAAGCATGAATGCTTGCATGTGCTTTCTGGAGCTCCGGAAGCAGGACACGGCATTGGTGACAGCAGTGACCATGGTCTTCTTATTAGCACGGACAGTCCTCTCAGAGCTTTTGTCTCAGGATGCTTTTGGATCTGTGCTATTTTATTCATACTTTCCTGGACTGATACCTGGTTTATGGATTTCAAAGTCTTGACACAAGAAACAGAGGAGAAAACAGATCCTTGAATAGTTGAGGATCCTTCAGAGAAAGTAACCCTTTTCACAGCCTGGTGGCGTTCAGGACTGACAGTTTTGTTCTCCGCCTGATCCTGAAGGAGGCTTTAAAGAATAAATTGAAGGAAAACAGGACACTGAGAATTGTGAGTGCTGCTTTTGTTGAATGTGAAAACCCTACACTGAAGGTCACTGAAAAGAAGAAACAGGTCTTGGGGAAGATGTCTTCTCATTAAAAGGCAATGAATTTTTTAAAAGCAAAATTACAAATGTTTCCAGGAACATATATCTAAGAGAATAAAGCTGTACTCCATCAATGACTTAATTGTAATAGTATCTACAACAGAGACCAGTGTGCTTCTTTGTATCAAGCCGGTTAGTATATACTGTAGCCTTGTTGTCCAGACTGTTGGAGCTCCTTCGCCCTGGCTTTTTGGCATGAAAGCAGCCAGAGAGAGTATGCAAAGGAATGGGTGTGGTTGTGTTCCAGTGAAACCTCACATGTGAAAACAAAATTTAAATTTCATGCAGTTTTCACATAGGAAAATAACTTTTTATTTTTTTTTGAGTAAAAATGTTAAGAAACATTCTTGGTTCATGGGTTAAGAGAAGCGATTGGCCAGTTTTGTCCTACAGGCCAGAGTTTGCTCATTCCTGGTCTACAAAAATAATTCAGAAAGAATATCAGGAGGAAAAGATATATAATAAAATTGAAAATAAGCAGTAATTTTGAAACTAAGTTTAAACTATCCTTAATTAGATGGTATAGTCTTGAGAATTTCAGAGATGTTCTTTGAAGTAATAGTTGATACCAGAGTCTTAAGTTTTCTAGGTTTGACAAAGACTTGAGGTGTTTTCACTGTTTATACTTTTCTGCATTAAAGCCAGTATCTTTATGTTACAATGAATTGAATACTTAATATATTTCTGGCATTATGCTGGGCATGGACATAGAGAAGTAAGGACATGCTTCTTGTCTCAAAAG
Source organism: Mirounga leonina (assembly GCF_011800145.1). Classification (NCBI taxonomy): domain Eukaryota; kingdom Metazoa; phylum Chordata; class Mammalia; order Carnivora; family Phocidae; genus Mirounga; species Mirounga leonina. The sequence goes on along the minus strand of NW_023270469.1, from coordinate 23,922,282 downwards.
AGCTTTGACAAAGTGCAATTTGGTACATTGTAGCCCTATTAAAATTATTCAGTGGTTCCAGCAGTCTCAGATCTAAAGTCCTTGATATGACTTATTCCGGCCTAAGACCTGGCGTCTGCCCTGCTCTTTGTATGGTACCCAAATTGGGTTGCCTATTGTCTGAAAGATCATTACTCAAGAGACAGGTTTTGACTGGGAAGGAATTTGAGCTTTATTCAGTAGGCCAGTAACCTGCGGAAAAGTTGGACCCTCATCCAAAAGCCAAACTCTTGAGATTTCTGCCTGGCCTAGAGGTTTTTAAATGGGTTTAGGGTAGTTAATCAGCAAAAGGAGTTCAGTGGTCTGCACCACATCTTGATTACGAGCAGACTCGATGCCAGCTACAAAAGTTACGTCAGTGCTGGGGGTTGTGGCAGGGGATCGGTTCTTGTTTTGTGATGTGCTGGATAATTCTCTTCTTTCTGCAAAGGGAGGGCAAGGTCTACGGATACACAGAGAGAGGTCAGTAAGGCACTTGTGTGACCTAAAAAAGAAGAAGAGCATGCTAAAAAATTGCTGGGCTAGGAGCACATGTGTGGTGCAGTTCGTTGAGCATCTGACTCTTGGTACCAGCTTAGGTGGTGGTCTCATGGGTCGTGAAATCGAGCCCCGAGTCGGGCTCTGCGCTCAGCATGGAGTCTGCTTGGGTTTCTCTTTCCCTCTCCTTCTCCTCCCCCGTGCTTGCTCTCCCTCTCTCTCCCTCTCTCTCTCAAATAAATAAATCTTTAAAAAAAGATTTGCTGGGCTAATCAGAAAGCCACAGCAGCTTCAAACAGACTTGCTGGCTTTTGTGGCCTGGGAACCTTCTGGTCCTTCACTCCTCAAAGCCAGTGTTCTGCAAATCTCGAAGAAAGTGAGTTCTGTCAGAGCTCAAGGGCCTCAGGTCAGTGAGTAAGGAAGGAGTGTGTTAACTCGGAGCAAGTTAACCCTTAAGACAAGCTGGATTGCTGTAGCATCTTCAGACAAAACCGAGGCCACGAGCTATGTCTCAGTCTACTGGAGCCTCCTTTCAGCCTATTAAACGTGCTATTCTCATTTTTACCAAGAATCTGTCAGTGTGCTTCCTTCTACCTACAGTGTTGTCTGTTTGTCTGGCTAGCAACAATTAATCTTTAAATCACAGTTTAAGGGCGCCTGGGTGGCTCAGTTGGTTGGGCGACTGCCTTGGGCTCAGGTCATGATCCTGGAGTCCCGGGATCGAGTCCCGCATCGGGCTCCCTGCTCAGCGGGGAGTCTGCTTCTCCCGCTCCCCCCTCTTGTGCTCTCTCACTCTCTCTCTCTCAAATAAATAAATAAAATCTTAAAAAAAAAAATAGAAATTAACTCTAAATGAATATATGAATATAAAACCCAACTATAAAAATAAAGATAGGGCGCCTGGGTGGCTCAGTTGGTTAAGCGACTGCCTTCAGCTCAGGTCATGATCCTGGAGTCCTGGGATCGAGTCCCGCATCGGGCTCCCTGCTCGGCGGGGAGTCTGCTTCTCCCTCTGACCCTCCTCCCTCTCATGCTCTCTGTCTCTCATTGTCTCTCTCGCAAATAAATAAAATCTTAAAAAAAAAAAAAATTTAAATCACAGTTTAAGTATTCAAGAGGCCTTCTGTAACCTTTAGATAAGATTAAGTCTCTTTTTTGTATATTCCTGTAGCACCATATACATTCTCTTGCAGTTACCATTTGTAGTAAATGATTCAATATATGTCTTCTCAACCTCCCTTAGAGCCCAGCTCTTCAGAACACGGACCTTGTGTGTTTCACTCAGCATTCAGCCTTGAAGCAAGGCCTGGCGTAAGATAGGGACCATGACACCTGCTCAACCTTAGTTGTTAAATTTAACTAAAGACCACCTCTTGGTTTAATGGAACAGACCAATAAACAAAACATATTCCTAAAAACAAGATATTGACCGTGCAGTCTTGAAATAGTCTGCAACATTCGAACCAGTCTTCAATGGTAATGTTCATGGAATTGATGAGGCTTGGTCAAGAATCAGTATTATTATCTACTGACTTTACTGCATTAAATAATATTGTCATAAGAATAATTATTTCAAATTATAAAATATTTTTAAATTTTTAAAAATTTTGTATTTAAATTCAATGTACTTAACATATACTGTATTATCAGTTTCTGGGGTAGAGTTTAGTGATTCATCAGTTGCAAATAACACCCAGTGCTCATTACATCATATGCCCTTCTTAATGCCCATCACCCAGTTGGCCCTTCCCTCTGATGCACCTCCCCAAAGAAAAATAGCATATCATTTCATTCAATGTGGAATTTAAAGAACAAAACGGATGAACATAGGGAAAGGGAAGGAAAAATAAAATAAGATGAAAACAGACAAGGAGGCAGAACATAAGAGACTCTTAACTAAAGGAAATAAAATATTTTAAAATTCTGAATTTTGTAAATTATAGAAATGCATTCATTATTTCCTTCTGCCCAACATTCCAGATACCACTACCAAGTTATAACCATTGTTAAGCTTTTATTGTGTATCATTGCAGACAAGTTCCCATGTATTTATGGAACTATTTTTAATGGCTATATTAAAGGTTGGTAAGAATCGACTACCCTTTTTTTTTTTTTTTTTTTTTAAAGATTTTATTTATTTGACAGAGAGAGACACAGCGAGAGAGGGAACACAAGCAGGGGGAGCAGGAGAGGGAGAAGCAGGCTTCCCGCTGAGCAGGGAGCCCGTTGTGGGGCTCGATCCCAGGACCCTGGGATCATGACTTGAGCCGAAGGCAGACGCTTAACGACTGAGCCACCCAGGTGCCCCGATTACCCTTCTTTTTAAGATGACGTCCTTCATGAGGTAGAGAAGTGTTTTTACTAGATTAACCACCTTTGTTTAATTTTAGTATTTAACTTGAAATAGTTCTAGCCTGAGGATCCACTAGTTTGAAGACACTCAATTTGCAGAAGAATTACCTTTATATGCATTGCAAAATTGGGGGAAAAGGACTGAAATGACACACTTGTTTTGTTTCAGATATGGCCAGTCTTTAAAAATCTAAAAGCACTCTTTTTGAAACTTCTTTAGAGAGAGTAGCATTTTGAATACATTTATAGTGCCTCTCAATAGTGTCCTATAGAATTCATTTTGTTTTCTACATATCTATAGGTTAGGAAAATAATTAGTATAGTTGCCATGCCTTGTTACAATTCAATAATATTAAAAAAAACTAATGTTGATATTATGTGGATTTTTTTCATTTTAAGCCAATTATTTGACACAACTTGGGTGGTTTTTTTTTTTTTTTTTTCTTCTTTGGTTTTATTATTTACTCTTTAAATCTGAGTGCTTATAAATCTACATAGACAGATCATCTATATACAAGTGCAGTTTGGGCAATTAAAATGTGTGTGTGTTTGTGTGTGTGTGTGTATTTTTTTTTTTTTTTTTAAGTAGGCTCCATGCCCAGTGTGGAGCCCAACACGGGGCTTGAGCTCAATGACCCCGTGATCAAGACCCGAGCTGAGATCAAGAGTCAGACGCTTAACCAACTGAGCCACCCAGGCACCCTTAAAATATACATATTTCAAATTATACCAATGAAATCACTGTCATTTAACATAGGGTCATTTTGAATTGAAGAAACTTATATCTGCATGCTTTCATTAAAAGTATTCAGTAGTTATAAAGAAAGTGAGGAAATTGAAGCCATTTTATTTACTCATAAAACCTCTAAAGTAGAAAGGCTAATAAAATGCAATCTCAGAATTCCCCTCAAGACAACATTCCTGGTAACTTAAAATAATAAATAGGATTCTGTTTGTTTTCTCTGATAAATAATTAAATAGATGTCCATTTTTTACCCATTTATTTAAGAATATTTTAATTTCATAGTTCTTATTAATGTTCTATAACAGTAGTCTATTAAACTCTTATAATTTGCAAAACTAACATTTATAGATTGGATGATTTTTAAAAATATAATAGTAACAAGTTTACTAACATGTGAATATAAATAGCAATGAAGTGGAATGTAAGTATTCCAGAGGGAGGCACTTAGTTAAGGAGCAATTCTCCTTAAATGTCCAGACTTCACATTTCAGTATGCTTTATTTGTTTTCTGTTTATGGTTGTAAACACATTACATGAAGGAAACCTATATTATGCTGATATTTCAGAATTTGATGAGCCCCAAATATCACTGGATATAATAGACTTCTAGTATTCATTTAAAAAAAAATATTTTAACCACTTCCCTGATGAGAATACTGTTAACACCATGCTTCAGTAATTTTCCCAGGCATAGCAAGTGGATGTAGTGATCTTTGGTAGCTAAGCGATTCTGGCTTTCTTCTAAGGCTTCATATCCTCTTCCTCATACCAGATCCCGATCTATGGCCACAAGTCTGACATGTGCAGAGTGTTGTGTAATCATAATATGCTATACTCCTGGCAGCAATGATTGGTTCAAGAGGTGAACATATTACCTAAGCATGAAGGATGAGTGTCCATCCTTAGGGTCGATATATGGACTAGGAGAGGGTTTTCCGTATTGCTGGGATTCCGAAAAAGCAGTTCCCATGTCCAGTGCTTGACCACCTGGAGACGCTTCATGGAAGAGAAGAGAATTAGACCAACACTCAGAGAGAAACAAAGAATTATAGAGAAGAAATGTGAAATGAAAGAGATATATTCTCGGGGCGCCTGGGTGGCTCAGTTGGTTAAGCGACTGCCTTCGGCTCAGGTTATGATCCTGGAGTTCCAGGATTGAGTCCCGCATCAGGCTCCCCGCTCGGCAGGGAGTCTGCTTCTCCCTCTGACCCTCCTCCCTCTCATGCTCTCTGTCTGTCATTCTCTCTCTCTCTCAAATAAATAAATAAAATCTTTAAAAAAAAAAAAAGATATATTCTCCCTAGATGTTTTGAGTCCTCTGATTACTGTCTCTGAGATGGATTTTTCTTTTTTTTTTTTTTTTTAAGATTTTATTTATTTATTTGACAGAGAGAGAGATAGCGAGAGCAGGAACACAAGCAGGGGGAGTGGGAGAGGGAGAAGCAGGCTTCCCGCCGAGCAGGGAGCCCGATGTGGGACTCGATCCCAGGACCCTGGGATCATGACCTGAGCCGAAGGCAGACGCTTAACGACTGAGCCACCCAGGCGCCCTCTGAGATGGATTTCTTTCTGTTTTCCTTTGATTTGTGTAAGCTCTCACTATGGTATTACTGGTTAATTGAGCCAGAGAATTCCTTATGATTCAAATGAGGTTTGAAATGCTCTTTGTCCTAATTCTTAATTTTTTATTATTTCTTATTATTTTAGAGCAGTTTTAGATTGACAGCAAAATTGAATAGAAAGTACAGAGATTTCTCACCCATATCCTGCCCCCACATACACAAAGTCTCTCCCGTTATCAGCATCTATGATCTTTTTATACATCAGAGTGTTGCTGTTTTTTATTTAAAAAATAGTTGGTTTTTTCAACCATAAGCATAAGCCAATTTATTTCAGATTGGCCTTGTTCCTTTTCAGATATTGCTCTCCATGTGCTATTTGTGTCTCACCTCTGGAAAACAGAGAGAAATTTGGATTCATCATCTATTTCTTTAAAGCTTTCCACGGCTATCTGAGCAGGGTAAATAGTCTGATACTGAAAAATAAGAAGCACAAAGCTGAAGACATTCTTCAGATTCCTTTGTAGCCAAGGAATGGATGAATAAATTATAAAGGAGATATAAAAGAAAAGCTTGAAAAATTAATGGAAGTATAAGTGATCAAGCTAGCTGTGATCTGATGTGGAATTATTTATTTTGATCAGATCAGGAGAGCAGGCACTATTTATATTACCACAAGGTGTCTTGATGGCAACACGTCTTTGTGGTAACACCACTTCAAAACATCCAAGTTTATTGCATGTTTTCCAACTGTATGTAAGTGCATAGACATAAAAGTAGATATATTTTTTAAAAAAATAAGTTACTGGTTCCTTAGTTTCATTAATTATAAAATGTCTTTCCTATCCTATATTTCTGGGTACTTTTCTCCCCACTACATTTATAACCTCCTGATATTACAGAAAATGTCCGTGAAAAAGTCCTAGTGAAAACAAGTAAAATGAAAATGTGTAGCTCTTCAGCTTTTGTTAATTTAAACAAAGCCGGGTACTAGTCTCTATATCTGATGGAGTGTTGAGGTGGGTTAGATCAGACACTGACATTAGAGCTTTCCCCATCCCTGCCTCCTCCAACAAATGAGTCAACAAAACGAGTGTTGAGTTTTCATTTGAGCAAACCCAAATGTCGATGCTACTGTGATGTTGTGATACGGTTAGCATGCGTGGAAAACCTGTGGGGGACGTGTAGTGTTTCTGTGCGTGTGTGCATGCCTACAGGTATGTGTGATGTGTATAATCTACAGGGTTCTTTCTTGTTTTGAAAATACTAAGTCTAAGGTATTAATATCTGTGAATGGTATTTGAGGCAATTCAGAAAGATCAAATGTGAGTTAGGAATCTACCCCAAGAGACAGCTCGTTGGTAGCGAGGAAAGAACACAAGGTAGTTGGTAGAACTCTGAGTATCAGGTCCTGATACTGTGGGTAAAATGAAAATGTAAGGGTCAAAAGCTGGATTCAAAGCAAAGAGATACTGAGATCTGGCAGGTAAAATAAAACAGGGTTCCAAGTGTTCTAGAATCAGGGAGTATATAAATAAGGAACGTCAGCAGATTGTGGGTCAGAATTCAGACAGGCACAATTTATTTGGGTCATAGCAGAATTAAAAGCCTGGATATATACATCACATTCAGGAAATGGGGAGTATGTTAAAGTTTTATGATTAGGTGTGATGGGGAAAGGAATGTGTGGTGAATGACATCTGTCTACAGTGGACTCTTTAAATAGACCACGTGCCTGATAATTAAGTATGGCAATAGGAAAAGAAAATGAGCTAGTCAGTTTCATCAACATGACTTTTTGTTCTTTACATTTTACTCTATTCTGAACACTGCCTCAGGAAAGAAAAGGAAGACCATGGAGTGCACAGTTGTTTCCCTGCCCACACATTCCATCAGTTTTGATCATACTTTGATGTTGAAAATAAATTAAGTCCAATCCATTTGTTTCTCTCATCTATCTCTTGATTTCTAACTATTCCATTTCTGAGCTGTCTCAAATGAGAATTAATTTTTACTGTGCCTTCCCATAGGCTAGGGAGAGAATGTCTTCATGCATGAAATTTCTGCAGTGTTTTTTCAAAGTCTCGAAATTATTGCTTCTCAGCACTCTTTCAGCACTTGAGTCTTTGAAGGAAGGAACGAAAGTTACAGAATAGGCACTGAGCATCAAGCAGGTAGAACTCTGGGTTACTGTGTCTTTAGGAGAGACAGAGCTGATTTTGGGCCCCTTGATAAGATCAGGTGAAAAAAGTCTTTTTCCCTTTCTTCAACCGTGAGGTGTCAGAGAATGTGTAGATGATAGGAAAACCATGAAAAAAGAAGTTCAAATAAAAAACAATTCATTTTTATTCAATCTTGAAAGCAGGTTTTGCTGAAAGGTTTGATGGAGAGAGCAACACTTTTTTCCCCCACCTAAATTTTAAAGAGTATATCACTTAATACTCATGTGCACCCCAGTGACAGAAGACAATTAAAAGGGAAATGGAATGCAGTAGGTAACTACCTTATCTGTTTATCTGGTTTATGTGGATCAAATGAAATAATGAGTATGAAGGCTCATTTACCATCTCTTGTCTAATGACATTGGTGTCATTAACCTTCAGATGATTCAGTTTCTTATTCAGTCAAATGGGGATAAAGGCTTTTGCAGAGTCTTACCTCAAATATATTGTCAATGTAGGGGATGATTTTTCCCTCATTCTTCCAGGTTCTTGGCTGAGGCCCTCTTGTAATAAAGGCAGATTAACAGGAGAAAAACAAAGAGAAGTTTAATAATGTGTCCACTTCCTGTATTCATGAAAAGTACCCAGGAAAACACTAACTACCCGAATGGTCTAAGCTACCACCTTAAATACCATGTCCAGCAAAAGACAAAAAATAATGTTGGGAGTAGGGGAGGTTATGCAAGGTTTAAGCAGGTTTAAGTTGCTACATTCTCCATTGATAAGAGTTTAAAAAAAAAAAAAAAGTTTCTTGTGATGTAGAGTCATCCTTCTCTTCCTGGTACAGAGAAGAGGACACACTTACACACGGATATTTCCCTTATAAATATAAATGTCTCTTAGTTAACTTTTACTTGGTTTTTAGAACTTCTCTTCTCTCTGCAGTTTTTTAAAAATAATCATTTCAAGATACTCCTTACACCAAAATGACATATTTTGGGGTGGCAAATTCTGCTCTTCTTCAGAACATTGGATTAGAATTTAGGGATTTCTACTTTGATTCTCATGACTTCTATTTACCTGTATCTCTCAAAGGGAGTACAAAGATTCTACTTAACTGTATCTTCCCCTCTTTTTTTTTTTTTAAGATAGGTATTAGTTTTTTGTACCATGAAACATTATTTTTTTTTTCAAAAAGAAATGTGTTTTGAAGGGTGGGTAGGATGTGCGTAGATTGAGGCAGTCTCGGGGAAGACATTTCAGGAGAAGGGGGACATGCATAAATTGGGACATGCTTTCTTGAGTGTGAATAGCACAGAGTAGCCAGGCCATGGAATAGAGCAGACTTGCAACAGAGAGAGTGGCAGGACCTAAGGAAAGTGAAGTCAGGACTAATATATCAAGGTGAGGAATCTAGACTCTGTCCAGTAAGTGTCCATCAATGATAAACTTACAGCAAGGATCTGGCATAATAGGTTTGCTTTTTATAAAAACTCCCTGAAAAAGGAGAGGGTAACTTATCTCAGGTGTCAGTGGGGAGAAACTCTATAGCTTGCATCATACACTAGAGGACCACTTGTACGGAAGTGGTGGCGCAAGACAGAAAAAAATTATCTGGAGGAAGAAGGATGGAGATGGAAGTAAAGGTCTTTCCTTCACTTCTGAGTTCTCATTGCCCTCTGAAGGCAGTAACCAAGGAAAAAAAAGAACCTCAGCATTGTACCTCTAAGAACAGAGGGGTGAATGTGTGATATGTTCAGAGCTAAACCTGGAGATGGGCTTTGAGGTGACTACCTAAAGCAGGTTTTCTCAAAGTGTGGCCCTGGACCAACAGTTTAATATCAACTGGGAAATTGTTAAAAATGCGGATTCTTCGAACTTACCCCAGGACTTCTGAATCAGAAAACCTGGTCCTTCAAACTTGTGTTTTAATAAGCTCTTCAGGTGATTTTGAAGATTGAGAAATACTAGAACTAGGACAGTGGCCCTCAATTGGGGTAATTCTGTTCTTCTGGGGACATTTGACAATGTCTGGAAATGGTTCTTTATTTACATTCCTCTCTCTTTCTTACTCACACATACATACACCTGTATGTGTACATATTATTTTATCATTTATCATTCTGCTTTTACCAAGGAGAATATCAAAGCACAATAATGTTAATTATCTTTCCAAAGTGCTTATTTGAATCTAGGTTTGACAACTGATTTTTAAGTTCCTGGATTTGATGATCTCCCTCCTTCTCTTTTTTCATCCTTCTCTCCCTCTCAAAATTGTAATGTTAATTGTAGTGTGTGTGTGTGTTTTGGTTTGGTTTTATGACACAAAGATGAACGATACAAAATTCTTGTCTGCAAGGACTTCATTGTGCTTTTGGGATAAACATTTGGTGCTTTTGTGCATACAACTGCTACAGTCAATGTTATCTAAAATGACTTAGGTTTTTGGATGAGAAAGAAATGGGGGAACTCCAGAAGTCTTCCCAAACAGTGATGCATCTCAAAGTGCCAAGAAAAGCAGATGGGAAACAAGAATTAACTGTAGAAATAATCACACCACTTGAGTGTTTTCATTATCTTAATCTTAAATCTTTAAAATCCTCCCAAAACCCATCAAGATGGATTTAAAAAATTTACAAGTGAAGAAGCAAAAACTCAGTGAAATGAAGTATCCTGAGTTCACATCCAGTGAATGGTAGAGTTGGGATCAGGTTTCACAGACATCTGACTCAGTGGTCTTTCAAAGAGGCAACAAAATTTCTCATGACTGATGGCTTAGAATGCTCTTTCATAGGTCAAGCTTGAGGAACTGTGCCATGGGAAGAGATGGTAGAGCTGGAATGGAAAGGAAGGAGGTGGGAAGAAATGGGGTTGAAAAGAATGTCTGGGTCTGGATACAAATACTAGAATATTAGTCTATTAATACCATGTTTGGCTTCCTATAAAGCTCTCTTGCCTCCAGTGATTCCTCTCTCTACAACCAACAGGGGAGTCCTTTTAATTACAGGGTTTCTCATTTTACCCCTAAACATTTTCTGTGAATTCTCCTAATTAATGGAGTGCAGCATAAACCTATTTGACATTGAAGACCTTTTAAACATAAGGACTCAACCTAAGACTTTATCTGTTGCTCGTGTGCCATGAAGAGTACTCCTCTAAAGACCGCCTGACACTAATCATCCCTTCAACCACTGCATTCCCTCCATTACAGTGATTCTATTTTTTTTTTTAAAGATTATATTTATTTGAGAGAGAGAGTAAGCGAGATAGAGAGCACGAGTGGGGTGGAGGGGCAGGGGGAGAGAGAAACACAAACTGCCGCTGAGTAGGGAGCCTGACGTGGGGCTCCATCCCTGGACCCTGGGATCATGACCCGAACTGAAGGCATACACTTAACTGACGGAGCCACCCAGGCGCCCATAATATAGTGATTCTAAAACTCTGAGGGACTACTAGATTTTTTTTTTTTTTGCTTCCTATTTATTTTTGTGGATCAAAATATAGTGAAGTGTAATGAAATAAATTATTAGAAAAAGGAATTAAAAAGACGCAAGATACAAGCCATCTTTTTTCATCATTAGATTTAATTGATATATTACTCTGCCAAGGCTTCTATAAATGTTTCTAGATGCTTAATTTTTGTACTTATCATATCATGAATTGGTAATAGAGAACTATGAATTTCTTCTCCAGACTTGATTAGCATGGCATTAAATTATCCATAGTCTGTACCACCTGAATAGCACCCCCTGGAGTTACAAGCTCAGGCACTTTGGGGTTTTACTGTAGTTCTGTCTTTTATTTTGCTAGCCCCTCTGTATGGAACTCACTATTTAAATTTAAAACACATTTATTGAACACAAACTCTCTTCATATCCAGGGAGAAAAACAAATGACAGTCTTTCTTATTTCAGGTCCATTTAAGGGCAGAAAATATATAAGGTTTACACATTCCTAATAATACAGTATTTTAAGAAGGATGAATAAAATTCTTTTGGAATATAGAAGATGATGGATTGCATGGAGGAACAAATTGATCAGAAAATGCTTCCAGATAAAGTGTTTTTTTGACAATAAATGGACCCAATGTTTTGAATATCAATGCTAGCCCCACTTAATGCTCCTTACATAGCACACAACCTAGCTTAACATAAGTGCTCAATAAGAATAAATGATTGCACTGAATTGCTCATTTAAAAATGGTTAATTTTATGTTATGTGAATTTCATCTCAACAGCAACAACAGAGGAATATAGATTTTTTTTTAAATTTTCATACATGCTTTACCTGAAGAGTGAAAGTCAAATGGTGGCAAGCAATTTTTCTAAATAAGTGACTTAGATAAAAATAGAGTTAAAGTAGAAAAGATGCATAAAAATCCAGATCAACATTTTCTGTTAAGATTCACAGAATCCTTTCTCAGAGTTAACTTTTCTTTGCCTCTGGAGATGTGAACACTTTTTATAAGGACTTAGAGAACAATAAGACCAAACTCAGTTTTGGTTATATATACCAGTGTGATGGAATATGAATAATGGAGCACCAGTCTTCCCTAAAGTATGAAATAGCGTATGGAATATTTTGTGTAAAATGAAGCGAATCAAGAAAAGAAAAAGAACTAAAATATTTTCCTCCCTTACCTTCCTTCAAGTAAATACTAATAAATAAATGTATAAATATATACATACATTTTTATTTTTTATTTTTAAATATATAAAATTTTAATTAATATGTATTTTGTGTATTTGTATGTATACATATATAAGAAAACTGAACAAGAAGGAAGAGACTTTCTGATGGTAGTCAGAAAAGATGATCTTTGACTAAACTGGAATGAATATTAAATGCTTTCAGACTGTGATTTTCATTCAATTATAAGATCAGAATCTGCACAGATATATTGGCATTTATATAACATGAAACCAAAAACAGCAATCAATTCGTAATGAGTTATATATATGTGGGTTATTACATGATAAGTTTGAATATTTCTAGATTGGATGGGAGATAAGACAAGGGGATGAGTTTGTTTTCACTCTACCATTGTTATAATTTTGATTTTTGCATCAGATACATGAAAAAGTATTTTAAAAGTAAATACGTTGGGGCGCCTGGGTGGCTCAGTTGGTTAAGCGTCTGCCTTCGGCTCAGGTCATGATCTCAGGGTCCTGGGATCGAGCCCTGTGTTGGGCTCCCTGCTGAGCAGGGAGCCTGCTTCTCCGTCTTCCTATGCTTCTCCCCCTGCTTGTGCTCTCTCCCTCTCTGTCAAATAAAGAAATAAAATCTTAAAAAACCCATAAAAGTAAATATGTTAAAGGAGAAGAAAGTAAATGGGGTGTAGGGGTCAGTAATTCTGAGGATGATTCCCTAGTCTACTTTTGCATCTATAACCACCAGTCCCTGTGAACAAGGTTCCAACAGATTAGGGACCTGAGAAAGCCAACAGCAGTGGAAGTAGAAAAGGGGGTAAGTTCATGCAAATATTGATGGAGGCCATTGGGCACCAGTTTTGATGCATCTGAGTCAAAACCCCTAAAATGGCTATTGCACTTCCCTCCTTCATCCTCTCTTGACATAATTACCACCCTGGTTACTCCAAAACCTCAACTGCACACCTGCAACTTTACAGATGAAGATGGCTCAAGCAACAAACAGTGCTGTTTACTCTTTAAAAAATTTCTGATCTCAGCCTCAAGTAGGCTCCTTTGAGCCCTTTCTCTAATCCATTCATTATTCCGTCATCCAAAATAATTATTTCACCTTCTCTCTTCTTTGCTCAACCTTCAGTCTTCACTTTCAATTTATGACCTGGGTTCCTATTTCCCTGAGAAAATTCAAGTAATTTGAAGATAACTTCCACAAATGGGCAACCACACCTGCTAATCCTGTGCATCTGTATCAGTAAACCCTGTTTGTGTTTCTTTTTTCTTCCCACTACAGTGAATAAGATCCTCATGGTCCTGAAGCCAACCCCATCACTTCAATACAAATTCCCATCTCCTTTTATTAAGTACATAAATACTTCACTCCAGTGATTGACCTGCCATTCTTTCCATCATCAATCTCACCCCCACCCCCCTGATTAGGTAATTCTCAATGGTGTACAAAGGAGCTATAATTTCTTCAACCTAAAATGAAAAATAATATCTCTATTATTCATCTCCCTCCAGCTATCACACTATTTATCTTATTTCATTAAATTTAAAACCATTAAATGTTTTCAAATGTTCTATACTATACTTCCTCTCCTTCCAGGCATCTCTCAAACCCACCTCAATTAGCTATTCACCTCCACAAGTTAATTGAGAAAACTCTTATAATAAACCTCATAATGTCAAATTTAACGATCAGTTTTACTTTTATTTTATTTCATGTATCATCAGCAATCACTTATTTTTTCTAAATATGTTTTTCCTTTGATTACTAATACAGATCTCTCTCTTGACTGTCCTTCTCTTCAGCTGTTACTTCTCTGTATCCTTTGTGGTTTCTCCTCATCTTCCAAATACCTAAATATTGTGGTGTCAAGGATTGAGACATTGGGTCTTATTTCCATTTACAATGATTCTCCAAGTTCCACATCTACTCTCAAGGCTTAAAAGACCTTACATCTACTGACAGTTTACAATTTTATACCTCCAGTCTGGCCACTTTGCTGAGCTATATGTCCAGCTTTTACATCACCACTTGGACTGCTAATAGGTATTTCAAACACAACATACTCAAAACCCATGTTTAGATTTTTTCCCCTAAACATAATCCTGCCACATGCCATTCTGCATCTGTAAATGGCAATTTTTGTTTTAAGGTAATTGAACTCTGAGAACTTGAAAACATTGCTGATATCTTTTTATCCTTCACACAATACATTGATTCCATCAGCAACTTTTGTGTGCTATACTATCAAAATATATCCAAAGTTTTACCTCTTATCTTTTCCTTTATTGCTGTCTTCCTTCTTCAAGCCACCAGCGGTGGTATCCAGCTCACTGAAGTCATCATCTAGCTGGTTTTGCTGCCTCTGCCCCATGGCGTGGTTTCATTTTTTTTTTTTTTAAAGATTTATTTATTTTAGAGAAAGAGCAAGCAAGCGGCAGAAGGGGCAGAGGGAGAGGGAGAGAATATCAAGCAGACTCCTCACCAAGCATGGAGCCGCATGGCTCAATTTCATGACCCTGAGATCATGACCTGAGCCAAAACCAAGAGTCAGATTGCTTAACCAACTGAGCCACCCACACACCCCCAGCATAGGTTTCATTTTCACTCTAAGATCAGTGGGGTGCCTGGGTGACTCAGTTGTTAAGCGTCTGTCTTTGGCTCGGATCATGATCATGGGGTCCTGGGATCGAGCCCTGTATTGGGAATCTCTGCTCAGCGGGGAGTCTGCTTCTCCCTTTCCCACTCCCCCTGCTTGTGTTCCCTCCTTCGCTGTGTCTCTGTCAAATAAATAAAATCTTAAAAAAAAAAATATATATCATTATGACCCTGCTAAAAAAAGCTTCCCTCCATATTCTCGAAATTCATGATATGTACTGCCTATAATCAAATAAGACAAAATCAGTTTTTGATAATTTGTTTTCACAAAAAGTCTTTATTCAGCAGGACTGTCCTAAAACTATGAAACTTGTAGGAGTACCAAAGTGGAAAATACCTGGAGGTGCTTTAGTGGGATGGGGAAGGCTTTGAACCTGTGACACATAGGAAGCCACTAACCAACAGGTTATGGTTCAGCTGGAGACAGGACTCATGGAGGAAGCAGTTCCTAGAGCAAAGTCATGAAAAATAGTTTATTTTATCTTATAAAGCAAAACTATAGGATATTTATTTAATAGTAAAAACATTTACCAGTGAGATGAATGAGAAATTTTTCTTTATATTGATCTATGGTTCCTTCCTGATAGGTGCCAAAAACTTGAATGGTTATTGCCTCAGTAGATAGTGGATACCCAATACTGAAGATACTTAGTAGGTAATGGATTCCCAGCCACTGGAGATATTCTCTCTCTTTCTCTCTCTCTTAGAGTGCATATGAACTGGGGGGAGGGGCAGAGGGAGAGGGAGAATCTTTTTTTTTAAGATTTTATTTATTTTTTGACAGAGAGTGACATAGCGAGAGCAGGAACACAAGCAGGGGGAGTGGGAGAGGGAGAAGCAGGCTTCCCGCAGAGCAGGGAGCCCAATGTGGGACTTGATCCCAGGACACTGGGATCATGACCTGAGCTGAAGGCAGACGCTTAACGATGGAGCCACCCAGGCACCCAGGGAGAGAGAGAATCTTAAGCAGGTTCCATGCTCAGCGTGGAGGCTGATGTGGAGCTGCGTCTCACAACCCTGAGATGCGAACTGAGCCAAAATCAAGAATCAGAGGCTTAACCGACTAAGCCACCCAGAAGCCCCTAGAGATATTTTCAAACATTGGAATTGAAGGATTTTTCACTTGAGATTTAAGTATTAATATTGAATCAGGCATCATACATATTTCCTTCCACCTTACAATCAAACATTAATACTTATATATGGTTACTATAGAAGTAAGTCATATGTCTCATACTTGCCTTTAAGAATCTAATAATGTGGTAGTTTGATCAGAAAAGACATCGAGGGGTGCCTGGGTCCGCAGTCAGTTAACCATCTGCCTTCAGCTAAGGTCATGATCCCTGGGTCCTGGATGGATCGCCGTGTCAGGCTCCCTCATCAGTGGGGACTCTGCTTCTCCCTTTCCCTCTTCTCTACCACCGCCACTTATTTTCTCTCTTGCAGATGCTCTTTCTCTCTCTCTCTCAAATAAATATGTTAAATCGTTAAAAAAAAGACATCAAAATATAATAAAAATTATGATCATGTATTAGTTTTCTATTGCTGCCATAACAAATTACAACATACTTAAGAGCATAAGCCAAACAAATTTATTATCTTACAGCTCTGTAGGTCAGAAGTCTGACAAAGATCTCACTTGGTTAAAATCAAGGTAATGACAGGTAATGACTTCTTTCTGGAGGCTCTAGGGGAGAATGTGATAATAAAGACATAGTGAAAATATGCTCATTACCCCACAGAAAAAAACTCCAGGGATATTGGCAACAAATGTGTATGGAACTTTAATAAAGCTGGCACTATTTTATAGACTATAATAACACCATCAATGTAATTTAATAAGCTCTTAATATTTTCAATGACTGGGTATAGAATAATCAACCAGCTACAGTCTCTGCCCTCAGTTGGTTTATGTACCAGAAGGAAATGACAATTAAATGACTACCATTACACAGTAGAGTAAAGCCTGTACTAGAAGTAAGATGCTAGAGGAACACTGATCAGGAAAACGTAGTGAAGACTGGGATGTGTTTCCAAAGAAAACAGTATTTACGTAAGAGGAAGGGAAATGATACTCCAGATAGAGGAGGATCCAGGAAGTGTGGAAGGTGACTATTGTGTTTCTTCAACTGGAAATGAATGGCTAGTGTAGAAACTACATGTCAGGCGGGGGGAGGAGCGTGCAAGCACATGTTGAGGCGTAGAGTAAGGTAAAATTAGTGTTAGGATTAAAGTTTATATTTTGCGGGGCACCTGGGTGGCTCAGTCATTAAGCGTCTGCCTTTGGCTCAGGTCATGATCCCACGGTCCTGGGATCGAGCTCCGCATCGGGCTCCCTGCTCAGCGGGGAGTCTGCTTCTCCCTCTCCCACTCCCCCTGCTTGTGTTCCCTCTCTCGCTGTGTCTATTTCTGTCAAATAAATAAATCTTTAAAGTTTATATTTTGCAAAATATGTGCAGCTACTGGGTGATCATATTTGTCAACATAATGATTCCACTCAAACATGGCCTACTTTTCTTGTCTCTAGTTCCAGGCTGCCGAAGTCACTTAGTTAAGTACCAACACCATACAATATAATTAACACACTATAGAACAACTTAAAATGTTACTTTTATCTCCCAAGTTACATGGAACTTAGAGTTAAATCAAGTAGACTTAATGGCTTCAACTATATTATTTATTCATTCATTCATTCTTCAGATAGTCAGGGGTATAAAGACACTATCTTTATCACTTCCCTTTGGGATATACCAAATAACCTACCATAAAGGTAACTGTAATGGCGCCTGGGTGGCTCAGAAGGTTGAGCGTCCAACTCTTGATTTCGGAGCATATCATGATCTCAGGGTCCTGGGATCAAGCCCCACTTCAGGCTTTTCGGTTAGTGGGGAGTCTGCTTGGGATTCTCTCCCTCTCCCTCTGCCCCTCCTCATGCTCATGTGCTCTCTCTCTCTCTCTCAATCTCTCAAATAAATAAATCTTAAAAAAAAAAAAGGTAGCTGTGAAAAAACTAAGTGATGAGAAAATGCATATAAAATCCTTAGCACAGAGTTTAGCTCATAGTGGGGTAACTTCTTTATACAACGTAAAAGAAATGATTAATGATTTGGCTTATTTCTAGTTGTAGAATGGAAATAGGTGAATATTAGGAGTCTAACCAGACCTGGATTCACACTGGAATACTAGATCAACCATTTACTTCTGTATGACCTTGACCAATTCTGGCATTCCTTTAAGTCTCAATTTTCTCATTTTTAAATGGGGATGATTGTATTGATTTTGCAGAACTCATTTGAGATTTATAATTTAGATACATGATAAAATATATTCCATTTAATTCATTTCTATTCAAATGTCAATATGTGGCAGATTTTTAAAAACTAACCATTTAGCAAATTTAAATTTATTTCCTCTCGATTCTTTTCAGTTCAATCATCAGCAGTATCAAACTTAATCATTTAAATGGATGATAGGCAAGACTTTATAAGAGGTTATTGCAGTCTTTTCAGATGCTTGCTTTCAAGATGATGGATTATCACTACATAGAGGTTAAAGTGAATGATGGACGAAAGTTGGCTCCCTGTGGGAGTTTCCAAGAAACTGTAAGAATATACACAGGACTGGGTTCATTCAATACTAAAAATACATTAATACCTGTTAATATATCTTCTTCTTTTCCCATTTGATGGATCATTTATTTTATATAGGTTTTCATTTACTCATTAGAGTGGTATGCACCATTAGCTTGGACTTCTAAGTAGATAGCAACATAATAAGTTACCTGCCAACCATCTCTGGAGTCCTCCCACACATACCCAGAATTCAGTTAGCTGAATTTCATATTCTACATGGTGTCTTTGGATTATGCACATGTTATATTATTGTCCTTCAATTCTAATAGTCTCTGTTGATGAAAGGGACTCCTGAAGAACATACAAGAATAGTTTGTTCAGTTGGGTGTGTTTCCCCTCCAACTTGTGCTTATTTGGACTCTAAACATTCTGTTGGTAGCCTTTGTATTTGAAATCATAAAGTGTTCCATGAAAGTTTCATTGAAGAAAGGTATTTTTATAATAGATATGTGAAACTTGTTTTAAATAAGAGAAGTAACATGAGTCCATTTTGGGACTTTTGCAAATTGCAGAAGTGTATAAAGGCAAAATAACACCCATCCACTCATTCTTTACCCCACTGGTATTACTATTAAATAGTTTACTATATATTATTTTTAAATAATTTTATATTATGGATCGGTAGTAGTATAACTTGCAATTTACATTTTTGTTGTTGTTCACAATACATGTTGCCATGGCAAAACAAAACCAAACTAGCAAGTACACAAATAACAACAGACTCCTTTTGGATAGCATCACTCTACATTCCCTTCTCCTGTAAAGAAAACCACAGCCAGAAAGATGTTAAGTCTGTGAAGGCAAATTTTATTTAGGACTATTGCAGCAGGGGAAAAGAGACCCCTGTATAGACCTGGGCTGCATTTTTGAATATAGCAAGGACAGTGGGAATGTACAGCCAAGGAGCAGGGGTGTTGGTGGATAAAAAATTACTAAGAGAAAATATTAAGTCTAGGGGATCTTTGGCTGAAATGACCTCACAGGATTCCTGCTGAAGGCAAGCCAATGTGATCAAATACAAAGGGTGGGGACTGAGGAAATTTGATCAGATGTGGAAGGGGCTCAAGATATCGAGGCAGGGATTTGGGGGGATTCTTGCTAAAATGACCTAACATGAGTCTTGCTAAAACTGGATTCTACAAGGAAATGCACAGATGGGCCTAGGAAAAGTTCCATGAACCTGATTAAAGTTCGGTCAAGCAAAGAATCTTTGTCATCCCAAAGAGATAAAAGTCAAAGTAAGGATAGAACACAAATAAAATGTGACAACTGTCTATTGTTGCTAGTATTACTACTTTATTGAGTGCTGTGTGTCAATTACCTATAAAAGTTAAATGCTTTACTGAAATATTTTATTCTCCAACCAGTTCTGTATAGTCAGTAGAATTATCTTCCTACTATATTGGGTAATTAAGATTATTATACAAAATATGATCAACTATTTCTTAGGTTTTTCTCTAAACTGAAATCTTTCCTGACAAGTGGCAACCACATGTACTGAAGTAGAGGGAGTATAGGTTTGGGGGGCATGTAAGGGAGGTTGTTGACTCTAGAATACTGTTCTTGTGACCGGCTCATACTAGAGTGAGCTTTGGTAGACGACTGGAGTAATGGTATGAAAAAGGGAAGCCCAGGGGAAGCAGTGAGGTTAAGGGGAAAGAAAGGGTACTCTGACTTTCAATGATTATTTCTCAGAAATATGTTTTGAGCTGAGTTCTATGTTAATCTTCCTTTTGTCATATGTGACCTTATTTAATCCCTGTTAACAAAGCTCTAAAGAAAGTATGATGCTTCTCCAATTACTAAAAAGAAAATGATGCTCAGAGAATTAAATCACATTGTCTGCAGGCAGGATAAGGAAACTTTGATTTATCCAGCACATGTTTAATTTAACACCAACTAAGTGCTGGACACTGTGTTAAGATGTTGAAAGAGTTTCCTTATAACTGAGAACATAAAGTCTCATTAAAATCATAGGAATATCATTCAGATTGTTTCAATATTAACTCAGTTTTACTGTTGTTTTTTTCAGAATTATGTATAGCAATTGTCATTTTAGTTAAATTGTGACATTACTGCCATTTCCACCCCCCTCCCCCAAGGACTTCATACAGCGTGAAGGCTTCTGAGGTTTAGCAGAAAAATCAGATGGCTTTAGCTGAGCATTGCCTTAAAATTCTTTGAGAGGTGATCAGACTTTGGAGGTTTGGGAGTGGTTAGAGGTGTATATATACTTTAAATTGTGTAATAACTACCACAGTAAAGTCTGGATTTTCCCTTTAGGCTCTTTGTGGTCCCAGTTGTGTAGCCTAGCAACCACAATAATGTCAGTATCTAAATTCTTCATGTGTAAGTGGTTCTTATTAATACTAGTGGCTGACTACAAATCATGTTTTCGTGGGTACCAAACCTTTAAAGTCAAAAGAAGTATAGGTCTTTCAGTCTTAATTTCATCATCTGAAAATGGGATCAGCTAAATAATGTATCAAAAAACTCCTAGGTAATCAGTGGAGAGCTTGACTGTGTCATCTTCAATTTTCTGCTACTTTTCTACTAGTCATCTTTTCTACTCCAGCTAGGTGCTTTAAATTCTGAGCTTCCCCTTCTTTCTTAAAAAAAAAAAAATGCTCTCTTCATTCTCTGTCTTTTGTTCTCTCTCCAGGACCACATTCATCTGGCTTCCTGTTTGTTTGGTCCATTGGAGAGCCTTGGCAGAAGATCAGGTGGAGGTAGGAGGATGATGTTGGTTTACTGTTTTATTATTTAAAAAATTGTCTTTTTTTTTTTGTCCTGGGACCCTGAAAAGGAACTTCTGAAATCTTGGACTTTTCATAAGAGTATCTTTATTATTCATGGTGAGCCCCTGGGACCACTCCTGGGTTTACGTTAACAAAAGAAACTCATAGAGAGCCCCTAGATAAGTAGACACCTACTATGAGAAACTCATAGTGAGCCCCTAGGTAAGTCAGGATGGAGGGTGGCCATTTTTGAGTCAAGTGGTATCAGTCCAACCTCCTGACCTCCATGGAGGCTCAGAGGATTGAAGGTTGAGTTCAGTCATGTGGCCAGTGATTCAATAAATTATGCCTGTGTAATGGAAGACTGATGAAAACACTGAACATCTGAAGCTTGGGTGAGCATCCTGGTTGGTGCGCACATCATTGTGCCTGGAGGGTGAGGAGTCCTGACTCTACAAGGAGAAGACATGGTAGCTCCATATGTAGGACTCTACCAGGTCTCTCACTGTACATCTCTTTTTTTAGCTGGTCCTTGTTTGTATCCTTGTTGTAAAACTGTAATCATAAGTAGAATGTTTCCTGACTTTGAGTCTTTCTAGTGAATTATCAAACCTAAGGGGTAGCGGAACCCACCCATATTTGTAACCTACTTGTCAATTGTGTGGGTAACCTGGGAACACCGGAACTTGTAGCTGGGGTCTGATGTAATGATAGTGTTGTTGGGAATGGTGCTTTCAACCTGTGGATTCTTCCCTAACTCTGGAGAGTAAGTGGTAAAATGGCATTAAAGTATGTCAGATACTTAAGTATAGGTCCCAAATATGCATACATTCTTGCACTCTTTTTGCATGTCTATCCCTAGTTTATGTGTGCTTTTGCATATCAGGGCCAGCATCTGTGACTTATTTTGGTCTATCTTAAAGCCAGTAGAACCTCTTTAACCAATGTTATGGGTTGAATTATGACCCCCAATTTATATGTTGAAGCTCTCACCCCCAGTACCTCAGAATGTGACTGTTTCTGCATACAGGGCCTTTAAATAGGTGATTAAGTTAAAATAAAGTCATTAGGTTGGGCCCCAATTCAGTCTGAATGGTACCCTTATAAAAAGAGTAAATTTGGACACACAAAGAGACACCAGAGATGCTCAAACACAGATGAAAGTCAAATGAGCACAAAGCAAGAAGGCAACCCACTGCAAGCCAAAGAGAAAGGGCTCAAAAGAAACCAGACCTGTCAACAACTTAATCTGGAACTTCTAGCCTCTAGAATGTGAGAAAATTAATTTTTATTGTGTAAATCACCCCATCTGTGGTATTTTGTTAGGGCAGCCCTGGCAAATTAATACAATCGTGTGCAGAAAAGTAGGAAATGCTTAAGAATGTGTGTATTTATGGTTGGCCCCTAACTAATGATTGACTAATGCATTTGTAGAAAGCGCAGATCTTTTGGCTTTGAGACAGCATAAATTCTAGGGCATAATTTATACCCGTGCTTCGTACGGGTTCATGTTGAAGCTAGGCTGTTGCCTGAAATTGTACCCTTGCTTGACTCCTTCTCCCCACTCTATCACTGAGAAAATGGTATTTTTTAGTAAATCACTTCGGTGCAAACCCTAGTTTCACAGTCTGACTTTTGGGTAATCCGCTTCAGGAGAGAGTATTTATTCTGCTGTCTCCCTTCCTGCGGGATCCCTGTACACTGGCTGGTCCTTTGATCAGTATTTACCGCCCCCATAGGGTAGTCAGACTGCGTAACTCTGCATTTGTAGGTTTATTAACCTCTCCTTCTAGCCTTCCTTCTTGATCTGGTAGTGGCAGAAGCTCTCTTCTCTGTGGTTTCTTTACCCTGAGTTCACATTATGTCAACAGAAAACTGGAAACATTACAAAGCATTAGAAAATAATGGTATTGATTGGCTCTGATTAGATAAGCATATGGATCCTAGAGCTTTGCCACCTAAAAGGCATTTAACCAGGGGTGTCCAAGGTACTTTCGCACTCTGTATATATTAATAATAATATCTATTTCATAGATATTGAGTTAACATGTCCAAAATAGTCACACTGGTAAGTACTCAATAAATGATAACTTCCTTTGTTGCTATTGCCTATTGAATATTCTAGAGTATTACAGCATTTTTAGTACTTTAATAGAGTATTTTAGAGTATTAGAGTATTTTTAGAGTATTCTTGAAAGTAGAGGTAAGAAAAACTCTTTCCTCCTCCTAGACTTCTTTCTATGCCCTACAAGTGAGAGTTTGCCCCCCCCACCAACCCCGATTCTTCCGTAGCAGAGTCCTCTAGTAATTGATGCAGTATATGCTTGCATTTATTTAACACACATTTGTGTGTAAGACATTGGTCTAGACACTAGGAATATATCAGTAAGCAAGGCAAAGTGTAAGGCAATCATAATACGTATGATACAAGTGAACTGTGGAAAGGTTGCAAGACCACCACTTTTCCATTTAAGGAAGTGACTAGGCTAAGGATTGTGGATTCCCTTTATGTGCAAAGTCAGCCAAGATCTCCAGGTAGAAGTGGCATTTGAGAAAGGCCTTGACATAAAAGGAAAAGTGAGGCATAAAAAGGGACAGGATAAAGGACTTTCTAGGCAGAGAAAACAGCAATTGCAATGGCTCTGGCATAGAAAAAATTTGTCAGGGAAAAAGAATAAAGTAACAAAATGATAAGAAAGAAGTAAACTTCAGAGCTCCCTGACCCTCAAAGGATAGTTCTATCGGGATGTTCCTGATATACAAATAAAGCAACTCAGTTTATATTAAAACAACAGCAAACAAAAGTAGTCTTACCATAAAACTGTTTGAAATTTTCCTCCAGTGCTCCCTATGTAAAATGAGCTGTTAAGATTACTGAGTGAGAGAGCTCCCCACATAACCTGAAAAACAGATTCACTTACAAATATCTAGAATTTCAGATATTTGTATGCATTTGTTTAGAATATTTCTGAGTTCTCACTAAGACTAGAGAAGCTCAGGGAAGCCAAAAAGAAAAGTAAAATGTCAAATATCTGTTCACATTTGCCCTGAAATAACTTCTAGACGGTAACTTTGAAATAAGTAGCAGCTCATTCAATCCAAATTCCTTCTCAGATCTGTGTACTTCTCCACTTTTGTACAGATGAATTTAAAATTTTCCCAGATACGATTTGGCGCTGAGCTTCCAAATGTTCATCAAAGATAACATTGAGAAATTCAATTATGCTCCCCCTCTTTTTTCTCCAAAAGGAAGAAAACCTTGCCATAATCAGTGGAGCTATTTTTAAATTGCAGGAGGGCAGAAATGAAGGCACAAATTAATGAGCTGATGTCATATTAATGTAGTCTTTTTGATCTTGTAATCATGAGCTCTTTACAAATCATGTTTGGTTTCAAGATTGTGATTCGAGACTCCTGGTTGCAGACATATAATTTAAATACCATTAAAGGAAGCTCCAGATGTTTCAGTGGAAACATTTCTTATATTTAAGAATGAAACTACAGAAGATGATCTTGTCTAACTAGCTGTGTGTCCATGGGCAATTTGCTTTCTCTCCTAAGGCCTTAGATGCTTTATTTGGATTGGTTGATTTCCACAGCTCTTTCAGTTTTGACATTGTATGAAAATTGTCTATGATTGATAAGTATAAAAAAATAAGTCATAAAACAAAAGTCTTAGAATAAGGTCAGTTGATAGACCTAGTAGTAATATAAATAATAAAAAAAGAAAGTCTGGGTTACCCAATTTTTTAGGGGTGGGGTGGTATCTCTCATTCTACTTCAAAACTCTTGTTGCCTATATGCTGATGTGCCCCCAGAATCCAAACTTCAAAATGTAGGTCACACTGCTTTGTGATGAGGGTAGACTGAAAGCAGGACCTTCATTCGTTCTGTGACAACTCTTTCTAACTCTTCAGGATCCCTTGGACTAGGTAGGAAGGCTTTTACAACAAAACATTTTTGCTAAATGTAAAACAACAAAAAGAAAAAAAAATAGGGGAAGCAAGGAAAGAAAAACAACCCAACAACAAAAAATACTTGACATTTAAAAGTGATTTGAAAACAAAACAAAAATCTGAATTATAATAAAGTCAGATCAAAATGTGCTGTCAGGAAAAGTTCCTAAGAGGGAAGGCAAAATAACATTTTTAGTTTTGCAAAACTGAATGTTTTTTGTTCATCTCTGAATATTCTTCATTTGGCAGAGGCTATTTATTTATTGAAGGTCAGGAATTTTAGCTTAAATGCTAGAACAATTGGATAGAACGTGTAGTGTGATTTCTTCAAGGACCACTCAAGGACTTGTTCCTTGTTTGTGGTTTAAACACTTTCAGTGGTGCTTTTTTGACAGATGTGTGGTTATGAATATTTATAGTATTGCCAAACATGAAAAATAAAATATTTTGTTCCAGCCCTAGAATGGAATGTATATGATGCTTTTGGAAGAAATAGGGAGAAATGGTAAACATTTATCTTTTGAGACTGAATCTCTAGTCTGGATTGGCATGTAAGGCCACTGAATGGTTTCATAGGGATAGGTTTATTAATACCTTTTTTAACTTACACCACTTCAGTTATCCTTGATAAAAGTCATCTCCAGTAATGAATTCCATTGTTTCACAACTCTATTACAAATTTTAGGTGTTTTCTTAATTATAAACAGAATTCTTAGGTGTCCAAAAAGCTGAACAAAGCACAAGTAGCTGAATACAAAATATGAGATACTAGGTAAGATCTTAAACCAGATCATATTACCTACATCTTTCGAATTCTGATGCTGTCTTTCATATACTTTTTCATAGTTTTATTGAGCAGGAGGGCATATAATTTTCAACAGCCTCAGTTATAAACCCATTTGATGAACAACATGTAATATTAGTTATAATCTTACCATATACAGATTCATTTGGTTACAGACACATGTTTACTTTATGGGTGAGCCAGTATTTTTCCTCAGGATCTAATTTCTGGGGAGTCAAAGCTGAGTTGTAGGTGATGCTTTTATTTATTTATTTATGTTTAAAGATTTTTTTTTTTTTTATTTTAGAGAGAGAGAGCAAGGAGGGGAAGGGCAGAAGGAAAGGGAGAGAGAGAAAATCTTGAAGCAGACTCCCCACTGAGCACAGAGCCCAAACACGGGGCTCAATCCCAGGACCCATGAGGTCATGATCTAAGCCAAAACCAAGAGCTGGCCGCTTAAGCACCTCTGCCACCCAGGCACCCCAGTAGGTGATGCTGTTAAAAGATACACAGTTCCATATCAGGAAGCAGGAATGTGGCTAACGATAGAAGGAAAGAGGAAGAGTTTGTGTAATACACTAGTTTGTGTAATAAGGATGGTCCACTAACTACAACTGGTTACTGGATCTCATGGTTTAGTCTCTGGGAGAAAGGGGGAAAATGAATATTCCAGCCTTTATCTTCCGTTTGCCAGTGATCCAACCACAGGACATTCCCTCCAGCCCCTGCTTCTGGGTTTTGTGTTTGTACATTGGGTTTGCCTGGGCCCCACACATCAGCACTGACAAAGGAAGGGATAGGGAGTGACAGGCAAATGGGGCCAGCGTGCGCGTTGCATGTGTATGAATCTAGTTGAAGCCTACACAGAGATGGCTCTAAAAGCGTAGCCCCAGAAAGACAGCCTGGTGTTGAGTGAGTGAGCTGTTCGATTATGTGCCGTAAACTCTGGCATTTTAAAGTCCACCGAAGATGAAAGGTGTATGGTGTGTGTTTTATTTCTAATTCTCTTGTCTTTGAAACTATTCAAATAGAGCAATCCTTTCTCAACTGTGGATTTTTAGTCACGTACATAAACGGTTTGTGCTTCTGCAGTAGCAGGAGTCCTGGATTAGGCATGCATAAGCAGTTGCAAGTTAAAGTTTGTGTGTTCACATTGCCATGACCGTGCTTTTCACTAATACCACATGTCAGTTTGTGAACTTTGGGGTCTCTCAGATCTATCCTTCATCTCTTGCCTACTGCTTCTCATGAGCAGTATTTGATAATTGCACAACAATCATGTGTATGTGTGTATATGTGTTAATGTCATAGAATTATTCAGTTCTTAAACCTCACCACTGAATAATGTGTCCTACTTAGCAGGTGTAAGATATTATTTCCAATTAAATATACGTCAGATTATCTTGTTAGTCAGTTAATGTATGGAATCGGTTTCAGATGACATGTAAATATATGCACTATCAAAAAATTAAAATAGCTTGAAAAGTAAAGCTGGGGGATTGGGATGAAGGGAATTAGAGTCAGAAAATAGGAAGGCAGGGGCGCCTGGGTGGCTCAGTTGTTAAGCGTCTGCCTTCGGCTCAGGTCATGGTCCCAGGATCCTGGGATCGAGACCCGCATGGGGCTCCCTGCTCAGTGGCAGGAAGACTGCTTCTCCCTCTCCCACTCCCCCTACTTGTGCTCCCTCTCTTGCTGTGTCTCTCTGTCAAATAAATAAATAAAATCTTAAAAAAAAAAAGAAAAAGAAAATAGGAAGGCAAAAAATTCAGCATGCGGAATTCATGTCTTTGTCTTTACTCTTTCTCTTTCTCTTCTTCCTCGTTTTTCCCCTTCTCCTTCGTTCTTTTCTTGTTTCTCTTAGCTAAAGGTGAGTTAAGCTCATTATTATTTAGTCACACTTAAAATATACTTTGATGACAAAACAGTTTCATTAATAAATATATAATGAAATAACTTGTGGCCATAAAAACAAAACTTCTGAAAAGCCCCCAGGCTTTTATGCAGTTCATCCTGAATTTATGATGTAAAACTGTCACAGGAATAACCTTGATTCAAAATATGCAATTCACAACTTAATTAAAGTCCTGAAAGCATCAAGTTACCACATTTCTGGACATGTTATCGAAGCTGAGGCAAAGAACAATGTTTACCTGAATTCATATGAATGAATTCTTTTAAAAAAATATTAAAATCAGTTATTATATGGGGGTGCCTGGGTGGCTCAGTTGGTTAAGCATCTGCCTTTGGCTCAGGTCATGATCCCAGCGTCCTGGGCTCCTTGCTAAGGGGGGGCGTCTGCTTGTTCCTCTGGCTCTACTCCCATCCCCCCACCCCTTGCTTGTGCTCTCTCTCTCTCTTTCTCTCAAATAAATAAAATCTTTTTAAAAAAATCAGTTATTGTATGAATTTCAGTAGTGATGTTTGGTCACTCGGGGGAAATCATTTTGCCAACCTAGGATAGTTGGAGAATGGTTTTAACAAAATTAATTAATGATTTTCGCCATTGGCATAATTGTTGCCTTTAAAGTAAAATTTGATGGGAAAGAGGGAAAAGGGAAGAAACCCACCATTATCTGGAATGATAATCAGGAGAATCACAACATTATCAGTTGCTCCTGGAGTCTTAGCAAGGAGTACATCGTGGCTGAGATCCAGGCAGAATACCTAGTACACATGTGTTCACAGCTTCAGTATTAATCCCTGTTATTGGAAGGATATCCAATATCTTCTAATAGTATTGGTTCTAATCATCTTAAACTATACTCTTCTGCTGCTGTTATTACAGTAAAGCTTAGAAGTAGTTGAAATCTATCTAAATTTTCCTTATGTTAGAATCAAATACATATGTACTCTCCTATTTTTTGCCCTTCCAGCTTACTTTTAATTTGTCATTTTTTAAATTTTATTATGTTATGTTAATCACCATACATTACATCATTAGTTTTTTATGTAGTGTTCCATGATTCATTGTTTACGTATAACACCCAGTGCTCCATTTAATACGTGCCCTCTTTAATACCCATCACCAGGCTAACCCATCCCCCAACCCCCTTCCCCTCTAGAACCCTCAGTTTTTTTCTCAGAGTTCCAGGTTACTTTTATGTTGTTTTAAGAAAATATGAATGGGAGCTTTGATGGGGTTCAGAACACACCATGGGAAAATATGGCACCTTAGTATACTGAATAGTTTAAGCTGAAAGAGTTTGAGAAAATGGCTGAAGTAGGAGGGTCACTTTGATCTTTCTGCCATTTTCCCCTGAGATAGGTCATAAAAGCCTCTCAAGAGAGGTGCCCTTTCTATACCCAGAGGAAAGGAACATCTTCATCTCCCAAAACAAAGAGATGCCCAGAAGAATCCTAACAAACAAGCATTACTGTTTCCCCCAGTTTATTGTGATCACCTCATACCCTCTGACCTATCCTATTCCTCCAGGACTGTCCACTCTAAAAATACTCAAGTCTGTTTCTTCCAGTCTTCATTTGTTTGTGAAGGCTCTCATCACATAAACATACCTACTTTTGTATTCTTTTCTTCTGTTAATCTGTCTTTATCAGTTTAATTTTTGACCCAGCCAGGGACCCTAGGAAAGTCAAGGAAAACCTTTTCCTCCCCTATTGTATCTGGAAAGCAACGTTTTTGTGAAACCAATGGCTGGTTGTGTGTAAAAGACTTGATGGGCACATGTCAGTGGTATTCCCAACATGCATGAACCTTAATATAATGTCTTCTGGTCACTGACGTCTGTCAGACCACAGAGCCTAGCCTGGAGATCTTACCCTCACTTTTTATGGGGGAGAAGTCTGAAATTCATGAAACTTGTAAGTCTGACTTGTTCCAGCTTTTAAATCCCCAACTGGGTTTTATTCCTACACAGTGTCATCATTTACCCCCTACTAAGATATGAGAAGAGTGGAATTACCTATTTCTTTTGACAAACTAAACAGACTTTAGGAGTAATATGTCCTGTAAAAATTTACAGTTCATTCAGCTTAAAATATTAAAAAAATGGAAAATATTGTGATTTTTTCCAAACCTGGAAGCCTTTTTGTAATTTTAATATTCACATACTTCTACCTTTAATTATAACATACATTTTCTCACTTCATATGTGTTTGCCCTTTTTCCTCCCCAAATTTTCAGAAATTAAAATTTTAATTACTTTAATGCAAATGTCAAAACAATACATTTCATTCAACTTCCTTTTAAAATTAAAATTATCTTCATTTTTAAGTTGTTTTTCTATCAGAGATTTAGACTCAAAAGAATTATTTTTTGAGGCTTATCAATCCACTGAGATAAACTTTTGCAAATACCATTTTAGGGTTTTAAAATATTGTGGGGACACAGATGCAAAGGAGACACATTGTTTTTGTTTGTTTATTTCTTTTCCTTTTCTAAATCAGTAATAGTGCAGTAATACTTCAAGGAAATAGGGAAATTATTGTTACTTTCTTTTTTAAAATTTTTTTTTATTAACATATAATGTATTATGTGTTTCAGGGGTACAGGTCTGTGATTCATCAGTCTTACACAATTCACGGCACTCATCATAGTACATACCCTCCCCAGTGTCCATCACCCACCCACCCCATCCTTCCCACCCTCGTCCACTCCAGCAACCCTCAGTTTGTTTCCTGAGATTAAGAGTCTCTTACGGTTTGTCTCCCTCTCGGTTTCATCTTTTTTCATTTTTCCCTCCCTTCCCCTAAGATCCTCTGCATTGTTTCTCAAATTCTTCATATCAGTGAGATCATATGATACTTACCTTTCTCTGATTGACTTATTTCGCTTAGCATAATATCCTGTAGTTCCATCCATGTGGTTGCAGGTGGCAAGATTTCGTTGTTTTTTGTTTTTGATGGCTGCATAATATTCCATTGTAGATATATACCACATCTTCTTTATCCATTCATCTGTTGATGGGCATCTAGGCTCTTTCCATAGTTTGGCTATTGTGGACATTGCTGCTATAAACATCGGGGTGTATGTGCCCCTTAGGATCACTACATTTGTAACTTTGGGGTAAATACCCAGTAGTGCAATTGCTGGGTCATAGGGTAGCTCTATTTTCAACTTTTTGAGGAAACTCCATACTGTTTTCCAGAGTGGCTGCACCAGCTTGCATTCCCACCAACAGTGTAGGAGGGTTCCCCTTTCTCTGCATCCTCACCAACATCTGTTGTTTCTTGACTTGTTAATTTTAGCCATTTTGACTGGTGTGAGGTGGTATCTCATTGAGGTTTTGATTTGGATTTCCCTGATGTCAGTGATTTTGAGCACTTTTTCATGTGTCTGTTGGCCATTTGGATGTCTTCTTTGGAAAAATGTCTGCTCATGCCTTCTGCCCATTTCTTGATGGGAGTATTTGTTCCTTGGGTGTTGAGTTTGATAACTTCTTTATAGATTTTGGATACTAGCCCTCTATCTGCTATGTCATTTGCAAATATCTTCTCCCATTCTGTAGGTTGTCTTTTGGTTTTGTTGACTGTTTCCTTTGCTTTGCAAAAGCTTTTTATCTTGATGGAGTCCCAATAGTTCATTTTTGTTCTTGCTTCCCTTGCCTTTGGCAATATTTCTAGGAAGAAGTTGCTGTGGCTGGGATCAAAGAGGTTGCTGCCTATGTTCTCCTCTAGAATTTTGATGGATTTTTCTCACATTGAGGTCTTTCATCCATTTTGAGTCTATTTTTGTGTGTGGTGTAAGGAAATGGTCCAGTTTCATTCTTCTGCATGTGGCTGTCCAATTTTCCCAATACTATTTGTTGAAGAGACTCTCTTTTTTCCATTGGACATTCTTTCCTGCTTTGTTGAAGATTAGTTGACCATAGGGTTGAGGGTCCATTTCTGGGCTCTCTATTCTGTTCCATATTGTTACTTTCTTAAAAGCAAATACCATAACAAAATATGTGTCTTTAATGCATTTGTCAGGGAAGTGGGAGGAAGGGGAGAGACAGAGATAAAAGGAAGAGAGAGAGGCAGAGAGAGGAACCCTTCCCTCCCAGCCAACAGAGATACTCCTAATATCCTATGAAGTGGTGACAAATAGCAAAGCACTCACTTGTTTTCACAGTTTGCCCCTTTCAGTTGGATATGGGGCATTCTGTTTTTTTCACAACAGAAGGCAAAATTTAGATCTTGGGGGAAAATCAATGAAAACCGTCTTTTTTTTTTTAAGATTTTATTTATTTATTTCACAGAGAGATAATGAGAGCAGGAACACAAGCAGGGGAAGTGAGAGAGGGAGAAGAAGGCTTCCCACGGAGCAGGGAGCCCGATGTGGGGCTCGATCCCAGGACCCCAGGATCATGACCTGAGCCAAAGGCAGACACTTAACGACTGGGCCACCCAGGTGCCCCGAAAACCGTCTTTATGAGTTTTTTTTCCCCTAACCTATGCAGATAATCCAGTGTTCTTTAGAAATTAAGATTCTGAATTGCATTAGAATTAAGGCCAGATAATGGAGCCTGCATTTGAATTTTAAATCTGCACGTGGTTGCCTGAATTTATTATTAAACTTTAGTTTATAGAAGAGCAGATGGTTCCCTGTGCTCCAGATCAAATACTGTCAACTACTTATTTGATCAAGTGCATTGGGTTTTTGATTTAAATAATTGAGCTTTTGTAGTCAGTACTTCTGAAATCTGCCCTGCTTCTTGCAGCTTTTCCGATTATGGAGACCATTTTTGGCTCTTGACCAAGGCCTATTTATACCAACTCTTTGAATATAGTCAATCCATGAATGGAAATTTAAAAGAGAGTCTGCATATGCTTTCAGAATATAGAGTCTTCCATCTTGTGTTTCAAATACTGAAGCAGATAACACTGTGCTTGATTTAATAAACCATTATCCATAAAGAAGGGAACATGGATTAATTTGGTTATGTACTTCTATGGTAGATTATTTGTAAAAATGGTCCAATCAGTGTCCTTTCTGTATTCATTCCCTTTTGCTCTGTGACTTCAAAGCTTCTCCTTTCAAGAGGTGAAGTGTGTTTCTTCATCTCTTGAGTCCGGTCTGGTCTTACTACTTGTTTCAAGCAATAGAATACAGTATTAGAGACATTTTTTATTGATTGATTGATGGATTGATTGAATGAATGAATGAATGAATGCAGTGTTCCATGATTCATTGTTTGCATATAACACCCATTGCTCCAGTATTAGGGACATTTTGATAATTCGAGTCCAGTGGGCTATTCTAGCCAAGACTAGCAGAGCCAGCTACTTGAAATTTGCAGGAACCCTACATAAGAACAGTATAAGTGAGCACAGTCTAAATTGCCACTCCACAAAAATGAAAGCTAAATAAATTATTTTAAGCCATTAAGCTCTTGTGCTATTGGTTATATAGCAAGAGTTAACTGATACAATTTCTGTTCTGTTTTCCACTGTGCATTGTTTCCCATATGGCTTAGATGTTCAAATATGGGTTAAAACCTACTTTTTTTTTTTTTAATTTGGCAAATTTCCTTAGCCCTTATGTGTCTCCACTCCTTTATTCAGTTAAGATATATCTAACTAAGCTTCTGCTGTGTGCCAGTCACTTGAAAGGCACTTGGGATAGAGTGGTCACCAAGGCGAAAGCCTATCATTTATGGAATTTTCATTCTAGGAAGACAGTAATATCCATTTCTTAGGATTACTATGAGGAATAAATTAGATGATGAATATATAACACATAAGCACATAAATGCCAGTTGCACCAACTCCTATAATTCCTCAGTCTCTTTCAGGTGGAAAGAACACATTCCCTAAGAAATGATCTCTGATATAGCTCTAGAACACACTCAGCTATTGAGCTGAAAAGATTAGTCAGATTGAATGAGATCTTGACTCTACCATTATCATCTGTTGTTTAACCTCTCTAAATTATGTTTACTTTTTAATAAAGTAGAGCTAATACTTCTAAAATGTTTTTATTAGTATAAGTCACGTCTCTTGTTCTCATTTGTCTTTACTCCTACAACTGATCATACAACTCAGGAGTTAAAGTGATTGCATTTGACCTGGAATATGACAAAAACCTGTAGTAGTGAAAGTGTAGGTAGACAGAAGGTTAATTTTAAGGTGAGATTTCTCTGTTCTTCATAATGTACAATATGTTTCTCTGATTCTAAATGACTCTGGAAGTGTAGATGACAGTAAAGGGACTAAGGAAGGCATGAGAAGGAATTGACCTTGGGGAGGTAATGATGAACTTGGTATCAGACAGATTGAGTTCGTACATTAAGTCACATATGGGAGGCTGAGCACTGTTGGCCCTAGCTCTTCCTCTCACTCTTAGGGAAACAGGAAGAATGTAGTTGTTGAAAATGTAGTGAGAATATGATGCTATTTCCTGTCCCTGATCTCTTTGTTGACTGCCAGTAAAATGGTATAAAGGAACTTAACATGAGGAAGACTCGAGTAGTTGACATCAAATATATCAAATGAGCCTGAAGTTTTATACTTGATGTATATATACATATATATTCATATACATATACATTTACATACATAGAGAGAATATCATGTATGTATACATATATATATATTCTTATACATTGCCAAACATACTACCACATAAAATGACACTGTAAATCATTGTCTAGAATATATATCAAAAGAAAACTTTAGGGGTGCCCGGGTGGCTCATTTGTTAAGCGTCTGCCTTCGGCTCAGGTCATGATCCCAGGGTCCTGAGATCCAGCCCCGCATCGGGCTCCTTGCGGGGAGCCTGCTTCTCCCTCTCCCACTCCCCCTGCTTGTGTTCCCTCTCTCGCTGTGTCTCTTTCTATCAAATAAATAAGTAAAATCTTTTTTTAAAAAAGAAAACTATATTTGTACATTCATAATTATTATACAGAAGAAATATTTTATGGATTACATTTCAAATTTCAATTGGATTTCTTGAAACTCAGAGAAAGAGAAATTATTTTCTCTAGTAGACTAAAATCCTCTTGCAGTCAAGCCTTCTTTATAAGGTCTGTTTTATTGTCTTCATAACTTATATGCTTTTCAAAGGCTTGTTGATGGTTGAGTTAATATAATTCCTCAGTTTAGATATACCTAATTTAGAATGTCAACAGCAGCTACTCAAACACTCATATTATTTAACCTCCCTGATTCTCAGTTTGCCTTTCCTTCTATCAATTGGTGATAACTTTTGTTCTCAAAATTTCATTAGAAGAATTACATTAAGTAATAAATTCATGGAGAACATTTGGTGAAACATCAGTTTCAGTGTAGGTGTAAGATACATGTTTCTTCCTGTCTCCTTTACCCTCATTGAACTGGGAAGTATAAATCAATATCCAATGATGAACAGAAATAGAGAAAATTGCATTTTCACATAAGCAAGTTTCTGGTAATTTATTATAACTTGGGACAATTTTTTTGGGTGGAAACACATTTCAAATTATAATTTGACTTCATATAGCCTGGGAACACTAAACACATCATAAACCACAAAAAACAAATATTTACAAAGACAGATGCACAAGAACATTTCCATTACAACTGCATTTCCTCAGGGGACTCACCTGACCTGGAAAGGTTTCTATAAGTTTCTAAAATGAAATAAAATAAAATATGTGAATTTTCTCCTGAAGGTATCAGAGTAAACATTTCCAAAATGCCTCACTGTAAGAAATAAAATCTAGTCCTTTGGTGCTTTCAGGGCACATGCCATATTGTGGTCAGGCCACTTAGTAGACATGGAGACTTACTGTTCACTTATGTAGAGAAATCATTTCATAAAGTGAGGCCCAGGAAACAACTAAAAGAAACCAATCCTAATTTTTAGTCAACTTTTGTCTTGTACCTTTGGATTTCTCATCTTATTCATCTAGAGGGTTTTTTTTTTTTTTTTAAGATTTTATTTATTTATTTGACAGAGAGACACACATTGAGAGAGGGAACACAAGCAGGGGGAGTGGGAGAGGGAGAAGCAGGCTTCCCGCCGAGCAGGGAGCCCAATGCGGGGCTCGATCCCAGTACCCTGGGACCAGGACCTGAGCCGAAGGCAGTCGCTTAACAACTGAGCCACCCAGGCACCCCTAGAGTTCTTTTTTTAATCCATTAATTGAGCACCTGATTCTTAGGGTAAATATTTCTTTAATAATAAACTAAAATTGGCTTTGTTGTACTTATCCATCACGATCTCTACTCTGACTCCTTTGACATACACATACTTCTCTATTTATAACACAATGTGTTCCTTTTTCATTATGGTTCCTCTACGTGTTTGTCTCAAAGAGTAGTTTATCAATTTCTGCTAGATTTGGGGAATATTCATGAATTGCTTCTTGGCCATTTTGTCCTTACAGTGTCTAAGGCATTTTGTCCTTATAGTTTCTTTCTATGAAGAAAAAGAGCCAAGCAAAAACTGGTGGATAGGATGCATAACTGAATTTAGAAACGAAAACTTCGCTGGCTGTTAATTCTGGGTTCCATTAAGAATGATGAGGAAGAAATGCCTTTAAATTCCCATCTAGTTTAAAATCTATATGTATAGCTGCATGGCAATAGCAATCTTCATTTTAATTTACTTTTATTTAGGTCCATCTCAAAGGGTTTTGACATGAAATCTCTAAAATTAAGCTGTGGTGAAGTATTGAAATATAAATGAAGACACATTGGAAAAGAAATGGAAGCACAGAATTGATTTGTGCAGTTGAGTCTTTGGGTCTCCTTCATTAATTGTTCTGTCTACTCTTGTTTTTCATGGTTTGTCCCACATAGAGAGCTTTTCAGAATGTGCCTTGACAAAGATGGTACTTTGAGTACAGACCTATTCAGTTCATAATAATGTGTCTCAAAATCAATCCTGGAGGAAGAGAATTGCAGAGGGATAAGCAAGTCTAATGAAGGTACTCTCAGTCTGATGGGAGAAGAGGATGGAGATAAAGTCAGGTGCATTCAGCATCAGGACAATGAATTAGTGTGAAAGAGACAGATTTTTTCTGGGATCTTCAACACGGTATTTTGTGTAAGTAGCCAGGTCCAATACAGGCTTGAGAAGCCATAAATGCAAACTGAATACCAATGAAAAATGTGAACCTGGAATGAGGAGACACCAAAAAGGGTGGTCCGATAAATTCTGTGGAAACTGCCAGTATAATCAGCTCTCTCAAGTTTATATTTCTTTGGTGGAATACCACTGACAGCATACAATTGAGACTCTTTCAACATTGTTAACAGTGTTTTTATCATCCTGCCATTGTCTACCTGTCCAGATTCAATTTTAACACAATCCTCCTTACACTTTATGCTGTAGCAAAATTGATATGCTTGAAGTTTCCCAAATGCATTTTCTTTTTCTGATGATGTCATTTTTGCATATGCTGCCTTCTTTGCCTTAAATTCAAGACTCCTACCTACCCTGTCTCTGCCTTCCAGGGTCGGTCAAAAGTTTCTTCTACTGTGAAACCTTCCCGAGACACATCAGACAGATATGAAGACTTCTATACTGTGCTCCTAAGATGTCTTGTATTAAATTTCCCATTTAGGCAGAAATGGAATTATACTGTATCTGACTAGGATCTGACTATATTTGATTTACGTCTGCCGTATTTCTACCAAGAGAGTATCTCACTCTCTTGAAATAAATCTACCTATTTTTCCACCTCCTCAGATTATAAACTGTTGCAGCACTTTCCTTCCTTTTCCTTTGACAGAAATCAGTAATCTTATCTCAGCAGGCTTCTATTGTGACAGGAGACAGGGCTCCTTAATCTTCCGCATTTAGCAGTCCGGACTATCAATCCATCACAAATAACCTACCAGTTAAGGCTAAAACTACAATTTTAATATTAACATATATTTAATATTTACTGTGTCATTATGTTATGTGTAGAGCTCTTTGCTATACTGAGTCCAGAAAAATGCCAAACACAATTTTATTTGATTAAATTGTGTGGTTGATGGGAGTATCATTTAATCACTATCTGATCAGTGTATCTTTCCTGAAGTTCTTTTTTACTTCTGTTCTTCTGACTTGTCCCACAAACACAATGATTCCTAAACAGTTGTGTCCTAAAGGCATCTCCATCACCTGCAAAATGGAAACTTGTAAACATGTTGTAGACATGAGACATTACATTTTTCATATTAATTGGCTTACTAAATGTATAGAATCTTTCTTCCAAGACCAGTGGGAAGACGATGGAGTTGCCAGAACATCACAGCAGTGAACAGGCTTCTAAAACAATGGGAATATGTTCAACTGACCGACTTCCTCATTTCTGTGGGTAATATATGCATGCCATCTAAAAGTTTAGTACATGCCTAGACAGTAATCAAAACTCTTTCCCAGGCCCTTTTCTAAAGAGATGTTCTACCTAGCCAGCCGTAAGTCTCTAAATTTGTGCATTTTAGAGTATGTGTTTGTAAGACCTGTGCATGTGGCCTGTAAAAAGGGGTCTTCTGCTTATGGACAATTTTGATGTGGGATTGGAATGCATTGCTTATCCCTAGACCACATGATTTTTTATTTCCACTCTGGGATGTATTTATCCATGATTCCATGTCTGTCCTATTTTATGATGGCTAGGAACCACCAAATAGCTAAGAACTTCATTTGTGCTCAAATAATGACCAACAATAAAAGCCCTTCAGAGAACTGATTTTGAGTATAATATAGGTCCATCACTTGTAGTAACAGTAAACCAATGATTCCTGCAATTCCCTATGGTGTTTTAAAGACCAGGCAAAAAGATTACATTTACTACAGATGAAGTATAGAATCTCTTGGAGGCTGCACCTTGCAGAACGTGGGGAGGTTTTTTTTTTCCTTAAAGGATGTTTTAAGAATCTGAATTAATAATATTGCCTATCTCAACTGATTAAAAGCACTGGATAAAGATCCAAACTGTGATTACAAATAGTTTGTATTTTTATATAAAAATATGTATAATTATTTTACCAATAAAGAAAATGTAATGTGGAGACATATACATTTCTGAAAATTTGAATTTTATATTGAATTTAATATGAACTTAGGAAGGAGTGTGAGTATGTTCTTTGAAAAGCAGGATTTTACTTTTGGCCCATTATGATTATGTTTTCCATTGACATATTCTCTGAAACTGTTTAAATATGCATTAGTTAGAAGGTGCAGTCTGTTGCCAGGAGGAAAATGCAATTATTAGACAATAATGCAGAGACACAAAATTCAGAATATGATGTACAAAGGTTCTTCTCTCTTTGGATCCCCAGTGGGACCATCTGGACACCAATGTATCTGATGCTTACAAATTCCCTTTTGCCAGGGCTGCCTCTCTTGTTTCTTCCCAGTTCTTTCCTACTCCACCCAACATATACATGTTTCTTGGTTTCCCTCACCTCACCCCTCTGCCGTGGGTTATATTCAGTCCCTTTCTTCCATCTGGTTTTCTCCTTGATAGAGTTGAGAAGTTTCTATAGGTTCTTCAGTTTCCTTCAACATTATCTCTTTATAAGAAAAACGTTTTTTTTTTTTTTTTTTTTTTTGCTAATATCTGGCCTTTCTTATGGCATGAATCTAATGTAAACATTTCTATAATCCAAGTTGTGCATGATCCCAAAATTGGGATGAGGGAAGAGGGGAGATAGGGATAGAAAAAAATACAAAAGAACCCTAAATTTCTCTATCATGAAGTTTAATAATAGCACTGATGACAGTGCAACTCATCCAGTATGATTGAGAGACTATAGAACAATTTTTTCTCCCTTATACCAATCATAGTATATTGTTTTTTTTTTTTTTAAGATTACAACATATTATTTCAGCTACTTGAGAATATACTAATGTTAAGCAGTTACCAAACTAATGTAATACCCTCTTTGATAAAACCAGCAGTTTATAAGTACATTGTGTCTAACGGGCATCTCCCAAACCTTCTGACACAGAAGTTAGGCTCTAATTGAATGCCATCACTTGGGAGCAGAGAGTGTCACATTGATTGATTCCTGGATTGGTCTTTTCCCATGCTCTTGAGGTTATACAGTGGTCAAGAATATAGAAGGTGGGTATTTGGAATCTTGGAGGTCTGAAGCAATATATTTTCTGG
Source organism: Mirounga leonina (assembly GCF_011800145.1). Classification (NCBI taxonomy): domain Eukaryota; kingdom Metazoa; phylum Chordata; class Mammalia; order Carnivora; family Phocidae; genus Mirounga; species Mirounga leonina. The sequence continues at coordinate 23,882,494 of NW_023270469.1, read as the reverse complement.
AACAAATGAAATATTTACTTTTTGATTTATTTCAACAGAGTCATTGAGCCAGATTAGACAAACAGTTAAGTAAAGACCTAAAATAATATCTTAACAGGTTGTTTACTATAAATGAATATCTAAAGAAAAAACAATAAAGCATGTATTAGTCACATTGATTTTTTTTTTTAAACAAGGAGATAAAAGGGATAAGTGATTCACCTTATCTACATGGATAAGGAAAGTCATCTTGAACACAAGGTGACAAATTCATGGTTAGCTCGCTTAAAATGTAGATATAGAAGCCAACTGGATATCCAAAACAAAAGAAGATGGAGGTGTTTACTAACTACACATAATGGGAATAATAGATTTCAGGGTATAGATACAAAAAATAACTGTTTTGAGGGAATTCTAAATTGCTTAAAAATGAAGTACCAAATGGACAGCAGGTGGAGTATTAGGAAATGTGCATTGAAAGAAAGAATATGATGAGATAGAGGGAGAGAGAAAGAGAGCTATAAAAAGGGAGAAGGATGGGGGGGAGAGAGAATGGAAATCAGGTGGGAGTCAGAGCAGTATGACCTTTGAGCTTTATTCCTTATACTGCTCCTGTTGTTGATGATGATGGTGAAGACTGCTTGCTGTAGAATCATTTGCCTAAAGGAATTCTTGATGGAGAAAGAAGAATGGAGCTGCTGTGACTGATTTTGGGGGGGGGGATGGCGCACGACTGTTAAACCTTCCCTCTGCAACTTGGTCATTTTTTGCCCACGCCAACATCACCACATCACAAAAACTCCCACTGACTGTCCCAGAAGCACCTCCTCAGCTATGCTAAACTTCTGCAAGGCACATTTGAAGAGTAAAACCATGTTCAGATTTCCCTTTTCTATTGGGGAAAATGAATTAAGGATGGAAAAGAGAGAATTTAGAGAAGTGAAAAACCCAGTTATTTTGTTAAAGAAGCCCTAAGGAAAATTATTGATGATCTAAACAATAAAACCAGTGGGATCAAGGGTAGAAAGAAAAAGATGGATCATAAGCAACATGCATGGAATTTGTGATTTTTAGTTTATGTTGGTTAACTTTTTGCATTGGTGGACAAGAACTGTATAGAAGAATCAAGACTGTCTTTGAGGTTCCTGATTTGAGGTGAATGGTAGTGTTACTAATCTGCTTGCCCTGTAAGAGCTGGGCATTTCCATTTGCTATTTTTCTGCCAAGAAAAATTCACTGAATGTAACCAGATTTCCATTTTAATTTTATTTTATATTATTTATTTTATTTTTTGGAATACATAAAAATGTTTCTTCCTATTGAGCAGAAACTATTCACCACAGACTCTAAAAAGATTGCCAGAAGGCGTTTGTGTATTTAATGTTCCTTCAGTTCAAATATATTTAATCATAATTAAACTCAGTTGAATGGCTTTTAAAAGAAGTTAGTTGTTACTGTGATTGGCAGTTTTCTGTGCCTTTGACAACATCTAATGAAATATGCCTGGGTGGTGTGCAGCATTGACATATGCTAAAATTTATCTTCTGTGATCTCTAATGTAATGTGATTATGTTGAATCTTCTGTTTTCAGGAAGGCATGCTATTATTTCCCATTATCTAAATAAGAATGATAAATGTTCAAGATTTTCATTAAATATAAACAATCTTGGAATTAGTATTCTTCAACTACTTTTCTTTTAAATGGGGATAAGTATTGTTTTGCAGGAGGAAATATACTGAGACAAGTAATTCATCATACTTTTCCTCAAAAGATGTATTAAATAATTATATAACAGATGTTTCAAATTTATAAAGAGGAGAAAGAAGATAGTGAGCAAGTGATATTGTAGGCAATATTTTTGGGTCACAATCCTGTAGCTTGCTGGTCACCACTAGATGACAACCTTGAATGTTACGTAGTCACTAGTTTTTGGTTCTCTTCTGATAGATTGGGAATTAGGACTTAGGATGATTCACTATATTTTCCAGCATTTCAAAAAAGCACATAAAAACATAAATATTTTTGAAAGAAATTCACATCATATTTAAAATTGAGCTGAAAATAAACACCCACCTCTCTTATATTAGGTTTGAGTTCCAATAGTGGATAGTCTTTAATTACAGAAATGACATAGCTTTCCTCACAACATGTAATATAAAACCTGACCTAGGCTTTTTGTATGCCTCATAGTGATTAGGCTTGGGATGAGAGAATTGAGAAGAAAAAATGGGTAATAAGTGGTTATTTTCTTTCTTTTATAAGGAGCACTAACATACATACTGATTTATTGATCAATCTATATATTAAGCCACTTTCAGCAGAAAAGAAAACCTTCGGAGTCCTTCTATATCAGTGGTCCTTCATTGGGATGGATTTGACCTCCTCCCCTCAAATCAAGGACATTTTTGATCATCACAACTGAAGAAGGGAGGCATCTAGTGGGTAAAGTCTAAGGATGCTGCTAAACATTCTACAATGCACAGGGCAGCCTCCCGCAACAAATAATCATCCAGCCAAAATGTTAATGGGGCCATTACAGAGAAATCTTGTTCTCTCTGCCTCAGTTTTCTACTTTTAAAGGTATTGTTTCAGTGAAAAATATGGCTTATGGAGTGACACATAGTTAATAGCTATGTGATGTTTGGCAAGTTTTAAATTATCTTGTTGCCTTGGTCTCGTGTGTGTGTGTGTGTGAGAGAGAGAGAGCAAGAGTGAAAGAAAGAGTGAGTGAGAACATTTATTATATTGGTGGGGAGTTTTATGAAGTATAAATGAAAAAAATATGTAAAACATTTAGAAGAGTACTTGGCACATGTTTTAGGTATTTTTTTTTTTTAAAGATTTTATTTATTTATTTGACATAGAGAGAGAGAGCACAAGCAGGGGGAGAGGCAGGCAGAGGGAGAAGCAGACTTCCCGCTGAGCAGGGAGCCCGATGCAGGACTCGATCCCAGGACCCTGGGATCATGACCTGAGCCGAAGGCAGATGCTTAACTGACTGAGCCACCCAGGCACCCTGTTTTAGATATTTTTCCTCCATATTTCATTTCAGTTACTCAATTTTAAGACAGCCCTCACTATCTTCTGTACACACCATGCACTTATTTTATAGAAATTTATCAAAATTGTATTTTCTGATTTGTGTGATTCTATATTTTATATAACTTTCCCCATTAAATTATAAACTCCAATATTATAGAGGCCCTGCTTATTTTTCTCACTATTTTGTGCCAAATTTCTAGCATAGTTGCTGTACAACTGCAGTTATATAATAAATATTTGCTAAATTCAAGTGTTGATTAATTAATTAATTGATTAATTATGGAAACCATAGAATAAGAGAAAGAAGAAAAGTTGAAAGGGGAAGAAAATCAGGGAGGAGGACCATAGAAAGATCAATCAATAATAAATGTCTTTTAAACTTTTAGGTTTTGTAAGAAGAACTCTGGCTAGGTATCTGAGGTCTTTAATTCTAGTTCCAGTTTAGATCTGTAATAATTTTATGACTCCAGGCAATTTTCATAGCATCTAACACTTAATTTTCCCATCTGAAGTTTGAAGACTAAACCCTGATTTATTTTTTTATCAAATAATAAATTAGACAAAGTTATTTCTGGTTCTGCATGTAAGGAGCTTATAAATTGCCACAACATCCTAAGACAAATAAAAGCCTGAACAGACTAAAAAGTCAATTCTTTTCTGACTCAGGAGACATGAGTCAGTTCTTGTAGGACTCATGAGGACATGGCAACATGTGGGCCCCCAGCATTGGAGACTGCTAATACAGAGAGTGAAGGTTTTCCAGAGCACAGACTCACAAGCAGAAACTGCTAGGGAATCAGTGTCAGGGTAGGAAAACCTGCACCACGATTGACCAATTGTGGGAGACTCAGTGTGGATAAGTCTGAGAGTTAAAAACTTCAGGGGGGGTACTCATTCATAGAGGGAGTCTAACCTGCTGGTGTATTATGAGAGCTTAACTGACCTAGAGATAGGGAAATACCCAACTCCAGCCCAATCTAGCCACCCTGTCCCACCTAAGGGGGAGGGTGGGAGAGAAAAAACTGAGAAACACTGGTGAAGTTGACAGTCCAGAGGCATAGTCTCACTAAAAGACTGAGACAAAAATCACAGGACTGTGGAATACTTCCTTTCTTCCCACATCTTACCTTTACATTACTAAAGGTCTATTTACAGCAGTTCCTTTTACCTATACATCATGTCCTTTTCTCAAGAAAAAAATTCAAAGTAAAAACAAAACAAAACAAACAAAAAACGACATGATTTGAAGAGACAGGGCAAATATCAGAATATAACATGGCAGGGATGTTGTAAATACCAGACCACGATTAATATGCTAAAGGCTCTAATGGATAAAGTAGACAGAATGGAAGAACAGATGGGTAATGTAATCAGAAAGACTGAAATCCTCAGAAAGAAAATGAAAGAAATGCTAGAGATCAAAAACTCTGTAAGAGGGATGAAGAATGACTTTGATGTGCTTATTGGTAGACTGGACACAAGTGAGGAAAGAATCTCTGAGCTTGAGAATATGACAGTAGAAATTCCTAAAACGAAAAAGCAATGAAAAAAACACCACCACCATAAAATATTGAAGAATAGTGAGACAACTATGAAAATGTAATATGCATGTAATAGTAATACCAGAAGTAGCAAAAAGAGAAAGTTACAGAAGAAATATTTGGAACAATAGTGACTTAAATTCTCCCCAAATTAATGTCAGACACCAAACCACAGGTCTAAGAAGTTCAGAGAACACTAAGCAGGATAAATGCCTCCCTCCTCCCCAAAACCCTACATCTAGGCATATCATTTTCACACTTCAGAACATCAAAAATGAAGAAAAAAATCTTGAGACAGAGGAATAAAATACATTAACTACAGAAGAACAAAGATAAGAATTATATCTGACTTTTTGGAAATCATGCAAGCAAGAAGAGAGTAGAGTGAAATATTTAATGTGTTGAGAGAGAGAGAGAAAAAAAAACCCCTAGAATTCTGTACTCCTTGAAAGTTGTCCTCAAAAGTAGACCAATAACTTTCTCAAACAAAATTTGAGAGAAATTGTGCCAGTAGACCTGTCTTAGAAGAAATGTTAAAAGACATATTTTAGAGAGAAGGATATTGTAGGTCGGATGTCAGGTCTACATAAAGAAAGGAAGATTATGAAGATGGAAAATAACAACTTTTATTTTTCATATTAATTGATCCAACTGGTAGCAGTCTGCTCAAGAATAAGAGGAACAATGTATTCTATTAATTATGCCTACATATATCATCTTATATATGCTTATATATTGCTTATATTAAAGTGAATGACAGCAATGATACACGAGATAGGAGGGAAGAGTAGGATTATTTTGTTAATATAAGGTACTTGTAATACCTGTGAAGTGGTATAGTGTTATCTGAAAGTAGACTTAGACTATATGTAAATGTATATTACAGCTCTAGGGCAACCACAAAAAGGAGTAAAAAATACATATATATATAACTTAAGTGTTAAGAAAGGAAAGAAAATGGGATAAAATAATAATACTCAAAGCCATCAGAAAAAGAGTAGAAGACAAAAATAGGAAGAAAAGGAAAATAAACAGAAAACAGTAACAAATATGGTAGATCTTAATCTGCATCAGTATATCAAGTATGTCAATACCAATGTATCAATAACTGTATCAGTAATCATTGAATGCCAGTGGTTTAAATACACTGATTAAAGAAAGATATCGTCACAGTGGATCAAAACACAAGAGCCAGATATAGATTGTCTTTAAGAAGCCCACTTTAAATATAAACACACATATAGATTAGAAGTAAATGGATGGAGGAAAGTTAACAGGGATAAAGAAGAGAACGACATATTGATACGTGGAGCAGTTCTCCAGAAAGACATAAGAACCTTTGATGTGGGTGTGCCTTACAATAGAATGTCAAACTATTAGAGTGAAAAACTGATAGAGTTGTAATGAGAAATAAATGAATCTACTATCATAGTTGGAAAATATCAGAAATGGACAGGTCCAGCAGACAGAAAATCAGTAAGGACATAGTTGAATTCAACAGTGCCATCAATCAACTGAATATAACCGACATCTGTAGACTGCTTCATCCAACAAGAGCTGAGAACACATTCTTCTTAAACTCACATGGAACATTCACCAAGATAGAACACATTCTGAGCCATGAAACATACCTTAACAAACTTCAGAAATAGAAATCATATCATATTGGCTCTCAGAGTGAACTAAAATTAAACTACAAATTGATAACAGAAGATAAGTAGAAAACCCCCAAATATATAGAGATTAAATGCACACTTGTCAATAACACATGGGTTAAGAAGATAACTCAAGGGAAATTAAAAAATATATTTTGTACTCATGAAAATGGAAATAGAACTTATCAAAATTTGTAGGATGCAGTGAATGCAGTGCTTAGAGGGAAATTTATAGTATTGAATTCATATATTAGAAAAAAATCTAAAATCAATAATTTGTGCCCACCTTAGGAAACTAGGGGGAAAAAGAACAAATTATATTCAAAACAAGTAGAAAAAAAAATAATAAGAATTAGAGCAGTTATCAATGAAATTGAAGACAGGAAATCAATAATATCAGTGAAACCCAAAGATGGTTCTTTGAAAAGATCAATAAAATTGATGAGCCTCTAGCTAGGTTAACAAATAAAAAAAGAGGACACCAATTACTAATATCAGAAGTGAAAGAGGGAACGCCACTACCAATCACATGAATATTAAAAGGATAATAAAGGAATACTGTGAACAACACTATGGCCACAAATTCGATAACCTAGGTGAAATGGACCAATTCCTTGAGAGACACCATTTTGCCAAAACTCTCACATGAAAACATCGATAATCTGAATAAGCCTGTGCATTACTTGTAGATTGTCTAGTAGAAATGACAAAAATGCACTTCCCAAGATTTACTGTGCCCCATCACAAACAAGGCATATGATCCATGTGGATACATTTTTGTTCACATTCTAGAGCATGTGTAAAACCCATTCTTCCCCCCACATAGGTGAGAGTCATGACATTTACATGGCAGCGACGAGGTCATAAAAGTGGTGGTACCGAACGTTAGAACAAATTCATTCTTTGTAATATATTGAATATTATTTCAGCCTTTTATCTGTAACTTAAAAAAAAAATCAAACATGGTTAGCATCTTTTTAAAAATGTTATCACTTGGAATAATTCTAGCAAGAGACATCCTATGGAAACACTTTTCCTCAGTGTTGAGAAATAGGGAACAAAAGATTTCCCTCAACACTCAGCATGATCAGTGCCTGATGCCAGATCTCAGCTCTGTTATTTGTCCAGCTTTCTGTTCCCAATGCTTTTTGTTTCTAAATCTTTACTGGGATCTGTTCCTCTTTTTTTCTTTTTCCTTTCTTCTTTTCTTTTTCTTTTTTCTTTACAGCCAGCCACAGTTGTGCAAACAAAATTTTGCTCCATTCATGCAAAAGTTGGCATTCTGAGGATAATGTCTTCCCAGTTAAAATCTCAGGAATCAGGAGGCCATGTAAATGGTGGAATCAGAGACTCAAAGTAGTCCCTATCTTCAAAAACCTAATTAAAAAAATATCACAGCCTCTAAAAGATTCTTTTTAAATATTGGGGTAAGAAGAATATATTAGAACAGTAAAGTAATTGATAATTTCTTGCAGATCAGAGCACATAATGCTTTAAAAGAGAGAGAGAATGAGAGAGAAGTTGGTTTTGGAAATAGAGAAGAGAATTAAACAGGAAGAAGGCATGCCTGGAATGTTATTATAATGGCACGTTAGATGATTACAAAGGATCATGAGACAAGGGAATCCTGATCTTGGGACTACATTCCAACGAGTTTTAGGGAAGACAGTTGTGATGTGGATGGAACACTTTTATAGAGAAGTGCCTGGTGTTCTGTTTCAGTAAAAGGATAAAGTTATTCTAGAGAGAGCTAGGGCTTTTTAATACTGAATTTGAGAGGTGTATCAAGATTCCTTATCACAGATGCAGGTGAACATTCTCTGTTCCATTTCATCTTTTTCTAGATCTCAGAGCCAGGGCAAGTGGGGGTTAACAATCAGTAACTCCGTTTAGCAAAAATGTATATTTGACTGCTGATTTTATTACTCCAACATAATCTTGTGGTAAATAGAATAATATGCTCACAATATTTTGCAGGTTTTATATCAAGAGGTGGAATTTATTTCCTCATGCCTTGAATGGTCTTAGGACTTGCATTGACCAATAGAGTGTGGTAGATGTCGTTTGACTTTCAAAACCAGATCTGAAGATGCCCTTGCATCTGGGGCTTTCTCTTTCTACAAACTGACCAGTCATGCTGTGGATAAAGACTAGGATGAGAGACCATGTGGAAAGGGAGGCCCATTAATCTCAGCTCTTTGGCTGTCCCAGCTGAGATCCCAGACATGTTGAGCAAGGCCATCTCAGACCATCCTACTCTAGCAAAGCTGGCTAAATATTTATAAATAAGCCTAGGTGAGACCAGCAAGAGAACTGCCCTGTCAACTTACAGAATCACAAAAAATCCTAAATTGTTGTCATTCTAACACAATTAGTTGTGAAACATTTTACACAGATGAATAGATGAATTAACCTAAGAGATAAAATATTTTAAGATGAGGAAAAGATAGAAGAGTATTCTAACAAGGTAGTTTGAAGGTAAAAATACTGATGGTCCCTGGTTTTATAAGTCTCTTTCCTAATAGGGTAGAAAAAGGGAAAAATGTATACCATCAAAATGCAGCTTGGGACAAGCGTTTGACAGAAAGGCTTGGATTAAAAATGAAATGTACAATCACAGTATGCATGCATATTCATATGCTTGTCACAACAAAAATATATAGATAGCTATTTTTTAACATATATAAATATAGAGTGTTTTGAAAGATGTGACAGATATGTATACATATATATATCTATTGCTATCAGTGTTTTTAAAACTAGTGTGATGGATGCTTATTTGCTGCATTTCATTATTTTTTAGTCACAGTATACCCAAAGAACAACTGCATCTCATTTTTAAAATAAGCAAACCATTTTGCTTTCCTGTTAACCTCTGACAGTGCAAACTAAAATGATTCATTAAATACATACTTTATGATTATTTATGAGATGCTAAGTAGGTGTGTGATGTGCAAATTATTAAGAAGATGCACATTTGGAACATCTCCACGTGTCTCTCTAATTCCCTCGTTTTCCCCCAGGTGTAGTTGCTCTCCCTCTGGAAGAACACTAGGGTATTGTACCATTTCTTCACTGCGCTAAAAAATGTTCAAGAATAAAACTGAAAAAGCCATTATACATTTTAGTTAAAGTAGATGGTAAGAAGGGTAAGATATTAAAAAATAACATGTTTAATGAGATAGGGAATTAAATGTTCATAACATTTTTTAGATTTTTTTTTGGGAGAGTGCTAACAGTGTGACCATAATGTTATAAGAAGATAAAAGAAGAACCCCAAAAGACAGGAATACATCAGCATATATCTTGTAGCATAGCAGTTATTTTTTAATTTATCTTTCTCTTCATTTAATTTTCCCAAATAGGCATTTTTAATTAAAAACATTACTAGTTTGTGAGTTGAGAAAGTATGTAAAATGTTTTTTAAAAAAAGTTTTGCACAAAACATATACATTACTTTTTTTTATAATAGCAACGCTAGAAACAGGTAGCATTCATCATTTGCAATGTACCTAGGACTTTACCCCAGATCTATGTTATCTCATGTGATTATCTGAATCCTTTGAGTTTGGTGAAATATTTCAGTGACTTCCTAGCCAATTAACCTGCATCTACCCTTGACCCTCCTCCAGCTTTCTTCAATCCCGGAGAATTTCCCAGTATTCTACTGCTTCATAGTATACTTAAACCTGTATCCTTCCACTAGAGTTTCCTTTTTCCATCTTTTTTTTTTTTTAATGTTAAATCATCAGCATACATTACAATCACCATACATTACATCATTAGTTTTTGATGTAGTGTTCCATGATTCATTGTTTGCATATAACACCCAGTGCTCCATTCAGTACGTGCCCTCTTTAATACCCATCACCAGGCTAACCCATCCCCCCACCCCCTTTCCCTCTAGAACCCTCAGTTTGTTTCTTGGAGTCCATAGTCTCTCATGGTTCATCCCCCCCTCCGATTTCCCCCCCTTCATTTTTCCCGTCCTGCTATCTTCTTCTTTTTCTTTTTTTTTTTTTTTTTACCATATAATGTATTACTTGTTTCAGAGGTACAGGTCTGTGATTCAACAGTCTTACACAATTCACAGCGCTTACCATAGCACATACCCTCCCCAATGTCTATCACCCAGTCACCCCATCCCTCCCACCCCCCACCACTCCAGCAACCCTTAGTTTGTTTCCTGAGATTAAGAATTCCTCATATCAGTGAGGTCATATGATACATGTCTTTCTCTGATTGACTTATTTCGCTCAGCATAATACCCTCCAGTTCCATCCATGTCATTGCAAATGGCAAGATTTCATTCCTTTTGATGGCTGCATAATATTCCAGTGTGTGTGTGTGTGTGTGTGTGTGTGTGTATACACACCACATCTTCTTTATGCATTCATCTGTCGATGGACATCTTAGCTCTTTCCATAGTTTGGCTGTTGTGGACATTGCTCTAAACATCGGGGTGCACGTACCCCTTCGGATCCCTACATTTGTATCTTTGGGGTAAATACCCAGTAGTGCAATTGCTGGGTCGTAGGGTAGCTCTATTTTCAACTTTTTGAGGAAACTCCATACTGTTTTCCAGAGTGGCTGCACCAGCTTGCATTCCCACCAACAGTGTAGGAGGGTTCCCCTTTCTCTGCATCCTCGCCAACATCTGTCATTCCCTGACTTGTTAATTTTAGCCATTCTGACTGGTGTGAGGTGGTATCTCATTGAGGTTTTGATTTGGATTTCCCTGATGTCAGTGATTTTGAGCACTTTTTCATGTGTCTGTTGGCCATTTGGGTATCTTCTTTGGGAAAATGTCTGTTCAGGTCTTCTGCCCATTTCTTGATTGGATCATTTGTTTTTTGGGTGTTGAGTTTGGTAAGTTCTTTATAGATTTTGAATACTAGCCCTTTATCTGCTGTGTCATTTGCAAGTATCTTCTCCCATTCTGTCCGTTGTCTTTTGGTTTTGTTGACTGTTTCTTTTGCTGTGCAAAAGCTTTTTATCTTGATGGAGTCCCAATAGTTCATTTTTGTCCTTGCTTCCCTTGCCTTTGGTGATGTTTCTAGGAAGAAGTTGCTGCGGCTGAGGTCGAAGAGGTTGCTGCCTTCCTTTTTCCATCTTTGTCTAACAAATGCTTTTTCATCCTTTAGATCTGAACTAAGCTATCATTTTCCTAAATGCACCAAGATTTTCCTGACTTTCTAAAATTCCTATTGTATATGCTCATAGCCCCAAATAATTCAATTTTTAATGCTGATAACTTTGGAAATTTAAAACTTCTTGCTCTGATTACTTAATTAATGTCTATCTACTCTATTGGCAGTAAACATCATGAAACCAGGACATTGTTTGCTTTTATTCATGATCTTGCAGGTGAAGCTGACAGTCCTCAGTGACTCGGTAACTAACAAAATATTTGGAAATTGATAAAGAGTGAACAAATATTTGTTGAGTAAGTGCATAAAATATTTCAAAGGATGAATTAATGAATTTTGTTTTATAGTTGGAGAGTAATATATTTGAAGCAAGTAGTATAAGTCTTCTTATCCTTGTCTTTTCACAAAGAATGTAAATAGCATCTAATTGGAAACAGATATCTCTAGTTGATATCACTACTGTTTTTTATTTTTTTTGAGATGGGGGATTTATGTAAAATATTAGTTAAGAAAGTTAGTGAGGGTCTTGGTAGAAGTGTGGGTGGTAAATACAGATAAACAAAAAAAGAATGGTCAAGAACACATGTTTTATGGATTTTTTCCTTAAAGTTGAGGCTAACCAGAGTTTAGGTTTCTCTAGGTAATGAAATATAAAACAAAGGAGGTTTGGGAACAAAAATTTGAGGCAGGTGTACTGACAGCAGTTTTCACTGAGAAATACAATATTTTAGATTCAAGAATTTATTATATAAATATGAAACATGGTCCAGATAGTTAATACAAAGCAGACATCCTACTAAATTGTACCAGAGAAATAAAAAACCAGAGGGAAAAAAAAAAAAAAAACTGACAGCAGTTTTCATTGAGAAATACAATATTTTAGATTCAAGAACTTATTATATAAATAATGAAACATGGTCCAAATAGTTAAAACAAAGCAGACACCCTACTAAATTGTACCAGAGAAATAAAAAACCAAGGTCATGGATAGACTATAAAGCACCCTTGTTCCCTGTTTCTTGGATTCTCAGAATATTTTGATGAAGCCTTTCAGGAAACGCAACTAATCACTTCACCATCTCTGACTGTGTTTACAGATTTTTCTATTTCATTGATTTGAGTGGTAACTAACCAAAGGTTTGACTGAATCAGCCCATTGTCTCATAGTATTAACCTGTGAGTTCAGTAAATTATTGAACTACTTAAAGCATGTGGTTTTCTAGCAGAATATGTCATAGTCAAATAGGGGCTAGAAAAATCTAAGATAGAAAAAAACTGTTAAAACATTCATCATGGACTTTAAATGGCAACAGAATCTAGGAAGAGTTTTGTTTTTGTTTTGTTTTGTTTTCAGGTCTTTCATGCTTAATTTCACATTCATCTTTGCCATTGATGGTCTTATATATATTGCTTTGATGCATTTTCACTCAAAGTCTATGTCAGCTGAAAAATAACAAAGAGGGTGACTGTCAGCTTCACCTGCAAGAAAGTGGGCTCAACCAAGAGTGGTGCCAAAGAGAAAAAAAGAAGATGAGGTGTAAAATGATACTGATTTTTTGAAACATGTAAGCCAAAGGAGATAGTGTAATTATTTTATTTTATTTTATTTATTTTTTAAAAAAAGATTTTATTTATTTATTCATGAGAGACAGAGAGAGAGAGAGAGAAGCAGAGGGAGAAGCAGGCTCCCAAGGAGCAGGGAGTCCGATGCGGGACTCGATCCCAGGACTCTGGGATCATGACCTGAGCCGAAGGCAGACGCTTAACCGTCTGAGCCACCTAGGCGCCCCGTGTAATTATTTTAAAAAGAGAAAACAATAGTAGGAGTAAAGTCTAGTAGGTAGAAAAGTATTTCTGGAGGTGACTATCTGAAGATGCTGTGACTGACTGTCATGGGAATATTTGGTAAGCATGAAAGAGTGACAGTTGTAATTAGACATGGGCTCCGGGAGAAAATGGCCCATTACTAGAAACAGATACATTTGCATAGGGATGGGAAGAATCAAGATTTGATAAACTTCATTGATCTTAGATGGTCAACCAGGTGGGTGGATAGCAATTCCCAGGTGGATTTTGAAAACAAGAAGTGTGAGGTCAGATTGCCAAGTCACTTCCACTCTTCCTGTTGCTGCCTTGGGCAATTACTAAACCTCTCTTTGCTTCAGTTTCCTCATCCGTAAAATGGAGACAATAGTATAATAGTAATGCTTGACTCATAGAGTTCTTGAAAAGGGTATATTAAGTAATGTTTGTAAAAATATGTGTTCATGATTATGATAGCTTTGTCTATAGCAGAAGCTGGTAACTCTCATCCAGATACTCTTGGCCCTTGCTTTTCTGGAACACATGATGTGCATTCTCTGCTGAGGTCTTTCTCTGTCCCAGGAAAATGATTGGCTCTGAGGAGCGGTCTTCAGCTAATGACTTGATAGGATTCATGATTAAATACCCCATTTTGCCTCTCAGTTGAGTCAAATGCTAAAAAGGCCTTGGCAGAGATCCCCAACGGACCTGAACCCCCAGTCTCCCACAGCAATTGCCTTCTCATTAATACACCCTATGTTGGCTTTTACACTCCCTTTTTACGCCTTCCTGAGATTGTTTCCCAAGGAGACCTCTGTTCTCAAATACTGGTCTCAGACACTGGTTAATAAATATAAGCTTTCATTGTCACCTATTAGAATAAACTTGACTGCTGCTGAATTATATTCTGTATAAACACCTAGCAAATTTATGGCTCAGAAAAGAACCTGATTTTTTTTTCTTTCTCCCCTTTGGGGCTCATGGAAAGATATTTTAAGCATTTTCAACTTTTTCTTAATATTCTGGATTATTGTTACCATTCTGTACTGAACTTTGTGATATGGCTCAGAAGTAAACCAATTAGATATGCTGCTGGCTTTAGATTTTTCTGGGAAATTTTTCCTTAAGCCTTCTTTTTGTTTTTATCTTAGCCTAAAATCTCATGAATGAAGGCTCTGGACTTTTATGAAGAGTTGCTGGTCATTTAGCCATACTGACTCTACTTTTCCTTTCTGCATGATCCTCTACAGTACTTAGTGGACATGAAAATTTCCCCAAACCATTCAGACAGTTAAGAGTCACTTGGAACACTCATTTAATGGTCCTCTCTAGAGGTACAGTTAAAGCACATGTAATCATGAGTATGTAATAACCAGAAATCCAGGTATTACCATTTACCTGATTGCTTGTCTAAATAGGCAAACAGGTAATTGTCTAATGTTGTTAAGTAAAAATACTTTGGAAGTCCAGAAAGGATAAGTAACTCTGACTAGGAGCTACTAAAGGAACAAAGAAGATAAGTGTTAAAGATTGAATAGAAATTTGTCAAGAAAGGAAGATTGAGAAGGGTTAATATTATATACGTAGACCTTGCATTTTGAAAGCTTTTGTAGAAGTACAGTGAAGCTAGAACACAAGCACATGTGCTGAAGTAAAAAGAGATCAGTCTGGAGAAATGGATAAGTTTGTCCTAAGTTCATGCTAGGGTAGTATATCTCCAGTAGTAATACACATCAAACACTTGGAGGGATGTACATTGTAGCATGATTCATAAATAGCCAAGGCATGGAAACAGTGGAAGTGTTCATCTTTGGATGAATGGATAAAAAAACAAACAAGAAACTAGGATACACACACAGAGGAATATTATTCAGCTATAAGAAGGAAGGAAATACTGCCATATGCGACAACATGGATGAACTTTGAGGGCATTGTGCTCAGTGAAATAAGTCAGACAACGAAACACAAATACCATATGATCTCACTTACATGAGGAATCTAAAAAAGTGGAAGTCAGAAACAATAGATTGGTGGTTACCAGGGGCTCAGGGTGTGGGAGGTAGAGGGAAATGAAGGTATGTTGGTCAAAGGTATGAATTTCCAGTTACAAGATGAATAAATTCTGGGGATCTAACATAGAGCACGGTGACTAAAGTTAACTGTATTGAGTACTTGAAAGTTGCTAAGAGAATACATCTCACATGTTCTCACCACCAACCACCACCACAACAAATACTAACCATGTGTGATGATGGATGTGTTAATGGATCTTATTGAAGTAATTACTTTGCAATATATACATGAATCAGATCATCATGTTGTGTACCTTAAACTTACATAATGTTAATATGTCAATTACATCTCAATAAAGCTAGAAAATTTTTTAAAAAGAAACAAGCCCTGGCTTGTTAGAACACACATTGCTGGGCCTTACTGATTCAGTAAATTCAAGAATTTACATTTTTTTTTATAAAGATTTTTATTTATTTATTTGAGAGAGAGAGAGCACATGAGAGGGGGGAGGGTCGGGAGGGTCAGAGGGAGAAGCAGACTCCCTGCCGAGCAGGGAGCCCAATGCGGGACTCGATCCAGGGACTCCAGGATCATGACCTGAGCCGAAGGCAGTCGCTTAACCAACTGAGCCACTCAGGCGCCCCCAAGAATTTACATTTTTAACAAATCCCTGATTGATGCTGATGTGGTCCAAGGACAACACTTTGAGAACCACTGTGCTGAAGTAATATTTTGCATTTTATCCTGAATGTATTGATACTGACAGATGTTAATTTTAATCATGTTCTCCAGAAGCATATAGATTATTTCTAATCCTTCTTTTACTGTATCTTCAAGATTTTGAAAACTGCTTTCACATGACAGCTAGTCCACTTTTATCCAGGATAAATTTAGCTCGATCCATGAAATATTCTTAGAGCCTATGGCTATCAGAACACTTACTACCCTGAGGATGCCCTAGTTTGTTTTAAAATAGGACTAAATATAGTGTGAGAAACGTAACTTGCTCTTTCGTATGTGTAATGGCCTGGAAGATTGTGAGGAGAGTTTGCCGTTAGAGCATATGCTCTTACTGATGTTGCCTAAATGTGTGTTATCTGATTTAGGGAGAACATACCACTATTTAACATTGTACTTGTTTCCACAAAAACCCTGGGGATTTCCTTCTGCAGAAGAGTACTTGATGGCAATTAGGAGGTGAACAAACTTAGCTTTTATATTTATGATAACAAATGGTTTTGTTTACTTCTATATTTCCGGCATCGAAAGAAATGCTTGGCACATAGAAGGTGCCCAAGAAATATTTGCTAAGTGAATTATTGAATGAATGTTGGGCCTTATCTCCCAGGTTTGCAAATTTCAGCAGGGCATTTAAACAATATATCAAAATTAGGTGTCTCCCCCCCCCAATAATGTTGCTATAAGGAATGACTTTATTGGAAGACTCATTTCCTCCTTCCCCGTTTCTCACCTTCCCACTCATACAGATGCTTACACGAAGTACATACAAAGATTTCAGTTCCCACGTTTATTGAATGATAACTTGAGACTCATAAACATAATAAGATCTTGGCAGCAACCTCAAATATTCTGTTAAATATATTGAAATGTTAATGATTTAGGTCAATAATCTGACATCTCCATAACTTCCTCCTTGGTCCTGAATATAGATCCTAAGTAAAATGAATACAATAAGAATGTGAAAGTAAAGAACCAGCATTATATGGGTTTGTCTTGTGTTAGGGACAGTTTTAAAAATCATTTTTGTTTCTCACAGGAATTGTGAAGAAGGTATTTCTATTTCCATAACATTAATAAAGGAACGGAGGCTAAGAGACATTAGGTAGATTAGTCACAGTTATGTAGCTGTGAAGTGCAGGAATCTGAGTGGAAAGAACAAGTAAATTAAAGATGCATTGCTGTCATGTCTCAACTAGTACGGATAGACCCTTGGTGTAATAGGTTTTAATGGCTATAAAAATAAGCAGATGAAAATAAGAATATTAAATGAATGAGTCTGTTAGTGGAAGACCCTCTACCTTTATTAAAAAATACTCTATGAAAAGAGACAATTGTTAAAACTTGTAGAACAATAATATTTAAACTTTATTATAGACTTGGCTAGAGACTCAGAAAAAGATGAGTACAATTAGTTCAACTAGAGGAATAGAGAGACCCTACCCATAAAAGAATTCAATGTTTTAAATGAAATGAAAAGCAGAAATAAAACTGGAAGGGTGGAAGTTGGAGGGTGGGCGGGAAATAACCACTAGAATTCTTAGAAAAATACTGTGTATGTATTATATACAGTATATGTAATATACATATAATTGAGAGTAACATACGTGTGTAATCAGTAATTCCGAACTGAATAGTGAATGAGAAAATTAGTGATTTTAAATGAAGCAGTGAGGGATTCATCCAGACCCCAACTTAAAGAGGCAAAGAAGGGGCACCTGGGTGGCTCAGTTGGTTAAGCAACTGCCTTCGGCTCAGGTCATGATCTCAGGGTCCTGGGATCGAGCCCCGCATCGGGCTCCCTGCTCGGCAGGAAGCCTGCTTCTCCCTTTTCCACTCCCCCTGCTTGTGTTCCCTCTCTGGCTGTCTCTCTCTATGTCAAATAAATAAATAAAATCTTTAAAAAAAAAAAAAGGCAAAGAAATATTTAAAATAAAAAAAATAGATGAGAAGTTCAGAGTGATGAAGAACAGATTATAAATTCCAAGCCTATCTGGCAGGTGTTTCAGAAAGAGCAAATGGAAGACAGGGTATAGAAAACATTTAAGGGGAGATTTAAGTTTGTATTTCCACAGTTGAAAGAAGGCATTGGTCCTTAGCTCAGAGGTTGAATCCAATGCGGAATAAATAAGAATAAATCATACCTTAGATATATCCTAGTGAAAGTACAGATCAGTGAAGATCTTAAAATCTACAGAAAATGAGGGGTAGATGATTACAGAGTCAAGTTAAGTAGACTGACAATAAACTTCTCCTCAACAAAAATAAATAGCAGAAAATAACAGGATAATATCTTCAGAGCTGGGGAAAAATAAGGTACACATTAGCTAGTTTACTTAGCCCTTAATTTTGAAAGATGAATGAATTTTCAGAGTTATGTAAAAGAGATCCATCCAGAAATTCACTCAAAAGAATATTAAATGATGCACTTAAACGGAAATAAAGGGAACCTGGAAGGAAGTCAGAGGAGTTATGAACAAGCCGAGCTGAGCTAAATACACTAATGTTTCTTTTATTTATTTTTAAATTTTTAAAAAAAGATTTTATTTATTTATTTGACAGAGACACAACGAGAGAGGGAACACAAGCAGGGGGAGTGGGAGAGGGAGAAGCAGGCTTTCCCTGGAGAAGGGAGCCCGATGTGATGCGAGGCTCCATCCCAGGACCCTGAGATCATGACCTGAGCTGAAGGCAGATGCTTAACAACTGAGTCACCCAGGCGCCCTACACTAATTGTTTATTTAAGAAAAGGTTAAACTAAAGCTCTCACTAACAGTAACAAGCCAGAGATCTCTCAGTGCTGAAAACATGGTGACATGTATGTTTTGTTCTGGTCAAGCATAGAAATGGCTAGGTTTGTGGGCAAGATTTATAAATGAGTATATTTTTTCAATGTAAGTTTTTCTCTAAAGGATAGAAATTAAAACTTTATTTTTAGAGTCTAATCAGGGAGGGAGCCAATCAATGAGTGACTGAACTCCAGGAAACAAACAGAGGGTTGTGGAAAAGGAGGTGGGTGTGTGGATGGGGTAACTGGGTGATGGGCATTAAGGAGGGCACGTGATGTGATGAGCACTGGGTGTTATAGGCAACTAATGAGTCATTGAACACTACACCAAAATCTAATGATGTACCATTTGTTAGCTAATTTAGATAATAAAAAAGAATCCATAGATGAAAAAAAGAAAAGTAGTGAATTTTTAAATCAACTTAAAATATCCAGGAATAAAAAGTAAAGGCAAAGAATAATAAACAAAAATTTCCAGTGTTAGGTATGTTAAGTCCAAATATAAAAGCAATTATAAACATAATTAGAATATATCATTAATTAGAGCCAGAAATGACCTGAATGGGCTTTTTAAAAATATCCAACTGTTTTGTATTGGTAAGAGACAACTATCTTGCAAATACATAAGATTCCAATAAAGGGCTGGAAAAAAATGTTATCTGTGCAAACACAAAATGAATGTAACTATTGTGGCAAAAGTAATATCATAAAGTTTGAATTCTAGGAAAAAAAACATTGATCTGAGATAAAAGACATGAAACTTCTGTGTTCACCAACAGCAAGTTTATAATTAAATCATTATGTATTTACTGCTTAATCCTATTAAGCAGTAAAAATGAATAAAACATATCAACATGGGTAATAACCCCTTATAATGCTATGCATAAAAAAGTAGCATAATGCTATGTACAGTGTTCTATAACGTTAAAAGCAATCAAAATACCAGTAATATATTTATACATGCTTGGGAATGATAAACAGCAAATTTAGTACAGTGGTTACCCTGCAGACAGGGATTCTGATAAAATTGCAATTGCAAAAGATTCTAGAACACAGTTTATAAAATCTTAGAAGTAAATAAAAATAGAAGTCTAATAAAGCATATAGAAATAAAATAATAAGATCTGTTTTAAGATCTGACACCTTGTGTGCATGTCAGTGTGTGTGTGTGTGTGTGTGCATGGGGTAAGGGCAGATTTGCTATTTAGATCTTTAGCATATGTCTCGCCGGAGACTAGGACACCAACCCATAATTAGCAATCCAGGCCACTAGGCAGACGAATGAGGAAATCAATATGCAAAACTCTTTCTTTAGAGGTTTCAACTCTCAGAGGCAATGACCTGAGCTTTGCCGAGCTTGTTCAGCCCTTTGCAAACCCTCCTTCTGCTCTGATTATTCTTGGCAGCTCATTCCCATCAGTCACCCTCCTCACGGAGCTCCCCAGCAATCACACAAACCCAGTTTGCATCTGTCAGACTCTGCCTGAAAAAGTCTGAATTCATGCAAATGTCACTTCTCAGCCTGTAAAACCCAGAGAGGGACTCTCCTGCAACAGATGGGCCACAAGCAAATAGTGAGAGAAGTGGCCCTGGTGTTTTCCTGTTTCAGTAAAAGGCAATTTTAGTAATTTGTTCTTAACCTCCAAAGTTGTTTTTTTTTTTTTTTTCCTTTTTAATCGTTCGGTTTAATATTGGCACTTACTAACTCATCTATTTTATAAATAGAACAATGGCAGCCTTATTTAGGTGATGACATTAGTAGAGAGGCAAGGTGCTATGTAGAAAAAGCTCAGATTTTGGCATCAACTCTGCCTTTCAAGCCTCCATCAGCCTCTTGACATTGGGTGGCTTACCTTCCAAGCAGAAGGCTCTTCCAGTTTTACTGGTCTCGCCCAGATACCTTCGCTTAGACACATCTTGGTCCAGACTTCCTGTCATTCTCTGTTTTCCACTTTACAATCTTTTTTTTTTTTTTTTTAAAGATTTTATTTATTTATTTGACAGAGAAAGACACAGCGAGAGAGGGAACACAAACGGGGAGTGGGAGAGGGAGAAGCAGACTCCCCGCCGAGCAGGGAGCCCGATGCGGGACTCGATCCCGGGACTCCAGGATCATGACCTGAGCCGAAGGCAGTCGCTTAACCAACTGAGCCACCCAGGCACCCCCACTTTACAATCTTTTGTATGCTGTTTCTTGCCACAGTGTCTTTGCATGAGCTAGATCCTCTGCCTGGAATGAGTCCCATCCTAAACACCACTTCACTTCACTTCATTGAGTTAATCTGTACTCTTTCTTCAGATTATGCTCACCCATCCCTTTCTCAGAGGGGTCTTTATTAACAAGGTAAACTTCCTCTGTAACATATTCTTAGAGCAACATATCCATCTAAAACTATCAGAAAATTATTTTTACTTCTGTACTTACTTTATTAAGTTTGTCTCTACCAGAGAATGCTGTAAAGCGATGAGTATAGGGAGCATGTTGATTTTGTGCTTTCAGTCCCTCCTTACTCTCCAGAACTAGTTTCTCACTCAAAACTCCACTGTCACTGGAAGCCCCAGTGTGCAACCTGGGCTCCTGCCCCTCCTTGCAGGCTGAGGGTATGCAAGTAATAAAGGACCAAGAGTTAATTCCCGTTTCCAGGTCTCAGAATGACCCTAGAGATAAACAATAACTTTGATTATTTTAATGTGAAAATCCCTGTTTTTTTTTTTTAAAGTAAGCTTTAAAAAAATTAGAATAGTTTTAAACCTATACAGAAGTTATAAAGATAATATAGAGTTCCCATACAACCTGTGCCCAGTTTCTCCTCTCTTATCTTAAAATGTTATGGTATATGTTTCACAGCTAATGAGACAATATTGATATGTTATTGTTAAATAAAGTCATGCTTTGTTAATATTTCCTTAGTTTTTACCTAATGTCCTTTTTCTGTTCCAGAATCCTATCCAAGTTACCACATTACAGTTAGTCATCATGTTTCCTCAGGATCCACTAAGCTATGACAGTTTTTGTTTTTATATTTGATAATATTGACAATATTTGATAATATTGAGGAATACTGGTTAGGCATTCTGTAGACTGTCCTTCAGTCTTGGTTTGTCTGTTGGTCTCTCTCGTAATTAGAGTGGAATTATGGGCTTTAGGGAGGAAAACCACAGAAATGAAGTGCATTTTTATCATATCAGTGATACATGCTGTCAACATGACTTATTACTAGTGATATTAGACACAGCGAGAGAGGGAACACAAACGGGGAGTGGGAGAGGGAGAAGAAGACTCCCTGCCGAGCAGGGAGCCCGATGCGGGACTTGATCCCGGGACTCCAGGATCATCTGGCTGAGATGTCTCTATTGTAAAATTACTTTTTTTCTCCCCCTTCTATATAGTACTTTTTAGAAGGAAGTCGCTATGTTCCACCTACACTTAAGAGGTGGGGAGTTAAGCTTCATCTACTTGAGGGCTAAATATATAAATTATTTAAAATTCTTCTGCATGGACAATTTGTCTTTTCTTCCTCATTTATTTATTCAGTATTCTGTTTATATTAGTATGGACTCATGAATACTTATTTGCTTTTACTGTGGAAAACTGTGGTTAACTTTTACTAAGTTATATAGCTCCCAAGAGCTAACAGGGACATCCACATGTGTCCTCAAGACTGACATTCCAAATACCTTCCTAGTCCACAGTATTGTAGCACCTCAACTTTGTTCAAGACAACTTAACTCCATAGCATGCTGGAGCATATCAAGACATACTGGCCTGACTTTATAAG
Organism: Mirounga leonina; assembly: GCF_011800145.1. Lineage (NCBI taxonomy): Eukaryota > Metazoa > Chordata > Mammalia > Carnivora > Phocidae > Mirounga > Mirounga leonina. The sequence continues at coordinate 23,860,005 of NW_023270469.1, read as the reverse complement.
ATATTTATAATTCATCCCCTATACTAGACAGAAAAGTTTTTATCCTCCTTTTTTCCCTTTTCTCTGAATTTCTATTTGTGCCTAACAAATTACCCCAAAACATAGTGGCACAGATCAACCATTTATTACACTCCTGGGTTTTGTAAGTCTGGAATTCCAATGGGGCACAGTTGAGATGATTTGATTCTGCTCCCTTATATCTGGGACCTCATCCAGAAGATCAAAGCCTGGCTGGGTGAGTGTAACTTTGTGCCTACAGGTCAGAATCTTCTGAAGCCTTATTCACTTACATGTCTAACAATTCATGTTGATTGTTGGCTGGGAACTTAGCCGAGTCTGTCATCCAGTATAACTTCACGTACCTTCTTCATGCAACCGGGGATTCTTCGTAATGGTGACTGGATTATAAAGATGAGCTCATCAGAGAGAGAGACAGGTAGAAGTGGTGTCACCTTTCATAACCTACCTAAGCTGTCACATGTGTCATTTATTTTCATTATACCCTGATAGTTGAGGCAGTTAACAAACATACATCCAAGGTTTAGAGGAGAGAACATAGATTTCACTTCTTAATGGGCATAGAAAATTTCTGTAGAAGCATGTGGTATTCTAATAGCTTTGCAGCCATTTTTGGAAAATAAAATCTGCCACCCCCACTTAGGATCATATTTACTGGGGCCACTTGGGATTGATTACCAGGTGCTGTAAATTCTGAGTTTACAGTGGCTATTGGTCAAAGTGTCTCCATTTGCTTAACTATTGTTAAACAACCCGTCTCTAAACTTGGGCCATTTTGTTTGATACACACCCTATTAATCATGGCTTCTCCAAATCCTTATTCACTTTTCTTCTCTATTGCTGCATTTCCTTGAAGTCCCAGAGAGTTTCTTATCTAAGGACATCAATACAGTAAAAGAAAACTGGCGTCACCAAGAATTTTTGAAGGTGATCAAAAAGAAATGGGCAAATAGACTTTTCAAGTAGTTTTTAGTTGGAAAAATACACCCAACGAATAGGAAGCAAATGTCTCTGACTTGTCCAGGACAGCACAATAGGTGTGTCATATTGGAGAATGATAAAGAGAACTTAGCCGATCTTCACTCAGAGAATCCTACTGTGAGCAAATTAAACTATTGGTGAGAAAAAGCAAATCTTCAGTTTACACTATTAATGGCTGTGTGAAATAAAATTGGAGTGAAAATAGATAATCCAGGATAGTAAATGAATGCCAGGGAGAGGTTAGAATACAAATCATTGGTTTCTCCAAAATCTCTAGCCCTCTGCCCTCAAAACTTAGTATCTATAACCCAACGAGAACTTATTTCATATGGTTAGAGAATTAACAGTAAACTGCTTATGTAAATCATAGAAGAAATATAACACTTCGTAAATGGAAAATATTTAGCTTTATGAATATTCATCTTGTCTCACAAATTCTGGTTTCTTTGCTCACCACCCAAACTGAAAACACATGAAGAACCATATACTTCAGCAATTATGTTTGTTATTAATATCTCTGTTAAAGTAGGTTTTACTTTTAAGAATTTCCAAATGCTGAATCTGCACACTGCTTGAATTAGTACACATGCATGAATTGGGAATGAGCAGTAATGCTCAGTTTGTCCTTCTTGGTTTAGAGTTACCTTCCTTGCTTGGGACCACTTTACTGGAGGGCTCTTTCTAGATATATTTACTCTGCATTTTCCTAACAATGCTCTGTATTTCCTCACCATGTTTCCAAACTTTTAAATTGTATATTTGTATATTTAGGCATTTCAGAGTGGGTTTTTCTAGAAGACTGTAGCCTAAAAATTCCACCATGAGGTATGTACACTGTATGTATTTTCGTTTGTATACAAACGCACACCCACACATACAGAGGGTGTATGCATATATGTATACATACAAATGAATGGTACACATATGTATTTGTGTGTGTGTGTATGTGTGTGTGTTTGTATGAGAGAGAGAGAGAGAGACAGGGAGAGAAAGGGGAGATAAAAAGCACTTGGTAAAAAATTAAGATAATTTTTAGGAGATTTTGTTTTGCTTTGGTAGTTCATATAAATCATTCACAATATGTCTATATTGACAACAAATTATTTAAGATTTTTATTTTTAGAAGATAATATATTCTTTATTATCTTATGTGGATAAAGAATCCCTTTTAAAAAAAATGTAATATCAAGGAGCATGTGGGTGGCTCAGTTGCTTGAGCGACCAACTCTTGATTTCCGCTTAAGTCATGATTTCGGTCAGGTCATGATCTCAAGGTCTTGGGATCAAGCCTTGCATTGTTCTCTGCACTCAGCAGGGAGTCTACTTGAGATTCTTTCTCTCCTTCTGCCTCTTCACCCTGCTTGTGTGCACTCTCTGTATCTAAAATAAAAAAATAAACAAATCTTTAAAAAATGTAATATCAGGCGCCTGGGTGGCTCAGATGGTTAAGCGTCTGCCTTCGGCTCAGGTCATGATCCCAGAGTCCTGGGATCGAGTCCCGCATCGGGCTCTCTGCTCCTTGGGAGCCTGCTTCTCCCTCTGCCTCTCTCTCTCTGTCTCTCATGAATAAATAAATAAAATCTTTAAAAAAAAATGTAATATCAAACTTCTTATAAATGAAGATGACATATCATCACCATAGATAATGTGAGAAATGTCAGCTTTTGGTTATAATGTTATTGCACAAATTTTAAAGTTAATATTCATATAATTGCTTTAACTCATTGTTGGTATATTCCATCAGATTATTAAAAAAAAGCATTTTATTATGAAGGTTCAGAGATTAGCCATCTGGTATGTTTTATTTTGCAGCACTCTGAAACCTTATTATTATCAAGTTAAATAGAATCTTTTTTCATGAAATAAAAATTTTAACAGTTTTAAAGTCTATAAAGTCTATATTTTATAATCATGGATTGCTTTTGACCTATTAAAATGAAAATATCTCATTTTTCTCAAATATATAAAAACAGTATTTTACAGTATTGTGCTTTAATACTTTAAAACATCCGTATCTATAAATATATAAGCATGCCATCTTTCTTAAGGGCTCATATAAGAAATAGGACTGAAAATATCTAGTTAGGACTGACAATGCACTGCATTTGGTGTATGTATTGATATGGAATATTTTTAAAGATATGCTTTTTTATTTTTATTTTTTTATTTTTTTTTAAAGATTTTTATTTATTTATTTGACGGAGAGAGACACAGCGAGAGAGGGAACACAAGCAGGGGGAGAGGGAGAGGGAGAAGCAGACTCCCCGCTGAGCAGGGAGCCCGATGCGGGGCTCGATCCCAGGACTCTGGGATCATGACCTGAGCCGAAGGCAGACACTTAATGACTGAGCCACCCAGGCGCCCCTGAAATGCTTTTTTTTTTTTTTTTTAAGATTTTTTATTTATTTATTTGAGAGAGAGAATGAGATAGAGAGAGCACGAGCAGGGGGAGGGTCAGAGGGAGAAGCAGACTCCCCGCTGAGTGGGGAGCCCGATGTGGGACTTGATCCGGGGACTCCAGGATCATGACCTGAGCCGAAGGCAGTTGCTTAACCAACTGAGCCACCCAGGCGCCCTGAAATGCTTTTTTAAAAAGTAAATGGAGCTTATGGAAAGTTCTCAGTCTGCTGAACATCTTCCATCCACTAGGGATCATGTTATTTTGCATATTTAAAAAGTTTAGTCCTATGACAGTGCCACAACATGAGTAATTTTATTGAAATAGAAAGCAAAGGACAAAAATATTCAATAATTATTTTATTGAAGTGAAGGGAATGAATTATTCATGGTTTCAAAGTGTCTGTGAATAATTCTAATTACCTGCTTTTAAAGGATATGAGACCCACTGAAAGTACATTAACAATTTTGATTGAACACCTGCTATCTAGTAGTATACAGCAGGCATCAGAACCGAAATCCACCGTGTGTGTGTGTGTGTGTGTGTGTGTTTCTGATTTTCTAGGTGATCATTATATACTGTGCTTTGTTGGCTTCTGATATGATGCTTTGAGAGTTGTAAAAATAGATCATTCAAGGTGATAAAGGCAAATTATTCCTAAGTCAATTGCATTATGCATTTTCTAACAATCTCTATTTATTTGTAGCTGTGAAACACATTCTGAAACATGATAAATGCTTGCTAGGTTTTCTGGGAAAGGGACTTGATTGTCTACCTCTGTATTCTCTTCAGTGATTAATGGATGGAAGTAGTCTTATGTCTTCCATGAACCAGCTGTTTGAACCCAGGTTTTTTTGACTCAGTATCCACACCTCCATCTGTCCCTGTAGTCCTGTTTTATTATCCTGGTGGCACCACCATCCACCTAGTTAATTGGCTAAGCTATTTAACTCATGAATTTGAGTGTCAAACTTGACTTATGGGAGAAGGCAACATCTAATCAGGCAGGACTTCTGAGCAATTTTATTGACTTTATCATTTTTAGAATTGCTCGACTTCTTCATATCTCTCTGCTACTTGCTTAATTCACTGGCATCTTCACTGGAATTTCACTGAAATTGCAACCAGTCTTTTTAATCATGTTTTTCATCTATCAGTTCTTTTTGCAGCATTTTCATGTCATATCACATGGTAGATTTGGTGCAGTAGATGCTTTTCAGACCACATTCCTTTTAGGATCCTTTACATTATATAGCACAGGCTTGAGGGAAGACTCTTAATATGACTTACAATGTATACAACTTTTTCTCTGAACTGGTCTTTTTCTTTCTTTGCTTTTCTGCTCAACAGTCTTTCCCTTGAATTCTGTGATCCCATATTATTGAGCACCTTTTAGTTTTCCCAAAATACTATGTTGTCTTTCTTGTAGGCCCTTACATTTGTGACTTCTTTTATTGTGAATGTCCTGCTTCTTACTCTCCACTCACTTGGATGTCAAGCCTTAATATTTAACACTTGAGTTATATGAACAGTCCTTCAGTGTTTTCACTGATTCCTGAAGACTGGATTACATGCCTATTGTCTGTGTTCCTGCATCTTCTTCTTTGACTCCTATTTATAGCATTTATTTCTCTGTACTGTAATTACTTGACTATTTGTCTTTCTCCCCATGAAGACTACAAATGTCACATCAAACATATTTGTCCAGAATGCAGCATGGCTTCTAACACTTAGCTAGCCCTGACATATGTGTGAAAATGGTACTTATTAAGATTAGAGATAAACGGATATTAGATTTTAGCTTGTCAAATAATGTATTTGGCCAAATGATAGCTTGTCTGTGCGTTTGAATGGTATTCAACAAATTAAATAAAATGGATATTGTGCCAAAGTCAGATTAGGCTATTTCTTTTCTTTTCTTTTCTTTCTTTCTTTCTTTTTTTTTTTTTTGTATGTAGGCTCCACGACCAGTGTGGAGCCCAACATGGGACTTGAACTCATAACCCAGAGATCAAGACCTGGGCTGAGATCAAGACCAGGGCTGAGATCAAGACCAGATGCTTAACTGACTGAGCCACCCAGGCGCCTCTAAGCTAACTTTTGTTGCAAGAAAAACTTCCCGTTTTTTGTTAGTTTAGAATCCTTGAACTTTCTAATGAACTATTTTTGTTCATTTAAAAACATAAGTGAAAAGAAAAGTCTTCTTGTTCTGTTTTTCAGCATGTCAATATATCTGAACCACAATGGAATTATAATTCTAGAACTCTTTGATGCTTGACTCTGAAAACAAGGATCCAGCATTTTTCCCTGGAATAAAGCTCTAAATGCATCTTTCTCATAAATGGTAAAAAAAAAAAAAAAAAAAAGGACCTAGAATTCTAAGGAGAGGGGGAATTGCTATCAGTCAATCAATCAATCAATCAAGAGTACTTCTGATACCCATCCAAAGTTTACTCTTTGAATTTAAATGAAACTGAAGGAGCTAGAAAATAAATATTTTACTGCATCTTTGGACCAATGAGACACAAATAATATTGCCCTATTTGATGAAGAAATATGCTTGGAAACTTTTCCCCAATAATTCAACAGTAGTGCTTCAATGACAAAAATCTAGTCCCAGCATTGAGTAAATATCTCAACTGTAACAGATAATGTAGACATTTCATATTTTCATCTCTAATTTTCATAGCCATTTGGCAATTAAGGATAATATCTCCTTTTCCAATAGGGAATCTAAGAGTTTAATTAAGTCTCAAAGTCTGAGGTAGAACCTGGATATGGACCCAATGAACTTTTTTCCTCTGCTATCCCATACATTTTACTTGACTGGCTACACTGTAAGATCAACAAAAATATAATATATATATAATTTTTATAGGTATATGTACTATGCTATGTGTATATTCATATATATTTATATTTATTATATATATGCTTAATATAAATATATGAGTATACTATATAATATTACATAAATATTATGTAGTATATATTCATCTTTATAGCATATTCTATCCATATAAATATATAAAATGTATATAAAATTTTAAAATATACACATATATATAATTTTGTGTGTTCAGATATTCAGAGGTCATAATTATACAGCAAATACCTTCAAAAATATTCCTTCAGAAAAATCACTGTACAGTTGAAAGAGGTAACAAATTATTTATCATATCCCATGTTAGTATTTTATGCTTTGATAATCCAATTAAATAAAGAGTTGGCAAATTTTGATAAGCTATTGGGTTCTTTTAATGTCAGAAGATAGGTATTTGGCTATTCAATAAGTTCACTGATTTGCCTGCTCAAGTTCATCAACATAGATCTATCTAGCTGTGTTGCATATTTTTTGTGGATTTGTTAAACTAAGTAGGCCTAATTGCTACTTGCGTCACAAAAATAGGCCCAAATTTAATTATAGCCTCTCATTGTAGATAGAAAAGAACTTCGGGCTTCTCTCAAAATTATTGGAATAAAATAACCTCAGTTTGGAGCAGATATTTGTGTGACTCTGTATAAATAATTTAAACTTTTGATCTCATTGTCCATCTCTTAAAATCAAAGACTCTAAATAAGGGAGTTTTTAAGTAAATTATGGCCTACCTGTATTTTATATAGTAAGCCCATTTTGTACTGACGTTTACGAAGTTTATAGAAATTCATGAGTATATAATACTACATTTAATACAATATAGATACATCCATACCTTGAAAAGTAATATTACAAATGATAATTATTATGTTTCATAGATGGTCTTATGGGCATTTTTTCTTATTATTTATATATTCAATGTGGAGTTTTTAGCAAATATTCTACTTCGAGAAAGAATATTTTATTAATTAAATTAAAAAATTAAAGATTTTCAATTAAGATTTGAGAGCCTGAGAAAATGATAAGGAAAATTTATTGTTGTATGCTTCTGATAGTCATAAAAATTAATATAAACACAATTCTTAAGAATTATTAGAGAAAAATATCTTTACCCATCTTATCATAACCATTGTAATTTCCTGGAATTATTAGCTATCTCATGGATGATTTGGCCCCAAAGTTAAAATTCTTAGTCTTCAGCTTCAAAACAGTTAGTAATGAGTATCAAGAAGGTCAGGGGAAGTCAAGGAGATCTTTTAATGAAAGTAATTAAAAACCCAGTTAATGAGCAAATTTCTATTAAGTGAACATGGAAAAAAGATGATATTGCTACTATTTTTTCTTCATTCTTTATCTTTGAAGCAGAAAAAATAATAGGTGGAAAATGTGTTATTTATCACCCTAAATCTCTAGAATATGGTTACTCCACCCCTTGGGGCAGAAAAGATGGATAAATTTAATAATTGTGCACAAATTGTTGGAGTTTTCCTTTATTAACTTTTACAGCAAAATGTTTTCTATATGGAAGAAAATTCTCAGTATAAAACAGACTTTTAATTTTACTTTAAATGCTAATTATGAAATGTTTCAAATAAAATCTGTAAGTGATGACCAATAGAAATATGCACATCACACATATGATTCCAAATTTTCTAATAGTTCCATTTGAATAAAGTAAAAATCATGTGAAAGTACTTTAACACAATATTTTATTGAGTCCAGTATATTAAAAATATAATTTTGGCGTGTAATCATTGTAGAGTTATTGGGATATTTTATATTTATGGGTTTTTTTGGTATGAAATCTATGAAATTCAATGTGCATTTTACACATTTAATTCATTTCACTTTGGATTAGTCATATTTTATATACTTAATCACCACATATGGCTCATGACTATCATATTTGACCATATAGAATGATAAAATAACTCTTAATCATGTGTCCACCACCTAGATTTAAAATATTTTAATTCTTTAAATAAAACTATGTGGAGAAAGATCAGGTTAAATATTAACACAATATAGATAAAGATGAAGCCCTCAACCACCTGCTTCTGGCAGGCACAAGTTGTATTTTTACCTCACCTTCTCTGGAGTTACTGAGAACATTGGCATTCATGTATCCTTTCATTCTGTTTTATAGTCAGGGTTTTTGTCTCGTTTATTTTCTATTTTAAGCGATATTGACATTATCTTCATGGCTCTTCCAATAAGAATGATTTCCACTTAAAAAAAAAAAAAAGCATGATTTCAGCTTTAAGAAATGGAAAGCTCCAGTCTAATTGGCTGTATCAATAAGGGGACGCAGCCCTAAAACAGTTGCTCCCATAACTTGAAGTCATAAGATATGGTAAGTTCAAGTAGGTTCATTTAACAGCTCACTTTGCGATGAAGGGTGGCCATGTTTCTTCTTCTTTGAAGTCTAAAATGGTGACTCAAGGCTAAAGTGTTGTTGGTTACAATATGAGCCACAAACATGGTGGTTGGTAGCAGCTGAGTCTACAGCCTTCCCTGCTACAGTTGAAAAAATTAGAAACTTCTTGGGACTTGACTTAGCAGGGAGCAAGAACTCTTCCAGAACACTTCAGCACACCATATCTGCCATTTAGTTCATATCTTCTTCCTGAACATATCACTGCCAAAGAGAAAGATTATACTGTTAGTCCAGTGATGCCCTTTATGAGGCGGAGCCAGTTGTTAAAACTGGATCACTGCCATTAATTGGAAGAGTGATAACCGTGATTTTGAGTAGTTAACAAGGATCACAACCACCATATTTTTCATGAGAGTCTGGCTTTCTGTTTGCCAACCATCCCCACCAAAACAGTGGTCATACACATTTTCTAGTTATTAAAACAACAAAATAAGCATTGTTTTCAGCTAACTCTCAGAAAAGAAACTGCAGTAATTTTTTGTGAATCTATTCTATAATTTTGAAGTAATCAGTATTCTAGATAATAATAACAGGTTAACACTTTGGTTACCACGTGTGATTAGATTAAAAAACACCATTTCAATAACAGATTCTCAGCTTTGCAGTCTTCTGCAGTATATCTTTTGAATCCTTTTGTCTGCATCTGTGTATTTCTATCATCATGCCATTGTTCAAGCCATTTACACCCCTAGTATCCATCCCTGCTCTGTCTTACCATAATTCTACAAGTATTTTGAGATTCAGGTAAAATGATGGCTCCCCTCTGAAGCTTTTTCAGTTGTAAACAATGCCATCTTCCTCCCAGAACACATCATTAATACCTCTTTTATGGTTCTTAACTATAATTTCAGACAGAATGTACAGATGGGCACTTGAACTTTAAAAAAAAAAATTCTACTAGACAAAACATCTCTTTTTCTAAGTTGCTGCCCATGGGTTATTGATCTTTCTGTCCCCCATGTTTACTTGAACACAGTAAAATTCTGTCAATTTTCTTCTGAATAAATAAGGTCCAGCATGAAGATGTTATGATCAGTGGAAATATTCTCTTTATCTCTGGTAAATAAGAAGTGATCAAATCAAAGTATTGCACCCAAACATGGACTGAGAGTTATAATTGCATTTATATTTGGTGATGTTCCTGTGGATTATTTTCAGAAATCTTTGAAAGTTATTACATTGTTAGAAATGTCTAAGTTTTGTAGTATAAATTACTCATATTTAATTTCAAGAAGGCCTGTGCATGTTTTCTAAACTGATCATGTTCAGTGAATTTGACAACCAGTGGTAGAGTCCTGATAGATGATCATCTGAAGACCCAACTTTGAAATTGGGATTTATACACTGTTAAAATGGTAACCAGTGAGTGATGCAACTAAAGAAGGGAGTAATATACTACTACTACCTATTTTTAACCTGACAAGCTTTCAAAGTAGAAGTAGGAAATGGTGTTACAAATATTTTGTTGTCTGAGATTTCCATTCTCTGCAAGTCCAATTTCATTAATGAAGGCTGGGATGAGGAAAAATTGTTTTTCATTTTTTTTTAAAAAGGTAATACATAGTCTAATCTTTTTCTCTGGTCACAGAAGTTACAAAATGCAACATTTAAATAACATCACCTTGTATTGTTGTTTTGCCATCCAGTTATCGTTACATAACATATATTGATCTTCCTTTACCTTAGTGTTCTTCCTTTACCTTCTTCATTTGCCTTGGTATTTTCCAAGTCACTTACAGTTATCTGTAACCCAGGATTTGACCATTTAAGATCTTCCTCTGTCTCTCTGTCTTTATGTGTCTTTCTCATGCTGCCTGAGTTCTCCTAAAATGTTGAAAATTCCTCACCATTTCTCTGCATGGGCTAATATCTTCTGGCACTTTTTATAAGAATATGTTTTCAATGATTAAGTACTTAAGGTTTACTTAATACCATTGATGAAAGCAGTCAAATGAAAATTAAAGAAAAAGAAAGAAATTAAGGAAGAAAAAGGGAAAGGAAGAAGAGGAGGATCAGCAGCAGCAGGAGGGGGAGGAGGAGGAGAAGAGGAAGAAGAAAAAGAAGAAGTAAAAAAGAGGAGGAAAGGATTTGTTTTTGTTTTTGGCAAAGATTATTTTTCTGCTTATATAACTTGTCCTCTTATCTAAAGGTAATATTCTGGTATTACATTAGATAAAAATAAAGTTTTCTTTTTACAACATTTTGTTGCAATAAATTAACCTGTTTTGTCTCCAAAACTAATTTGCATTTTTTTCTCTCACTGGCTCATAAATATTACAAGTACTGAAGGAGAACTAATCTTTCAAGATAGGTCCCATTCTCAATCAGTCAAATCTTGGGGGCTGATTGAAATTAACTCTTTTCATAATAAATTTGATGTGTGTCATGCAACTGCTTCATCTAAGACTTTTATTACACTTAATACTGTGTGCTCCTTTACCTTGAGACACCATTTGTTGAATACCTATCATTAGCTGAATAATAGGATGACTAAGATTTCTGAAGAACCTCATAGGATAGGGGAGAAATAGATATGCAAATATGTCAATCATATTAAACACACTAAATACCATGGCAGAGGACTGAATAGGGCTCATTGGGAGTCCAGAGAATGGAAGTCACAGTTCTTTCCTTAATACCACTAAGAACTTGTGGGGGAGATGGGGATTAGACACATGAAAGCACAATCAGCCTCTGCATCTTTTGTGCTAAGATTATACTGTGATGCCATTATTTCTTTGTATCTTCATCCAAAGGCTTGTGGCTAATTTATATGCTTGATTGAAAGGCAGCAAGATGTTGTGCATGCATGTAGCGGATAAAAGCCCGGTCTTGCCAAAAACAAAACAAACAAACCAAATAAAATTTTAAAAAGAAAGAAAGAAAGGGAGGAAGAAAAAAACCTGAGCCCTACACTGGGCACAAAAAGCTTAGTTCTGCAAGAATGTTAAACCCTATTTTATTTCTCTGCCACTGAATTTAAAATGAGCTTTGAGAAGGACTGTGTGTGTTGAGAGGAGTGAAGCAATTTCAAGTGACAGAGTTCAAAGGAGGTGGTTATGCATTTCTAAATGGGTACTGAGTCTCCTTTAAAGATATTTTGCACTTAGAAATAAAGAGTTCAGTCGAGACTGTCACCTAACTTTCTGGAGAAAATGGCCTATGCAAATGGACGTATCTTTTACTGAAAGCCCCAGTCGTAGTAATTCTAGGCTTCATTCATTTGACATTCCACAAATATTTATTGAATGCCTACAGTTTGCTAGGAGCTAGGGAAACAAAGCATCATATTTCAAAGGCATCTCTGTGTACTTTAAACCCCAAAATGCTATTTCTTACTAATTTTTACTATAGGAAAAAAAAACAAAAAGCCCTATACAATCCTAAATCTGCTTAGCTGATTACTCTGGCTCACCCATTCCTCCCCACAAAAACCACCATCAGGGCTTTTGCCCATGCTTTGCCTTGCTCCTTCTGCTTCCTGACAGACCCTGGTGCTTTTACCGGCCCTCTCCTGTTGGGAATTCTGGTAACAAACTGTACTTTGAACTGTGGTCATCTCCTGATCCACTGACCTTCCCATACCTAAATAAAACCAGAGTCTTGGGTACATTTTAAAGTAACATCTGTGAACAAAGTCTCATAGAGGACAGAGTAAATGAATGAACGGATAATAAAATGAGGTTATAAATGCTCTGAGGAACATATAACAGCATTATGTGAGAGCAGCTGGTTGATAAGGCTAATTTAGAGTGGTCAGTGGAGGTTTGTGGGAGGAGGTGACTTTTGAAAGGACATCAGACTGGTAAAAGGCACTCAACAGTGAGAATGCTGTGGAATGATAGAGGTTGTTAGTGTGAACCTAGACCTAGTATCTGTGTGCAAGGTAATCAGATTGAATTGTATTTGTAGGTGCTTTGTAGTAATAATCCCATTTTCACTCACAGGTGTGCCATATCTCCTGTTTTGTCACATTTTAGATTCCTAAAATCTGAGATTGGTTGAGGAGTAGATACAAACTTAGATTTATTATGACTAGTTACGAGTTAAAAGTGGTCATGTTTGGCTGGAAAAGAGGTTTAGTATATTTATTTGTCTTAGAAAAAATAAAAATTAACACCAACCATTAAAGCAGAATTTTATCGAAGAGGTGATACCATTGCTTTGATATGGAATTCTGCGTGATTATCATTTTTTTGTTCTCTTCAAATAAAATGAAATAAGAGAGAAATGTGATTTTTTTCTCTTTTAACTTGAACAAAACCATCTGATGAATTTCATCCTGATAATCTTGAAAAGGAAAATTAGAGGTTGGCATCACTGCCCATGGCAGCAAAGCAACATCTTTACCTAATAAAACACCTTTCACAGAGATAAGAATAACACTGTATTTTACTAGCCTGAATTCTTGCTTTTGAAGAGCAACAGACTTGAGTTCACCATGGAGAATTTAAACTGGTCTTAGCAGTCATTTTAACTCATATTGGCAACATTTATAGGAGAAACGAGACATAATTACTCACTATGAATTGCTTTCGCCCATGATTAAAATAAAGACTGTACCCAGAAAACAGAAGATGTAAGCAAGCAGAGCACAAAAATTGGAAAGTTTTTGTAAGGAAAAAGCTGATTCAATCCAGACAGTACAGTGATTTGCTCTATGATATTATATGTGGTCTGGAAATTTTGAGCATTGTGTTTTAAAAACATTCATGATGATAATTCTACCTATTACATGTTCAGTTTCTACAGAATGTCAGGCAAGATGTGAGACCATTCCCATTGATTATTTCTAACAATAATTAAAACTATGCAAGATACATGAAAGTATTAAGTATCAACATCAGACATTCCAATTTTAGGTAGTCACCCAAGAAAAATGAAACGATGTTCACACAAAGACTTGTACGTAAGTGTCTATAGCAACTTCATTTACTGGGACAAGTGGAGAGAACATAAACATCCATCAATGAAGTATATTCATACCATGGAATACTGCTCAACACTAAAAAGCCAAAATAGGAAACCGTAACTACTCTCACAGACTATGGATGGGTTTAAAAACCTTTATGCTGAGTGAAAGAAGCCAGGCACAAAACATTCCACTTACATGAAATATGAACTAATCCATGATGTCAGAATGTAAACCATGGTTGCCTATAGCAAAGGCCAGAGAGGGGATGGATTGTGCAGAGGGACATGAGAGAATATTGTTAGTGATGGAAATGTTCTGCCTCTTGATTTTGGGGGAAGTTTTCCTGGAATATAAAAACTATCAAGTCCCATCAAAGTAATGCATTTTTTCTTTAAAGATTTTATTTATTTATTTGAGAGAAAGTGAGTGAGAGAGAGAGCATGAGAGGGGCGAGGGTCAGAGGGAGAAGCAGACTCCCCACTGAGCAGTGAGCCCAACTTGGGGCTCGATCCCAGGACCCCGGGATCATGACTTGAGCTGAAGACAGATGCTTAATTGACCAAGCCATCCAGGCGCCCCCAAAGTAATGCACTTTGAATAGATGTGGTTTATTGGATATAAATTAATTCTCAATAAAGGAATGAAGGCATCAGATGAGGAAACCAAAGTTGAGAGGTCCTTGTGTCAAGTTCACAATGCTATTAAATAAGTAGCAAGGAAAGTGACAGGATTCCTTTTTTGGTTCTTCAAGCTTTAAATCTGGGGCTCTTTCCACCTCACTAGGTGTAAGAACAAAATAATTCTTGAAGGAATGTTCTCCTTTAGGCTTTCAGAATTGTGACCATTTCTTATGTTTTTATTTATTTATTTATTACGCATTATTATGACATTAGTTTAATATTCAGAAGTATTCCAAGTTACTTATAGTGCTGTAACTTTTAAGTAGAAGATATAAAAATAAGCCTTTTATTTTGATAACTTATCTGTGACAGGAAATCTGGAAATTTTATGTGTGAATTTTTAGAAGAAGCTACTTGGAGAGGGTCACATTATATAAATAAAATATGTGTTTTGCTTCATATCTTACTGCTAGAAATATGTTAAATATGGGATATATTTTTAGGGTATTATTGGTTTGAAATTAAATACATAGTTTTCCTGTTTAGTTAGCTCAGTGGTGAATGTGAATATTCTTTGATCTCTTTGCAATACATGTGCACACAGAGATCCAAGGTCTCCTTCTAATCCTTCTCTCTTACTGAACAGATACAGAAACTGAGACCATACAGTTTTTGGCAATGCGTTTAAGGATATCAAATAGGAAGAACTCAATAATGTTTAAGCAACAAATGAGCAAATGAATATGGAAAAATACTTTTGAAGTTTCCTTTAATCAATAGAAAATTATTAACTAATCATTGCCATATAAATGGGAGGTGTTTTTGAGACAAGCTCTACACTTTTACTATTTCCTTCCAATTTACATTTATACTATATAGATGAGATAGTTAATTTCATCAATTTATACTTAAATAATGAATTAATGCATGGGTGACTTTGGTTTTTTGGTAAGATATTCTTGCAATCCTGAGTAACAGTGAATAGCTAAATAACATAGATTTGATAAAATCAGGTAATAATATCTGAAAGAGAGTTGTGAATAGAATCAAATTGAAAGGCAGTATTGACTGTCAAAGCAAACATTCACCCCAAGATAACCTGCTTGCTACAGTGTAAAATTCTATCATACTTTTTTATTCCACTCAAATGCAAAAGAAGTTGGCATCAAAAAATAGGTGATTTTATATTTTGTTTTAGTATTAACAAAACCATCTGCTGAATTTAATCTTGATCATACAAATGCAAATTAAGGAATAGAGGCCTAGACTCTGCAGTAGGATAACAAGTTTGCCTAAAACTAAAACAACAATAATGATGAAAATGGTGTTCATGCAGGTGTGACTAACCAATGCATTAGTATCTGCTTTCTTCTGTTCAAAATTATGGGATTCTTACTATATACCCCTCCCATACACCCAGATTGGGATGCAAATAAAAGTTGTTCACCTCTTTCCATCAAAGTACACTTATTGTTTACAGTTAATAAAGGGAAATTTTGAGACTATGTTAAGACTGTGGTTTTAGAGAATTCTCTTCACTGCTATATTGTAAAGATATTAAAGTAACGTGGTTAACACCACTGTCTCACATGCCGACTCAATAATAAAAATGCTGATTCTGGGAACAGTTTTGTTAAAGCATGCTAACATTGCTGGATATATGATGGAAATTAACAGAGTGTTCTTTTCCCATTTCCAGGGTCTTCAGTTTCATTAATGTTTAGCCTATACAAGTATTTATTTATATTGAGTGTAGTATGTCTTTGATGGCAGTCATAGAATTAGCAACTTGAAGTATACAGTGAAGTTAAATGTAAAAGAAATCCAGCAGAAATGAATTGACATATCTATTGTCTTCCCCTACCCTAGAAAAACAGTGCATCAGAACTGGGAATCTAGGATACACTTAGAGCTACCATTATGGCATAATTAAGGATAAGAGACAAGTCGGTTTTGAATGCAAAAGTAAATTCTGGAATCAGCTGGAATCAGTTGGATTTCTTTTTAGATTTCAAGTTATACTCTCAGCTGTAAATCATTACAGGGTTAGTGTAGGTAACTAAAATATCTGAACCTTTCTTTTCTCATATATGCACTGCTAATCAATACTAATGGTACCTTGCTTCCTGAAGTGTTGTGAGTGCACCATATTAGCAATATCTGTGAAATATACCTGTGGTATAAATAGCTTTCTGATCCTTTATTTACTGTAAATAAATTTACTGCCTTTATTTAAAACCTTTATATTTGCACCTATTATAAGCATCACTAATGCTAATGATATATAATATTTCTCGAATGCTTTGCAGTTCAAAATATGTTTTCAGATGTTCTTTTAAGTGCCCCCCCCCCCCCGCAAATTTTGGCATCACACTAATTTTAGACTTGAAAATATTGAGGAACTAGAGGCCATAGCCTGATTAAGGATGATGTTACTAAATGGTGGATTTGCATCTTAACACAGAATTTCTCACTTCAAGGTGAATGTGGGTCCACTATGAACACAGTCTAAGACCCCGATTTCAGCCCAAAATTATGCATCAGGTCTGGAGTTCACATTCAAGTCCAACAGAAACTTCCTGGAATTGCAACACTAGAGAGAAATTAAACACTGAGCTCAGTTTCCACATCTATAAAATTGTGACCATATAGTACATATACCATATGCATGTCGTGAAGTACCAACTTATCTAAAATATGCGCAATTGGCAGGAATTTCTCCGGGATTCTTGATGCAACATCCCCTATTCCTTTGAATTAAATTTAATTTAATTATAAGTGCCCATTTGCCAAAATTGGCAAGAAACTTAATAGCAATCATTTTGTGGCCCCTTCTACCTTTCTTACGTTGAATGTGAAAACTAATTCAGTCATCATTCCTGCCCATGCCCAAATACTTTCCTATAAGATGGGTACCGTTCCTGTTGACAGCAGTCCGTTTGCACTTGGAAAGTCGCAGGGGCTCTACGTCTCTAAAAGTCAACGTGCTCCATGTCCACATCGCACAGTACACACACACAGCACCAGTACCACCCCACCTGCCACCATGAATCTATGGTCTTGCAACTGCAGAGATACAAAACCTCATTCTCAGGGAGCACTTCTCTCCCTTCAGTGCCTGAAGAAGTCAGCCTCCATCCTTCTTTCTTCCCACTGTCACTTTTCTTTGGATCTATTGCTGAGACCACAGAGACTCATTTTTTTAAATGAGTCACAAAATGTTGGCTCATACTGTGATTAAAAATAATAATGTGTTCCCAATCATTAAAGGGCAGAAAATGTCACAGTTTCACATTTCTTTTTGAAAAATCGTAAGCTCTCACATCGCTAGTCTGATATTCCGGCAAGGCAACACTGACTGAAGCTGAGTAATAGCTTCACCTCCCATTTGCCAAAACCCCACCACTGTCCTCTTGATACTGAGGCTGTAGTTCATTGATTGTTCATCATCCCGGTTTCCCTATTGCATTTCTTAGCATTCTTTTTTTTTTTTTTTAAAGATTTTATTTATTTATTTGAGAGAGAGAATGAGATAGAGAATGAGAGGGGGAAGGGTCAGAGGGAGAAACAGACTCTCCGCTCAGCAGGGGGCCCGATGTGGGACTTGATCCCGGGACTCCAGGATCATGACCTGAGCCGGAGGCAGTCGCTTAAACAACTGAGCCACCCAGGCGCCCGCATTTCTTAGCATTCTTTCTGGATCTTCTAACTCACTTGATTTACCAATCTACCCCCTGGGATCTGTTTGTGACTATTGATATTTATAAAAATAAATCAGTATAACGCTGCTTCTTATTCCTTCATAATCCTTATCTCAAGTAATTATACTACTACTATTTCAGTTTTACCACTATTAAATTGTCAACCTCTCCCACCAGATCATAACTTCCAAAAGTTGAGACTTTGCCTTATTTTGCTCATTAGTTTGCTCCTAGGATGGTGACTGGGGCATAGAAGGTCTGCAGTAATTACTCAAATAAATGAATGAAAAAAACTCTATAAGTCTTTGGAAGTAAGGAAACACATTGTTGACATCACTTTGGCTTTTTAGTCATAAAGAAATGAAAATAAAATTTAAAATCAGATTATCCTACACGAAAGGAAAAAAAAATCAGTAAGTGATCCTGCTTTATGTGCTACATTGACACTTTTTATTATTTTTATCGGGATTATGTAGTTCCTTATTTACACAATTAATGTACGTACCTCATGTAAACATGCAAAAACAGCAATAACAAACTTCCCCAAAGTGAAGATAAAAAATACAACAAATAATGCAATTAATGCTACTGTTAGTTCTTAGAGACATTAGGCCCTAAAATGAAGAAGAAATGGAGTATTTCAATTCATAGTTTCTACAGTGAGATCTAATTTCCATGTGTCTCTCATAGTATGAGCACCTCACTTGGCTTATGAAAATCCATCTATTATTTAAAAATATAAAAGTTTAGGGGCGCCTGGGTGGCTCAGTGCGTTAAGCATCTGCCTTCAGCTCAGGTCATGATCCCAGAGTCCCAGGATCGAGTCCCACCTCAGGCTCCCTGCTCAGCAGGGAGTCTGCTTCTCCCTCTGACCCTCCTCCCTCTCATGCTCTCTGTCTCTCATTCTCTCTCTCGCAAATAAATAAAATCTTTAAAAATAATAAAAAAATAAAAATATAAAGGTTTAAAAAGTAAACATTTTATAAAACACCCTGAAATTCAAGCCAACTCTTTAATACCAGGAGTGGCAGAAGTTGTAATACCAGTAGTTGTAATGGTGGTAGTGGTGGTAGTATTAATCATAATCTTCTTCTTCATCACCACCACCACCATCATCATCATCATCACCACCACCATATTGTAATAAATTTCAGGGCCCAAGATGGAGCCTCTCCTGTCCTGGGTGCCTTGTCAGGAAACTGAAACTTAAATAACTTTCATAATGCTAGAAATGCTCTGCTTGGGCGCCTGGGTGGCTCAGTTGGTTAAGCGACTGCCTTGGGCTCAGGTCATGATCCTGGAGTCCCTGGATTGAGTCCCGCATCGGGCTCCCTGCTCGGCGGGGAGTCTGCTTCTCCCTCTGACCCTCCCCCCTCTCATGCTCTCTCTCTTGTCTCATTCTTTCTCTCTCAAATAAATAAATAAAATCTTAAAAAAAAAATGTTCAAAGAGCCAGTATCATTTAGTCCAGGAGGTGAGAATGTCACTGTAAAACTATTTATAGGGCACCTGGGTGGCTCAGTCGGTTAAGCGACTGCCTTTGGCTCAGGTCATGATCCTGGAGTCCCTGGATCGAGTCCCGCATCGGGCTTCCTGCTTGGCAGGGAGTCTGCTTCTCCCTCTGACCCTCCTCCCTCTCATGCTCTCTGTCTCTCATTCTCTCTGTCTCAAATAAATGAATAAAATCTTTAAAAAAAAAAAAAAAAAAAGAAATGCTCTGCTTGACCAGAAGCACAATATATCCAGTCAGCCATTCCCCAAATACCAAGCCAACTCTGGGCTCTCTACTTACTTCTTTGTTCTTTGTTCATTTTCTATTTTTCTCTAACTTGCTCCTTACTCTTTATCCTCTAAAAGCTTCCTTCCTTCTACCTCATGTTGAAGTTCTTTAAACCCATGTGAACAGACTGTTTGCTTCCTGAAATGTTATATAAAGTTTATTTGTATCACCTGAATCGTCTTATTTAGTCATTTTTAACAATAATCAGGTGCTGTTAAGAAAAGTTTTGGGCTCTTGAAAAATTGTTCTGTAGGTTCAGCTCCGTGCAAATATCTGGGTTTCTTGCCAGTTTTAGAATCTAAGTAAAATGTGCCACTCCATTTTGGTATTGTAAAGACATAGCCCCTTCTTTGAAAGAGCTCACACCCTAGGCATGGAAGATAAATATGTGAACAACCATCCTAAATATAACATGATGCGTGTTGTTCTGCTAAAAACAAATTATTGTTGGGAGCAACAAAGCCCTCCCAGTTAGTTCTACCTAGAGGCTGGGAAAAGTGCCACAGAAAATAAACATTACACACACACAGATACATAATCCGCCAAATACCCAAATACATATATGTATATGGATATTTATAATTATCACATGCCACTATGAAACACAGAATGTAAATGCCACATTTATTCTCACTATCTGTGGCTGCACACTGGGTTGCTATGGCAACATAGATTAATTAAAGGCCTTTCTATTACAAATCTTAACTTCTCAGAACTTAGAAGCTTCAGTCATCCTCTACCTGTACATTTTATCTTGAAACATAAAATCATATCATGTGCTGAGTTATTTGTTTAGACCTCTTTACCCTCATTTTCAACTAAAATAAACTTTGGTTTTAAGAAACGCTTCTTTCCTTGGTATCATCTTCTTCTTCAGTGTATACAAAGAGAATAGCCCATTAGGTTATTACTTTTTTTTTTTTTCAGAATAAACAGAGAGGAAAATTCCATATTCTTATAATTAGATAAAAGGAGATGATGGTGCTTTACTTTTTATCAATGCAAATCATATGGTTATTGCATTAAAGGAACATAGAAATACTCATTTTTTTCTTCTATGATTATGTTAATTTTAATTAAAGATAGAAGAGTTGAAAAATTGCTGGTCAGGGAAACAGTGTTTCCAATGTTAATAGTCACACCATCTTTCTTGATGAATTTTAAATTTATGTAAAGATTATATTGGATTTTGAAATTGTTATAACATGTATTTTCCTCTAGTGAATCATTCACAATGTCTACCAGTCTACCATAGCCCCAGACATTTCATTATACACTAAACAATTATTGGAAAAATCTGCTTAACAATCAATTTTGGGGAGTGCCTACTCATATAACCAACTAGAATAGAACAATTTTATAATTAATCCAGGCTTTATCACCAGGACCTTCCAAGAATATTTTAAAGCAACATGTTACCCACAGAGGTAGTTAGATTTGAGTATGCCATGAATACCCAGTAATTCTCGACCAGCATACTAAATTAAATGCAGGAGCACAAACTGTCTCCTCAGTATCAACCTTATGTGAACTCATGCACAAACATTTTTTTCTTGGGATGTAAAAGCATTTTATTTTTGATTAGAAAATGAATATAATTCATTCCCGATTTTGACCCTGCAGCACATTGTCAGTGTCTAGTCTAATAACCAAACTAGTATTAATCCCTAATGTGTTGCTTTTGAAGCTACTATGTATTCAGCATACTGGGCAGCTTGATAAGGTCCTTGTCCTCAAAGATCATGTGTTTTTCTTAGTTTGGGTCTCCCTGAAAGCAGAGCTTAGATATGGACTTAGACGTAGGTAGTTTATTCAGAGGTAATTAAAGACTGTGAAGTGAGAGGATAGACACAGAGACAAAAGAAAGTTAATAAAGGGTGAATTATTGAACCGGTTATCACAGTGGGCTTCTGGAGAAGTTCAGTCCCACTGGGGCCTCACTCAAGAAAGGGAAATGCACATTGAAATTGTCCTTCCAAAGTACATGGAGATGCAGTACAATTCCTGGGATTCCTGTCCTTATTACTTGAACATTATATCTGGTGGTAGATTTGCATGACTTCAGAGAAAACAGAGGTAGAAACCCATCAAAGGCAGAGACCCCTTCAAAGGGGCAACCTGGGCAGAGAGCATGGAGCTGTCCACCACTAGTTTTTTGAAGTTGGCAAAGTGAGGAGATGCTTCCCAGCTTTTAGCACTAATGTTACATACTGTTCTAAGACACCAAATAAAGCACAATTTGTGTCAGATGGATTTATAAATACAGTGATATTGTTTATTGATGGAGAGATAAGATGCAGCTGAGATGTGGTGGGAATTTCTAGGATTGTGCACAAGATAAATTGGAGCCTGATTTTAAAAGTCTTCATACCCCCTGAAACAAATAATACATTATATGTTAATAATAAAAAAAATAAAAAGTCATCCGGTTTAAAAAAGTCTTCAGCAGGAAAATAGTCAAGCTCACAAAACACCATTTATAGGTCATCTGCAACTGTCTCCTACTTAATCTCTTCTAAAGCTTCTCCCAGACATATGTCTTCCTCTAGGGATATCAAACTATTTATATGTCACTTAACATATAAACTCTGAACATATCATACTGTTGGCACTTGTTCTCTTTTCCCAGAAAGACTTTCTCTCAGGGGTCTTATGGTAAAATTTCACATATCTTCAAGTCCCAACTGAAGTATCGTTTCTACTCATAAAGTCTCCAGTGACACCCCAAAGTAGGTGAATATACCCTACCCACTCCCATACACTTGACATTATGACTGTGATGGATACATGAATTTTCAGTATCTCCATGTTACTACAATATTTATTAATGTATATACCTCCTGTGAGCTCTTAGGGGCTGCAGCAATGCCTTGTATTCCATGGATCTCATATGGTACTTTGTATACAGTAAACGATTTATACCAAATACATGGTTGACAAATGCAGTCATTTAAGATGATTAAATGAACTCTAACTCTATGTTCTTAGGCTTGTTAATATTACAGCACGGACAGCTCCATGCTCTCAGCCCAGGTTGCCCCTTTGAAGGGGTCTCTGCCTTTGATGGGTTTCTACCTCTGTTTTCTCTGAAGTCATGCAAATCTACCATCAGATACAACGTTCAACTAATAAGAGCAGGAATCCCAGGAATTGTACTGCATCTCCATGTACTTTGGAAGGACAATTTCAATGTGCATTTCCCTTTCTTGAGTGAGGCCCCAGTGGGACTGAACTTAAGTAATTGGTCAGACTCTAATTGCTCTTTGTATTACAGGGTATGTTGGAGAAATGTGTGTTTTACTCTAGTTTATAGGATTTGTTCTTACCATACTTATCAAATAAAACTTGAAAACGTCAATAAGGGTGGAGAGAGTCACTTCTATAAGTTTGACCTCTGTTAACTTACACATTAAAATTTGTTTCTCTGTAATATTTTTCTTTAGAGAACTATTGCCAGTTTCATGGAATGGTCTATGAGTATTACTCCACATGTTTGAAATTCCTTGATCCCTGGAGTCATTGTATTAATATTAACAAGCCTAAGAACATAGAAAGAGTTACAGTTCATGTATCTGATGTTCATATTTGAGTGCCCTTTGTAAATATCCATCTGTTTACTTTTTGACATCTCAAGGATACATTAATACAGAGCATTGATACGTTTATATAGAGGGCAATAGAGTTTGGTTTATTTAGAATCTATTAGGACGAAGGTCTGGTTTAATCAAGGCAAAAATGACTATGGACTAGCTTCACTAAATTAAAAAAAAAAGGCTCCATCACTAATCTGACTAAAACACTCTTAATGCCAAATGTGGATCTGGGTCACAGAACATGAAAATGCTTTGTGTTTATAGACATATCATTGGATTTTAGCATCTTTGTCTGATAAAGGATGGATGAAAATAATTGTATATTTGGAGAGATGTTCCATAGGTCCCTTTTAGAATTTCCAGAGAGGTAGCCTGTACCCTGAATTAAAATGGATAGTTTACTCCTGCCTAAAATCTTCTCTTAGCTCAGGGTACCAACAAAATTGTATGAATTTGACTATAGTTAGATATCAGCATAAGTTTTTACGGTAAATTCTCTTGAAAAGACAGCATGTGGGGAATACATAAAGACTGAATACATAAAGAATTTATAATAATCCTCTTGGTTCTGATATCCCCCCCCTCTTGCTTCTCTTATTTTCTTAGTACTCAATTATTTCTCTATTTCATTCTTATGAAGAAAAATTCAGTTCTTCTCAGATTCTGCTACTCTTCTCTCTACCCTACAACCCAGCCAGAACAACTAAGATCTGGTAATTGCCAGAGAAGTTAGAGAATTCTATTTCTTCAGACTTTTGTGAAGAAGAAAGAGAGTTATTCCTTATTCATTTGTTTTATTTCATTTTAGGTGCACATACACATGTCCATGTGCATATACACATACACAGAAAGCTTAGGGATAAATGTTGAGATTCATACATTCTCTGAATTTCACAAATGATTTGCCTGTTTACTGATAAACCATGGAATGATTCCAGCAGAATAGTCTCTACTGGATGAATTCTAATTCAGAAAGTTTTAATACTATATCTTGGAATTAGAAGAGCATTTTCAGATTGTCATCTGTCTTCTACACTAGATTCTGCATATTTTAAATATCCTGGGGAAATTCAAAGTTAATTCTTCTTCTTGAGAACTACAAAATTTGGTAGTTTTTTTTTTTTTAATTCAACAAATGAATCTTTGGGTAGTTTTTGAAATGAATTTAACATGACCATCATCCAAAGGGCTGTTTTAGTTAAGACTAAAGATGGAGATTTCAAATATTTCTCTTTCTCCTGCTACATAATGCTAAGTAAAAAATAAGTGCCTAAAACATACTAAATATATGCCAGAGGTAAATGATAATAATCCATAGGACTGTGTGATTTGGTGGGAGAAGATGGGATTTACAAACAAAAGGACTCAGTCCTGTGTTACCCATTGCTATGTGACTTTGTTTACATTGTTTTATCTATTTAATCTGTAGATAATACTTATTTCATGCAACTGTGCTAGGTAGGGATAGAAATAATAATTTTCAAATGACCTAAGTGAATGCTGTAGCTTAGTATATAATGCATAATAGACACCCAAAATATATCCTTTTGTTTTCAAGAACTTTGCTTGTAAGGATCCAGGATTTGAAAGTCTTGTAATAATGATAAAAAATAACATTTATCTTCTGCACTAGATTGTATGTTAACAATCTAATTCCTTTATGTGTGAAGGACAAAATGAAGACCAATTCACTTCAGAGACTGCAGTCTATTATTTTGAGTGTTTGGGGAGAAAGAGTTTTAGTTCCCTGAGGAAGACATGACTTTTGGAAATAAAGACTAGCCATGGGGTGCCACGTCTGTGGAACTGATAGATGATCAAGCTGGGTCCTACAAATTTGAAGTAAAAAGTAATGAAACTCATCTCAGAGGGAAGTTCTAGAAGTAGTTGGAACAAAGTAAGAGCCATTTGCAAGCAAGTGCACCCTCCCAAACTGATGATAGCAACTATAATCACATTGGCTCTCTTCAAATCTCCTATTTTGAAAATAATTGACACATTATATATGCTGCACTTTAAGTATTTTTTAAATCACTTCCAGGAGTACTTTCCTTTCCCCAGTAGCTATTTTTACCCCCAAACTTGGCAAGTTGTGACTTGGCAAGTCCTGTGACTTGGCAAGTCCTGATCCATTATGATCATACTTCTTTGCTGGTCCAGAGTTTTGACCAATCTGCTCTGGTTTCTTTGGTTTGTTTGTTTTGTTTTTTTAGAGGAGTCACACACCCTCACTTTAAATTTTGTATCTTACTTTCAACATTCTCTGAGTTCAATTACGTGCATTTCCAAGAAGAACTGATCCCCAGGGTGTAGTTGAAACCAAGAGGGCTGGCCCAGGACTGGTACAGGCCTTTTCTATTCTGTGAATACAGAACCACTGTCCTCTGTCCTTCTCAATAAGCTGTAGACATATTATTTTAATATCTAAACATTTAAAAGTTTAGATCATACCCTTCTACTCAGACAATGTAATTATTGGCCTACCTTCTAAAGGAAGGTACTGATAGGGTTTCCAAGAGCCTTTGCCTTCCCTTGATAGAAGGTACCCTCACTTACTCCAATGTGATTTATGTTCCTGTTTATCCAGTGAAGCTTACCTCTTACCTTTTTTTATTGTTTGTTTTCTTCTTTGTGCATTTTGTGCATTTAAAGAAACTCAAAAGCAGTCTTCAGTGGGTTACCCTCTCTGATCTAACATAAACGGAGAAACCAAATGTCCGTACGTTCATGGGGAGATTTTTGTCTTGCCCTCTATGTCTTGTAATCATGGGGTAATATTTCTGCCATCCAACCTACACTTGAAAGTTATCCCTCAGCCCCATTTGATCTGAATCAAGACACAAATGTTGGACTTACCATCTGCCATCATCAGTAAATAAGGACTCAATACAAAATAAATGAAAGTTAAAGAATTATCAGTATGAGGATATAGTCTCCAATCACAAAGAATATCTATGCTAAAATGAATTGCAGTCTTTGGCAAAGGATAAAGCTTCTCTACCTCCTTGTTGTGAAAGGGGGGGGGGGATTTAATGTAAGGGATTATTTTTGAGCTACTTATTCAGGAAGCCTCACATTTCTTTCTCGGAATATCCACTCCCATATATTTAGGCTGAATTATTGGAGGGGGGAGGCCTAAAATATCTTTTAAGTAATCAGTCATTATGTGCAAAGTTCTTTGTAGAGCAGGTACACAGTGTCTGTCTCATATTCAGAATCAGTAAATGCTATGTGTTCTTAATTTCAGGCGTTATCATTTCTCCCAAACCATTATACTGGATTCAATTTAGAAAAAAAATGTTGGAGAAGCACCTTTATTATCCACTTTCAAATAAGCACCAATGCGATAGAGATGCTTCAAGTATAAAATCACAAAGAAAGATAAAAATCACCTTTTTATCTTATGCCCTTACTCACAGGGATGTTTACGATGTCTCAAACATTTTATATAAATATTTATTGAAGGAATTAAAATGGATTTGAATTCTAATTCTGCACTTAGTAGCTGTGTGGCTGACGGTTAAAATCTCAGGGACACAACTTTCTTCTTGGTTAAAAGGTGTTTGTGACACATATCTCATGACTTTGGTGTTACAATTAAATTATTTTATGTAAATTGCCTAACAATACCAAGGAATTCAAGTGGCCAATAAATGTTAGGCAACTTTCTTGTCATTTAATAACCACTTTGGAAAAGGTTTGACTTTAGGATACAAAGACTATAGCAAAAGTGACATTTCAGGTTTAGCCTAGAAATAGCATCTCCCTTTTAAATCAAGATAAATAACAGACTTTGGTTGTTTTATTGGCTGTCCCAGTGCACATAGCAAATACTTCTGAGTCAACAGCTGAGCCAGGGATATGCTATTGTATGGTAAAGGATAAAAATAAATGCATTCACTGGTCTGTGTCCCTCCCCACTGAGAAGGACAAATGATTTTCCTGGACAATGTTAGTCCAATATCCAATATAAAGTTAAATCAAGCTGCTCAGGTCATGTTGATGAAATATAGTGCCACTGTCACTGGTCTTTAGAAGGAATTTGAGTATGATGCCAACAAAAACTGCATCCAGCAGCTTAAGAGTGAACAGTTAAAAAACTCTTCCCACTTCTTAACCCTTCTGTAACTTGGATTTTTTTTTTTTTAATAATGATTGAATCTTTTAACAGAAAACCAGTGATTAATCCTGAAAAGCATTCAAGGAAGTGATTATTTATAATAATGAAATATTGGAAGAAGTTTAAATACCTTACAAAAGGAAGAATAGTTGTGTGGGGGTGGGGGAGAAAAAATAATTTTCCCTCTACCCTTCTAGGTTCTTGGCTGAGACCTCCCCTGTAATAGAAAGGCAGATTAACAGGAAAGAAAAAAAACAAAAAACAAAAAATAAAAACCCAGACAAAAGTTTAATAACATGTATACCTTCAGTATACATGGAAGATACCCAGAAAAACTAAGAAACTTCCAGGAATGGTGCAAGCCACCAACTTAAATACCATCTCCATCCAAAGGCAAAAGATGCTGGGGGTGAGGAGAGCCAGTTATGGGAGGTTATCAGAAAATGTACAGTAAACAAAGCATGGATGTTATGCAGATTTGTCGTCTTCATTGATAAGTGTTTCTTCTGATTTAGAATAATCCTTCTCTTCCTGGTATAGTGAGGAAAACAGCCTTATAAATGCATATTTCCTTTATAAATGTAATGTCTCTTACGAAAGTGTAACTTTTACTCATTTTTCAGAGCTTCTGCTGTATTTTCACTTTCTTAAAAGTAACCAAGATAATCCTTATGCCAAAGAGACATATTTTGAAGTAGCAAATTCTGCTCCCCTTTAGTTGTCAGTCATGGCCTATACACTTGATTGAATAGGATGCATGCATGAATAATAATAATAATCAAGTACCTCTTGCAACACTGGAACTACAAGAGAAAATGTTAAATGAAAAACTCATGTTAAAATAGTTTTCTTCGGGCGCCTGGGTGGCTCAGTTGGTTAAGCGACTGCCTTCGGCTCAGGTCATGATCCTGGAGTCCCGGGATCGAGTCCCACATCGGGCTCCCTGCTCGGCAGGGAGTCTGCTTCTCCCTCTGACCCTCCTCCCTCTCATGTTCTCTGTCTCTCATTCTCTCTCTCGCAAATAAATAAAATCTTAAAAAAAAAATAGTTTTCTTCAGCAATATAGCCATGAAGAAGCAGAAAGTCTAGAAGATAATATACAAAATTAATAAGAGCTCTGTTAGAATGATTGCTGTTTTCTTAATATCATTAATGGTATATTGCTTTTGTGATTCAAGATTAAAAATTACTGTCACAGTCAACCCTCAAAAGAAAGAACAACTCTTCTGATAAACTGATCATAGCTATGTAAATCTATGTTTTTTTATTTATGAAAAATTGGGAACAATCTTAAATGTCCAACAGTGTCTGATTAGTTCAACAAATTAATACATTTTCAATAGAAGGAATACTATGCAGACATTAAATAGCATCTTTTCAAAGATTACTTAATTACTTTAGAAAAGAATAAGGATAAAAAGACAGATGTGAAATTACAGTGAAGGGGAAAGAAATTTGCCACTCCAAGATATGCTTTTTGGTTTAAGGATTATATTAAGCTGGTTATATTTAAGAAACTGCAGACAAGAGAATTTTGAAAGGAAGTAGAAGTTATCCTTCTATAAGAAACTCTTATGAGTATAAGGGAAATACTCATTTGTAAGGGTATCTCCCTAGCTGTAACAGGAAGAGGAGGTGAGGCAAACTATAAACACTTAGCAGTGGAGAAGACCTGACTTAAGTCTGCGTAACAACCATACCCTTGTTTACTGTGCTTTTCCTGGAAATCTCCCATAACTGACCACACCCAAAACCTCTTGGCTTTCGCTGCACATGGTATTTAAGGTTATAGCTTGGGCTCTTTCAGGGAGTTATTCAGTTTTCCTGCATAACTCTCATGACTATAGGAGATACACATGTTACTATACTTTCAATTTTTTCCTGTTAATCTGTCTTATGTTGCTGGAGAGGAAGAATTTCCTCTGTAATATCTTTCTAGCTGGACTAAGAATCAAATTGCCATGAGACAGATTAACAGGAGAAAATCAAATTTAATTTCATGTGTACAAGGAATCCACATAGACATGAAGTTCCAAAGACAGGTGAAATGAGCTATATATGTCATTCTGAACTAAAGAGAAGGGGTAGGGGTCTGGGACTTCAAAGGGAAAGGATGCAATTCACAGGAATGTGAAATAGTAAATGATTGGTAAACAAATGTTTGCTGGGACATTCCGAAACCATGGGATATAAAGGACTTGCTAGACTCCTCCCTGTCTATGATACCTAGTTCGTATTATAATGTAGTTATCTATGATGATAGCTCTCATCCTGGAGCAAGTCCTCTATCTAAATTCTTTTTAGGCAGTTGAGAGGGAAGTAAAGAGCTTTTCCTGCTCTTCTTGGTTTTGATCGAGTTTAACTCAAAATAATCTTCATGCCAAAGTGGCCCATTTTGGAGTAGCATGTCCCTGGCCCCTGCAATGTCAACTTAATTATTAGACCAGCCAAAGAGCCTAGAAGAGTAGAAGGAAACGTTTTTTTCTCTTCAACAGCAGAATACATCTTTATATGTACATATAGTAAAACATTACTGGAAATACATGACCTAAACCAAAGTATTAGCAGAAGTTATCTTTGGATAAAAAGTTACCTTTGTTCTTTATTCATTTCCATATTTAGTTTTCTTTATAATAAAAATTTTAATTCCTTTAAAAATAATAGCAGGAGGAAGCACTTTCTGAAGAGCTTACATACTTCAATAATGTGTTTCTTTGGTTAGGCCAATGTCAGTTACAATAAATTTCCAACCCCCTGACTCATGATTCTTTTATAATCCATTCAACATCTCATATTGTGGCAGGCACATAATAGATGCCAAGAATACTTTTTTTTTTTCTTTTTCTTTTTGGTTGGTTCTTAAGTAATAGGCAAGGATGTAAGTCTCTTAGAAATAACCTCCTCAAGCCTTTGTAAAATTATTTTGATTATTTCATATTTGATCCCCACACATTTATCTATCAGAATCCTCTCCATCTCCTCTATTTCTCATTTGTCCAACTTCATCCCATAAAGAGTTCACTCCCTGCCATTTAGGATGCATCCACTGGCTCCTTTAGTAGCTGCTTGGGATGTCAGATCCCAAGCTTCTTGATGTGGCATTTCATCAAAATACATCAAGTGGTGGGAGAGGCCAGGAACTTAGATGTGTGGCTAACCAGCTTTGCTGCAAAGAAGCAACCGAAGGATTGGTTCCCTGTTGATCAGGCTGAATCAGCCTCAGGTGGAAGAATTATCTGCTGAGGGCCTAGTGATCATGGCAAATTGGAGGGGAGACCTATGATGCACCCAATACAGTAGAGAAGATAAACCCCATGCTTGGAAGAAGGCTCGTATGTGGTTAGGTTCCCCAAGAAGCAGACTGTAAGAGAAGTATTTGAGTGTAGTTTGTTGGAAGAGGGGTTGCAGGAAGCACCTGTGGGAGAATCAAACAGTGAAGCAGAGGACTAAAATCTATGAGAAGTGCGTTATTTGTATGTTATTTCTTTTGGCAAGTAGGGCTCTCAGATAAACTGTGATCTCATCTAGGAGATGGGGAACTGGGTTATTTATTCACTAATTTTCATTTGTGATTGTCTGAAGGTTGTGTCCTGGCATTTTTCACCTGCTAACTGCAGGGTTGTGTAAGTACGGACAGAGGAAGCCCCTTTAGAAAAGCTGCATGTGCTTGCTTTGGAAGCCATTGAGGATGCATAATCGTTCCTGGTGAACACTGAGGGAATATCATACATACCAACAGTATGTGCTCCATAGAGAATATAAACAAGAGTCAGAAGATGCAAATCAAACTGTGATAGATCCTGCAAATTAGGTAGAAGCAAAAAGGGAACATTATAAGTTCTTGAGGGAGATATCATGAAGATTAATCTAAAGATAGTCTCCAGAATTAATAGCAGGGGAAACCAGATTAAGTAGACCATCTATAAATAAAGTAAAAAATGTAAATGCCCCTGTTGTTCACATAAAATAACTACTCCCTGCTTTTATATATATATATATATATTCATATTCAGAAGTGTTAAATCTAAAGGCAAACAAACAAAAAAATTTCCTGAAAGAACTGATTAGCCAGGGGAATAATTCTAATGCAGAATGATACCTAAACCTGGCATTTAAATTAAAAAACAAAACAACAACAAAAAAAACACAACTTCTGAAAAAAAGTTAAAAAAATAAAAAACACTTTTGTACATTAAAATCACTAAAATTTTAAACAGAACAATTAGGAAGTATACATTTTCTATATAAATAACAAGGTTGGTAGATCCACCATCTATAGTATGCATTCTTTAGAGAGAAGGGTTTAGTCATACTGCCTGGGTTAGAATCCTAACTTTAAGGAAGTTACTTGAATAAGCCTCAGAATCAGTTTAGTTTTTTTTAATTGGCATAAATATAGTAGCTGTCACAAAGGATTCTGTGGGCATTAAAGGAATTAATATGTGTGAAGATTTTAGCTCATGGCGAGCTCTGAGTAAATGTTAGTTCTTTTTACCTATTACTATTACTTTTACCACCAGCACTAAACATCACTACTCTTACCCCTACTGCTGTTGCTATCATAATTACTAATATGGCTATAGTCATTCAGAAAGTTGAGTACTCAATAAAATCTCATTCACTTATTCTTTCTCTTTCTTATTTCTTTCTCTCTCTCACACACACAAATGTCCCCAAAATATTTTTAAACTATTTAGAAAATTTTAAAGTGATGAATTCTATAAAAAGATTCTAATCCTTAACTATAATTAAAAAAAATAATATCACATTATATTACCTAGAGGGAGAAGTATGTTCCCATACTTTCGGGGGGAGGTTATGGCACATTTCTTTTTAGTAATTTAGCACTATGTATCAGCTCAAAAGACATCCTAAAAGAAAAAAAAAATACAAAACAGTTACAGACATTTATTTCTAGGATTATTCATCTTAGCAAAAATTATGACAGCCAAAATTTGGAACCTATATAAAAACCCATCAAGAAAGGTTTGGTTAAAATTATAAGCCCATATGATTTGAAGGTATGAGAAAATCTTCACAGTGTATAGTAGGTAGAAAACTTGATGGAAAAAATATCCAATCTCCATATAGTAAAAGTCTATGTAATAATTAATAATGATGATAATTTTTAAAATGTATTATGTGGTGGATTATTTACTTCTCATAAAAAATGATGGAACAATACTCTTACCCTCTCTGTTACACAGATACACTACTGTAGATAAGGAAACAAAGGTTAGACTGTTAGTAAGTTACATATAAAAAATTGAAGAGAAATAACTGATGATCACAATGAATACTCAAGGTGGTGATTGTGATAGTGGTGAGGTGTGTGTGTCTGTGTGAGAGAGAGAGAATATATATGATATAGTGGGAATTTTACCTTTTTTTTTTTTTTAAAGATTTTATTTATTTATTTGAGACAGAGAGAATGAGAGACAGAGAGCATGAGAGGGAGGAGGGTCAGAGGGAGAAGCAGACCCCCTGCTCAGCAGGGAGCCCGATGTGGGACTCGATCCCGGGACTCCAGGATCATGACCCGAGCCGAAGGCAGTCGCTTAACCAACTGAGCCACCCAGGCGCCCTATAAATAGTTTTACAGTGACATTCTCACCTCCTGGACTAAATGATACTGGCTCTTTGAACATTTTTTTTTTTAAAGATTTTATTTATTTATTTGAGAGAGAGAGAGAATGAGAGAGAGAGAGCACATGAAAGGGGGGAGGGTCAGAGGGAGAAGCAGACTCCCTGCCGAGCAGGGAGCCCAATGCGGGACTCGATCCAGGGACTCCAGGATCATGACCTGAGCCGAAGGCAGTCGCTTAACCAACTGAGCCACCCAGGCGCCCGAATTTTACCTTTTTTTATCTTATCAGACTTTCTCGAAAGAATTGGTTTTGCATTACTATTCAAAATTATTAGATTATAGAGTTCTTAAATAGTAAGGGGGTAGAAGAAATAAAGTAAAAATTGGCAGTCCAAGAGACTGCATCTGTTTTCAGCAGATATTATAGTAGGCTTTTAGTTGAATGATAGTGAATGTGTTACTATTTTTTGGTTCCTTTTATTATCTGAAATGTTATTATTAGTATATTGAATGTGCTTAGTGCCTAGCACAGATGATAAGAAAAATTCTGTAGTCTTAGTGAGCTTCTGGATGAGTTGTATTGTTTCTTCAAGTTGGAGACATGTAGAAAAGAGGGATAGCATTTAATCTGGGAATTCATAAAGATTTTATGGGAAAATGAGTACTGGAAGTGTGTTGTGGAAGATTTGGATATAACACCAATAGCTTTAAGTTAAAAACATACTTTTATAGGCTGAACTTACCATAATATCATAACGAGTTCTATATTTGTGTTACTACTAACAGTAGACCTCAATTCTAAGAATTCAATGCCAAATTTTATCCCATGCACTAAACAAAACTAGCCTTACTCTTCTAATTCTTTGTAAGTGCTGATTATATATATATATATATATATAACTTATGACTCTATAGAGAGCTATTATGTTCAAAACACTGTGTTAGGCAGAATAGCACATTAGTGAATAAGATAGACACATATCAACAAAGAAGTTTCTCCTCTAATAGAGCTTTAATTCATTTATTTGTGAAGTTGGTTTCAGGAGCAGTAAATTAGAGGAAATAGCCAAGTTTGAAAAAGAATGCATGTTTCCTATGCAGCACCAACCTAAGCATTTTATAAAAAAGACATGTCAACAGATTTGAACTTATGACTCAGAAGTAAACACCTAACACTGTGAAAGATGAAGTTAAAAGAGAGAACAAAGTCTTGTATGTTGTAAAGTAACACATTTCAGAATAAATGTAATAGGCAGGCATTTTTTTCAATTTTACATATATATGATTTACAAAGTAGTCTTAATGAGTGTATTAGTGTTTACTTTTACTCTAGTAGCTGATAGAAAATGTAGAACATTTTTTTAAAAAAAAGCTATCTTAATGCATTTGTCCTCAGAGATACCCTATAATTGCCTTATGAAAGGGGAAGATATTTTGATGACGTATACAAGGCTTCAGGTGACCACAGTAATAGAATTTTTTCATACTCGGGTAAATTGGGAGATAAACTTTGCTCTGCATTTTGTTTACAATAAACCAGTGCCATTTAAATTTTATAGAATTAGCATAGAAATTATATATATATGTATATTCATATACAACTAGTTATAAGACTATTTCCTAGAAGCTGTATATTATTTTAAAAACAACCTTTTTTTTTTTAAAAGATTTTATTTATTTATTTGACAGAGACAGAGACAGCGAGAGCAGGAACACAAGCAGGGGGAGAGGGAAAGGGAGAAGCAGGCTTCCCGCGGAGCCGGGAGCCCGATGTGGGGCTCGATCCCAGGACCCTGGGATCATGACCTGAGCTGAAGGCAGTCGCTTAACCAACTGAGCCACCCAGGCGCCCCTTAAAAACAACCTTTATGTGATTTGGTTTTAATGATATTGCTAGAAATGTTTTTTTTATATCATAATAGTACCAAGTAAGATATTTCCATTATAAAATCCACTGAAGAGTCAAACCCCTTTGCAAGCTAACTATCAGATGTGAGACAACAGTCTCATAAGCAGAGGGCAGTGAGAGATAAAAGGTCTCATGGGATGAGTTCAAATGAGTAATAAAAATTAAAACAATTTTGAGCAGCACTTACAAGGGCATGCATCAGCTTAGAAAAGATTTATGATCTAGTAAAGAAATGCAAACTTCCCTGTTTAGTAAGAATCCCGTGGGTGTGTTCTGCAGTGAATTAGGTTTTTCTGGGAAAGAAGTAGTTCTGTATTTAAATCTGTTGGCATGTGGATTTGGAGGCAGAGGGTCTTTTCCAAACTCTGAGACTGCTCTCAATAGTGTCAGTGGATATATATTGATTGTTTTAGGGCTTTGGGCTAAAGTTTGCCTAAAACAACTAGTTGGTCTCCATATCTCTCTCTGTTTTGTCTCTGTGTTGTGTCTCTGTCTCTCTGTCTCCCTGTCTCTCTCTCCAGATCTAGTGTACTTACCATTCCTTCCAATGTACCGAATCCTTTAATATCTTGCTTGGAATTACAAACTCAAATGCAACAAGCGTCGAGCAGGTATCATGAAAGAGTGCAGTGGGCCGTTTGGGACTTGTGGCAAACTGAAGAGTACATGTCCCATAAGAAGGGAGTCACAGTTAGCATATGATTTAAGAAATTGACCTCTAATTATTTGGCAATTCATCTCTTTGCTTACTAGTGAAGGGGGTGCAGAATATCTACCCCCAAATCGGCCACTTTTGTGTAAGGGTTATTTTGAGCAAAAGGCAGTAAAAACCCAGCAGATTTAGGAAAAGCTATTTACCTCCCCCTTGGCTGCCTATATTTACCTTGGAAAGGGGGCCTGCAGTAGGAAGAGAGCTATTATTAATATGTCACCTAGGCACCTGCCAGGTCTCAGCTTTGCTGCCTTAGATCTTTCTCTGAAGCCATGGAAACTTGCTCAGTTCTTGAGCAGGTGAAGTCTGAAAATATAAGAAATTTAATTCCCCAGGGGCATCCCTCAACCAGTGGAGTCCAGGCTTTGGTTTCCAAGGTTTGATGGATTAATTTGGAGGGAAAATTATGATTACTCCTCTGCAGTTCTTCAGAGGGCACCCAGCAAGAATGAATTTAGTTGTTCAAAGTGCCCAACCGCTTATTAACATCCACTTTCTTAGCTTTTCCTCTGTCCTAGTCTGACTGTCCATACAACCTCACTCTGAGTTCTTGTGATCACCTCTAAAATCAAAATAAACTGTATGGGGCGCCTGGGTGGCTCAGTTGGTTAAGCGACTGCCTTCAGCTCAGGTCATGAACCCAAGGTCCTGGGATCGAGCCCCGCTTCAGGCTCCCTGCTCGGCCAGAAGCCTGCTTCTCCCTCTCCCACTCCCCCTGCTTGTGTTCCCTCTCATGCTGTCTCTCTCTCTCTCTCTCTGTCAAATAAATAAATAAATAAAATCTTAAAAAAAATAAATAAACTGTATGAACCCAGGGTCCTGTCTTAGGCTTTGCTTTCAATGGAAACTTTACTAAGACAAGAGCTTATAAAAAAAAATAATCTGAAAGGTAAAAATGCACATTATGCCACCAGCTCAGTATTGATACGTATAGCATTATGCATGTCCTTATTCCATGAGGAGTTATTCTCTGCTTGACTTACTGTCCTACCCATATCTCAAGGAAGAGAAGATTCCCCACTTTTGTCAGGAAGGTTTACATGATCATAAAGCATTCTTACTACCCTTGCCATTTGAATAGACGTAAGTGGCACTCCAGAAGGAAGAGATATACACACTTTTGGTTCTAATTCAGCTCTCATGAAGAGAAAGTAGGAGATACTACTAAAGACATGTCCCCTACATGCAAGGCATTAGGTGAGGTCTAATATAAGATTTCACGGAATATTCCTCATCACTGACCTTGGAAGAAAGCATACCTTCTATCTCACACAACTGTATTGTAACAAACCCAAGATACAAAACATGTCTGACATCTCAGCTTATGCTCTTTTAAGTCCATAAGACTACAGACTCTGTGAGATTTAATTATCTTAGACTTCCTTGCTTTGATCAAATAACTGTTAATTTAATTAAGCATATAGGGAGAGATTCAGGTTTTATGGGATAAGGAAAATTCTAGAATTCTGGAAATTAAATTTCATCTCTGGCGACAAAAAAAAAATGAGAAGGAAGATGAAAGGTAGGTGAAGATATTGTAATTTTAAGCACGACCTACTTTAAAGAGTTTTTTTTTTCCTCTTTTTTAAAGATTTATTTATTTATTTGAAAGAGAGAATGAGAGAGAGAGAGCACATGAGAGGGGGGAGGGTCAGAGGGAGAAGCAGACTCCCCGCCGAGCAGGGAGCCCGATGCGGGACTCGATCCAGGGACTCCAGGATCATGACCTGAGCTGAAGGCAGTCGCTTAACCAACTGAGCCACCCAGGTGCCCACATTTTGTTTTCTTCTAAAATGAGTCAAGTTTGTGTTCCTAAGGTGAAAAGTATTTTCTGAATTAAATTTAAGACCAGGCTGAAAATTGGAAAATAAGCTATAAAGTGGAGATAAGGAGAGAAGGAGTGGGTTGAGGGTAGAGGTTCAAGAGTGAAGCTACAAATGAAGTGTGTACCGAAGGGCTCATTAATATTGTGCTCTCTAGATGCTACAGAGTCAAACCAGTGGCTTATGGAAACTTCCCTGTGCTATACAAATTGCAGCCACTTAAAGAACAAAGAACAATTCAAAGAGTTAAAAGGAAGAAGAAGGAAAATAGGACTAGGAGATAGGTATGAGAAGAAGAGATTTAAGACAGTGATGGAAGAATTAGCTATCATGAATTCATTTCTTATCCCTCTGTTGCATGTGCTGGTTAAAATACCTTGAGTGAGGTTAGTTCTTACACCTCTGCTGAGATTCACTAATCCTATACTGCTCTGGTATTTTAAAACTAGGTTTCTTTGCAAAAAGATTTTGGCTCAGTTGCTAAATGCATACCATTTTACGTTAGGAACACTGTAAATAATTGAAGTGTCTTTAGTGTATCTGTCAGAAGAATGAAGAAGATTTGAAATTTACATGTACATAAAAGAGCAAGGGTGGTAGAGGGGAAGACAAGGTCCCTGACCCCTTGATTCTATCTTGGCATTCTACAGCTGTGTAGGGCCAGTAGTTCCCATTATAAGATAAAAATGAATCTATATTGATTTCCGATCTCTCTTGAGCATCTTTTGGAAAAATGATGTTTATTCACAGAGGAGGTGCCAATCACTGCAGAGCTCTAATGATTTGTTTCAGATGAAAAATGAGCCTGATGTCAAATTATACTAAGCTCTGGGCAATGTGTTTGTTTTATTTTCTCTTTTTCAGCCGGGGTGAATATCGTTATTTAAAACTATTACTTCCCATAAAACCTATGGCATCTTATTATATAAAGTAGTTACATGCAGTACAAATATGATCTATTTTCTACTGTCACTGAATTGAAAGAGCAGGAGCTTTGTTATTTATATATCCTACCCCCCCCCCCACTATGCTGTGCACATAGTAAGATAATAATCAATCTTTGTTTAATCAATGCTTATAAAAATCTTGTTCAAATATTAGGAAAACAGGTGTTCTTGCACTACTTCTCTTGGCTTAATTGAGTCCAATTGCATATATCTTTTATTGTGAGCCAATTCAAATCCCTCTTGGAAGAATGTAATTATAAATCACAAATTAATGAAAATTATAGTGATTTATGAATCACGTTCCCACAGAAGACCAAATGTTCTATATTTTCAATCATCTCTACAATCCCAAAACCTAAGAATCTGGTACTTCTGTTTGTATTTAGTGTTCACTTAAATGGTTCAGATTGAAAATGACATGGGTCATTGTCACTAACACCAACTGTCTAATCTGACTATAAATTTCCTTTGGCTCCCATTAAACTTTTGAACTCCTGGTGAAAAATGTGGAAAATTATGACTATAATCAGGGCATATGCTTCCAATTTTGATAGGAGGAATTAGATATGACTGCAATTTATATTAGATTATGCTCAAACATTTTACTAGTTAATTCATCAAAACACGGATATGTTTTCCAAATACTGACTAATTTTGGAATTCATATTAAATTTGCAGAGACATTTAATCCATATGCTTCATACTGTAACTCATCATTTTGTAGGCGAGAACAGGTCTAAGTTCAGGACTATTTTTTGACTAAGACACTTGGAGTGTTTTTAATTAACATTTAAAACTTTTTTTCTTTAAGGCAGGAAGTTATGTTTGACAAAGTTAAGACCAAACACCAAAAGGTTAGTGTTTTGTCTAGAACTCGGCATACATGAATCTTAAATGAATTTTAAACCTGGCTAAAATAAGCTGTCTCACTCCTTGAGGAAGTGATAGAGAATAAGGAGGTTTGCCATTAAGAAACTTACAAGTGAGTATTTAATACCAGTTAGAAATCAAGGAAATGTAGATGGAAAGGAATCAATTTGTTAAGGAAAATAAATCCTTCTTTATAATAATTAGGCCATGCACGCATGAGTAATTTCTTGTATGTTTTTGAGGAGTTACATAATTTTGGCCCATAATTTTTCTCATTTAGAGTTAAATTTAAAATCTATCTCTGAAACTGCCTACCTCAGACAAGTCAGGTAGTATCTAGTCAGGGGAGCATGTGTGTCTGTGAGAGAGAAGGAGAGAGAGAGATGGAGATGGAGGAGAGGGAGAGAGAGAAAAGGAAGGAGAAGGGGTAGGAAGATGTTACTTCTGAGCTCATGCCCTGGGACTGGGAATCATGGATTGTCTTTTGGTCTGGTTGATACTCTGACAAAATGAAGATGGTTTAGGAGGGTCTAGAAAATGAATCAGAATTGTCCATTATAAGGAGTAAAGAACAGATGGGGTAGAGGATAGGAAGGGAGGCATTGGATGTTAGAAAAAAAAAAAAAAAAAAGGAGATCAGAGGAGAATCAGAGCTTTGATAGCCAGAAATAAATTGAGGCCTATGTAGTAGCCAGCCTTCAAATGGTTCTTCATTTCCTCATGGAAATGTTTTCTCATGGTCTTGTGTAGTCTCCTCACACTCTGAATCAAAGCTGGCCTGCTGACCAATAAAATGGTAGTAGTGATGGTGTATAATTTCCCAAGCTAGGTCATGAAAGGCATGCCGCTTCTGCCCCCATCTCTTGAATTACTCCCTCTGGAGGAATTCAGTCACTGTGCCTCAAGGACATTCAAGAAGCTCCACATGGAGGGAAGCTGAAGTTCTGGCTAGAAGCCAGCACAACCTTGCTGGTCCTGTGAATGAGCCACCTTGGAATTACACTCTCCAGGCCCAGTACAGCTTTCCTGTGACCGCAGTCCCAGCTGTCATCTGATTGTAACCTCAGGAGAGATCCCAAACAAAACCATCCAGCCAAACTCCCGAATTCCTGACCCACAGAAACCATGATAAATTATCTCTTGTTATTGTGGTTTTAAGTCATTACGTTTTGAGTGGTTGGTTGCATAGCAATAGATAGATAAAACAGTGCAAAAAGTTGACTTGGGAACAAAATATATCTGTTTATGAAAATATCAAATATATATTGAGGACCAGGTACTTTGAGACTATAATGGAGAAAAGATTGTTATAATCCAGACTAAGTGAATTTATATTCTAATGGAGGTGGATCCTCCTTCAATGTTTTAAAAGCATTTTAAATGTTAACAAATTACTAGTACAGTAATAAAAATGAAGACATTCGTATGAGGCTGAAGTGAAAATTGAGGGTTAATTGGGGGAAGAGTGTGTGGGAAAAATGTTCATGGCAGTTCCTGAAGAGATGACATTTAAATCAGAATAAGAAGGCAGAGAAGGAGCTAGTACATTCTCTGGAGGGAAACACAGACATATGTGTTCAAAGGTCGTGGGCTGAGAAAGAGCTTTGTATATTTGAAGGTAGGAAAGAAAGTTGGATATGAGTGAGTGATGAAGATTGTGAACAAGGAAGGTAGAATGAGGGGCAGGGAGTAGATTTTGTAGGATTTTATAGACAATAGTAAGAAGTTAGGATATTCAGTGGTAATCCACTGAAGGATTTTGAACAGAGGAAAGTAACATTCTCAACAAATACAATTAGTGGTAGGCACAAAAGTATTCCTTCCTTATAGTGATGGTTTCTTTAGGGATTGAGTATTCCTGATGACCAGTCAGGGTCCCATGCCTTCAGTGACATTTCTTGATAAATAAGTATTTCTGTTTATTTTGAATGTGTTCGTTCATGGAGAACTGTGAGATGAATAAGTAGTGCAAACATTTGGGAAAGGACTCCTGGTACCTAAATTTGTTACTGTGTATTTTGGAGAACATAATAGCAGCAGGAATAGCATCTTTGGGTTTGGTTTGTATTTGGAATGCTGTAATACTACAACCATATACCAGTAAAGAACAGATTCATTTCTCTAGGGTCTTATGGGTCTACTAGGTGAAGAATCTTCTAAGACAAAGATCTGCTGAATTATAGTCTACAAAATGCCTCACTATAATCAAGAAAACCATTTCATTTACCCACATCCTCAGCCCAGTGTTCCAAAGAAATAATCATATGTAGTAAGTATAATCATGGTTTTCTAGTTTAAGGAACCCTAATCATGTTGCATCATGGCACAGACATGATTTGGCAAAATGAAGTAATGCAGGTAACATTCAAAAAAGGAACATATTAATTTTGGATTTGCAATTTGCTACAGTTACTATTACTAGCCCTATTACTTTAATAGTGGAGATTCAATTTGGATTTTACAATTTTTTTTCCAAAAGGGTTGAGTGTCAACTCAAATTCTGTAATTTGCATTTTTAAAAAATACAATTCTCATCAGTGTAAAGTATTGTTTGTCACCTGGCAGGTAATAATTTCCTATCCCAACTCTTAGTTCTGGTGAATATTTCCCCTTCAAAGAATATATTAAATCAAAAGAACACAACATTTTATGCTAATGCAATCTTTGTAAAGGCTGAGATAAAATTTCAAGTACTGATAATTATGAAAACCCTATAAGAGGATTCTAGAAATATTGGTTTCCCTTATTCCTAGGGATACTGTTCTATCAAAAATAAATGATTCTGTATATTCATTTTCAAAAGACTAGTTCCAAGGGATATATTTCCAGAAAGCACCTTTCTCAAACAGGCCATTTAATTCACTCACTGAAGAACCACATTTCATAATTATGCATTTGCAAGAGACAGTAACATATACATATTATTTGTCTTTGGAATGATCATTTTAATTTTAAAGTATGTAATGGCTCAAATAGTAATTTTTTGAATAACCAGATGCATTCAAAAATTCAGTAATTACACATTTATTTAGCACCACTTTGTTTAAGGTTTTGCTAAGAGTCAGGGATTCAAGAAAGAAAAACTCTTATTCAACCAGCCATTAGTACAGTTCATGAGGCAAAGAATTTCATACTATATTGTGTTTTCTATGGAACAAGTAAAAGAAGACAACCACTATAATGATCTCAGAAAGAAGCCAAAGTGAAGGAAGGCTTCCTGAAGGAGGTGATACTTGAGCTGGGTTTGGAGCCTGAGTGAGAGAAGTAGAGCGAGCAAAAGGGGAAAATAATAAAAAAAAAAGGAGCAAGACTAAAAGGGGTCTTTTCTGCTGTTTTATGATGTTGTGATCTATTCATAATGCAAAACAAAACATGGGGATATTTTTACTCAGATCTTAAATCTATTTTAGAAAAACTTAAACAAACCTAGCTTATGGATTTTTTCAAAAAATCATCCTCAGTTGTGTTTGCCATACTGATACTGTCTTAAGTCTCTATTTTTGAAAGAGAAACTCTATACCCTAATACTCATGAAGGTGGCTGGCACGCCAACCTTAGAGAGCAAAATCCTTAATTAAGGCTCAGATCAACTGCAGCGAAGCAGCAGTCTTTCCCATATTGATCTGGATAAACTGCTTAGGAGAGTGAAAATGCCATTGTCTCTTTATTTTCCTTACACAGCCAGAAGTTGAATTTCCACCATTTGGGCTTCAGCAAAATAAACCCAGAGTGATGCTCCACTCTGCGGATTGACCAATCTCCTTTGCTGCTTTATGTCTGGACAAGGCCACAGCTGCCCATTAGGTGGCTCTTACATTCAGCATACTTTCCTCATGGCCAACGTCTCTGGGGACCTTACTTTCAGAACACTGTTATAAAGGTGCTCTTGAGGACAATGTGAGAGACAATCAACACCCTGACTAGGGCACTTGGAAAGATAAACCATGTTGTTCTTTTGAGCAAGAAGTCATTAATCCAAGCAAAAGATAGGAAACCATATCACCACCAAAAAAAATCTTTCTCTGGTCTGCTTTTTGTGTAGCCGGTATTATACCATATCAAATGCTTTTTATGCTTGTGAATAAATCAGCAAAACCATCTGTTGCTACACAGTTAAGTAATCATTAAAGTGCTTTTAACCAAATTGCAAGGAGTTTATAATTGGATTGAAGACTCCTTCCTGTATAACCTTAGTGTAGAGTTCCCTTGCCAGGGACATGTTCTTGTTAAAATGTTTGCAAGAGTTAAGGCAGTTATTAGTTGCAGATATGGTACGATTGTCTACAGTTAGAGTCTTAGGGTAGATTTCCAGCTGTAGAACCTGAAATAAGATCCATGCAGTTGAGTCATTGCTTGGTTCTCTCCCATTTCCTATCCTTCCCTCAGTCTACTGACAGTCCCACAGAGGGTGGCTTTAGTTTGATGCCACAGGGAAGGTCTCCAGAGTAATTTGTGCCTCAGTATGTTTTAAACCAAACAAACTTTCTGAAACCTTCATATTCCAACACCCTTCCTCAGAGGATCCCAAGGAAACTTCATTCCAAAGCACTCCAAGTCTCGACGTACTGTCTCCACAAGCCTGAGAGGAGTACAAGGAAGAGGACCATATGCTGACTTTTGTAAGAAAAAAGTGTCATGAAGCTGGGAAGACATAAGTAAGTAAATAAAAGTATTAAAGGAGATCTGGTTGAAGTAAAGTAATTACTTACAATCAGTTAATGATTTAGTTGAATATGGATACATAAACGTTTGATGAAAAGTGATACGGACTTGGAAAGAGACAATTTACAATCAGGGCATTCCTGAAAATTTATGACATGTAGCCCAACTAAGGATGAATATCTAGATGGACATCACCATTTCAAAGCATTCCATTTACTAAAATGGCCAAAAAGATTGGAGAGGTGATTATTTTCATTACGGATTCTTGGGAGTGATGGACTCTGATGGAAAGATCATTGGGATAATTGTCAGAATGGAATTCTGCTATCAATTTTATCCCATGCTGGTGAATCAGAATATAGGAACAGAAAGTATTTCTGCCTTATGTGTTGTACTGACTGATGTGGTGTAGACACCAATCAGACTCTCCTTTTCGAGGCTGGGGCTCATATTTCTACAGCCGCTAGTAGTGGCAGATATGAATGATTCATGGCTGAGTCTTTCTTCAGGAAACTGCCTTTGGCCAAAGTTCACAGCTTCACTAAATGCTAGGGTCCCCTCTCTGGGAACAGTCTGTATCTGGTAGAAATTCAAGTATGAAGATCTTACCCTAGCCTTAATTTTGAAATATTCGAACGATTAAGCCATCACCAGAGCTAGTTGTAGGATTAGC
The DNA here is from genome assembly GCF_011800145.1 of Mirounga leonina. Lineage (NCBI taxonomy): Eukaryota > Metazoa > Chordata > Mammalia > Carnivora > Phocidae > Mirounga > Mirounga leonina. Next base: position 23,815,381 of record NW_023270469.1, on the reverse strand, counting down.
CAGGGCTTCCTTTGCAACTGCACAACAGCTCAACTTCTCCTTCTGTCCAATCCTGCTTCTTTTAATCCCTCACAGTTGTTTTCTATAGTTCTCTCCAAGAAATGTCCTGAAGGTACAGTCTGTTTTCTGAGGAATATGATATAAAAATGTTGGTGATACATTGGTCCCATGCAGCAGAATTTGGATGGGATTTTATTCTTTTTTTTAAAGATTTTATTTATTTATTTGACAGAGAGATAGAGAGCACAAGTAGGCAGAGTGGCAGGCAGAGGGAGAGGGAAAAGCAGGCTCTCTGCTGAGCAGGGAGCCCGATGCGGGGTTCCATCCCAGGACCCTGAGATCATGACCTCAGCTGAAGGCAGCCGCCTAACTGACTGAGCCACCCAGGCACCCCTGTTCTTTACTGTGGTTACATATACATAAAATAAAACTTACTATTTTTTTGTATTTAATACTGTTGCATCTTTTTTAATTGAAGTATAGTTGGCATACAGTATTCTAAGTCTCAGGTGTACAACGTATTGATTTGACAATTCTGTATATAACTTAATGCTCACCACAATAAGTGTAGTCAACATCTCTCACCATACAATGTTATTACAATATTATTGAGTATATTCCCTATGCTGTAATTTTATCTCTGTGACTTACTTATTTTATAACTAGAAGTTTGTTCCTCCCCTTTTTCTGTTTTGCCCATATCCCACCCACCTCCCTCTGGCAACCACCACCAGTTCACTCTCTATATTTAAGCGTCTGTGTTTTGGTTCATTTGTTTTGTTTTTTAGATTCCACATATTAGTGAATTCATATGATATTTGTCTTTATCTGACTTATTTCACTTAGCACAGTATCCTCTAGTTCCATCAGTGTTGTTGCAGATGATAAGATCTCATTGCTTTTTATGGCTGAGTAATGTTCTACACTTACCCATTCTTCTGTTGATGGACACTTGGGTTGCTTCCATATCTTGGGTATTGTGAATAATGCTGCAGTTGGCACAAGCATGCATATATCTTTTTGGATTATTGTTTTTGTTTTCTTTGGGTAAATATGGTATTTCTATTTTTAAGTTTTGGAGGAATCTCCACACTATTTTTCACAGCGGTTGTAGTAATTCCCACCAACAGGGCACAGAGATTCTCTGTTCTCCACACCCTTGCCAACACTTGTCATTTCTTGTCTTTTTGACACTAACCCTTATGACTGGTATGAGGTGATATCTCATTGTGGTTTTGATTTGTGTTTCCCTCATGATTAGTGATGTTGAACATCTTTTCATATGTTTGTTGGCCATTTGTATGTCTTTTTTTTTTTTTTGAAGAATGTCCTCTGCCCAGTTTTTAATTGGGTTGTTTTTTTGTTACTGAGTTGTATACGTTTTTTAAAATATATTTTGGGTATTTGTCCCTTACTTAGTATTTCATTTGCAGATATCTTCTTCCATTCACTGTGTTGCCTTTTTGTTTTGTTGATGGTTTCCTTTAATGTGCAAAACTCGCAATTTTAATCATTTTAAACTACATAATCCAGTGGCATTAGTACCCTCACATTTGGTGCAAAATCACCGTTCTCCAGTTCTAGGAAATTTTTGTCACCTTGGACAGAAACCCTTTACTCATTAAGTAGTAACTCCTCATTCCCCACTCCCTCCTTGCTTAAGCAACTACTCATCTGCTTTCTGTCTCTATAGATTTTCCTTTTCTGGATATTTCACAAAATTTGAATCATAAAATATGTAGCCTTCTATGTCTGGCTTCTTTTGTTTAGTATAATGTTTCCAAGATTCATTCATGTTGTAGACTGTATCAATGCTTTGTTCCTTTTCATAGCTAAGAATATTCTATCGTATGGATATATGTTTTTGTTTATCTATTAATTCATTAATGGGCACTTCTGTTGTTTCTACCTTTTGGCTGTTATGAATAGTACAGCTATGAACATTCATATGTTTGAAATTTATATTTCAGGTTTTTGCTTGAAAACCTGTTTTTAATTTTGGGGGTTATGTATGTAGGTGTGACATTCTTTTTTTTTTAAGATTTTATTTATTTATTTGAGAGAGAGAGAGCATGAGGGGGGGAGGCGGACAGAGGGAGAGGGAGAGTCTCAAGCAGACTCCATGCCGACCAAGAGCCCGACGTGGGGCTCATTCTAATGACCCTCAGATCATGACCTGAGTGAAATTAAGAGTTGGATGCTTAACTGACTGAGCCATCCAGGTGCCCCTGTAGGTGTGATATTTCTCATTCCTATGGTATTTGTTTTGACTTGTTGAAGACATGCCAAACTGTTTTCCATAGTGGCTGTATTATTTTATGTCACCATTAGTAATGTATGAGCTATTTTCATTACAAACAGATTCTGGGGAGTGGTAGACTCTAATGGAAAGGTCATTGGGATAATTATCAGAATGGAATGTTAGTTCCATTCTAGTTCCTTCACATCCTCACCAATACTTGTTATTTTCTGTATTGTTGAATGTGGTCATTTGTAGTAGGTGAAGTAGCATCTCACTGTTGTTTTGATTTATAAATTACTAATAATTAATGATGTTGAGTATCTTTTTTTAAAGATTTTATTTATTTATTTGAGAGAGATAGAGTGAGCAAGAGAGAGAGAGAGAGCATGAGTGGGCAGAGGGGCAGAACAAGAGGGAGAAGCAGACTCCCCACTGAGCAGGGAGCCTGATGCAGGGCTTGATCTCAGGACCGTGGGATCATGACCTGAGCTGAAGGCAGCTGCTTAACCGACTGAGCCACCCAGGTACCCCAGATGTTGAGTATCTTTTCATATGCTCGTTTGCTATTTGTAATTCTTTGCTCATTTTCAATTGGATTGTTTGTCCTTTAGTTACTGAGTTATAAAATTCTTTACATATTTAGAATGAGAATTTGTACCCAGCTTGCAATAGACCACATGACTGATTGTGTCTTGACATCACCTGGAATGCTACAGAGGTGCAAATGTGAAAACTTTCACTAGTGGTGAGTTGAGACATGATATTGTGGAAGAAAATACTCTGGCAGGTGTAATATCTCATGCATTTGAGAGGTTCTATGAATCTTATAATGATAAATATTATAGAATCATATGCCTCTTGCTGGGAGCTATCAGTGTATTAGAGAAAGATAGTGAAAGTAAGTGAAAAATTAAAAATCAAATAGCCAATTAAAAGCTAAATTAAAAAGAATCATTTTGTGGTAGCATATGAAAGAGAATCATCTTCTAGAGTTTGAGCTCAGAAGAAGCAGAGGATCAAGTTGTAAACTTAATTTTAATGACAGCAGAACTCCTAGATAATCTTGATTTTTTTTTTTTTTATGATTTTGAATTTTTAAAACCATTCCAGGTCAGAATTTCTAATGAGAGTAACTGGGACCCTCAGATCTGGGATAGAAACATTATGTTGATTCACTGAAAGATCTGGAATCCCCAAATTTCCCTAAATTTTCTCTGCCTATAGAAGTATCTTTCTTATCCTGAATAAAGACTAGGACCCTCCCCATACATTTGCTTGCAGATGATGCAGAGTCTTGCCTTCCAAGACACATGCCTTCCTCAAGATAATGCTCCAACCTCCTCTTCTAGTCATCAGACCAATAACTAGGTCAAGTCATGACATATGCCAACTGGGAAAATCCTAGACCTGCTAAGGAAGGAAAGAGACTACTTGGAAGGATATAATATTTAATAATAATAATAATAATAATTTTTTGTTGTTGGGAGGGATGAGGTTGGGAGGCAAACATAAAGTTTGACAATGGAGCATTTATCAGTATAAGAGGACTCTTCCATGAGGCAGGGTTTACCACTATGTAAAGAACCATGGAAGAGGGTGTTAACTTTCTGCTAAGATGACTCTTACAATCTTGGAGTAAATGATCCACAGTAGGCAAAACAGAAATGCCAGTATTCCCATGGCAGAAACTAGAAGAAGGGACCAAAAGGCTTATAAGAATGGGCATGTGAGGTTAGAGATACTTTGTCACCTAAAAAGTTCATTAATTATATCTCACACAAAGACAGAAGGCGTTGGACTTACTAAGTGATAAGGAATTTGCTGGTGAGAGGGTCACTAGCAATATTGAGAAACTATTGTAACGTCTTCTGAGGGCCAGAGCTAATGGTAGAATATTTGGTTCCAGAAATTGGTTCCATTATGACAACAGGGACCATAGGGTCCCCAAAGTAATAGAGACCAAGTGGTGATATTTAGTTATTAGAAGCGTGGAGGGAGCTATTACTGTAACAAGGAGAAAAGTTGGAGAGAGCCAAGGGACCCTAATGCACATATTACTATTGAGGTGGTAAATAGGATCCCCAGAGGGCAAGGTAGATAAGCAGGCAATAAGGATATGGATCAGTTTATATAATCAAAATAAATCAAAGGTGAATAATCATAAAGCCCCCCTAATAGAAATGATTATCTTTTTAGACCTGCAACCCATTGACTGAAGAAGAGGCCAGAATTCTTAATCCAGTAAAAAAAAAAAAAAAGAAAGAAAAGAAAAAAGAAACATGGTATACAGTAATGATTTTTCCCATCCTTTTCCAAATGGACCAGTGACTATTTACTTAGGTTGCTAAATACTTGAAAAAGGTACTATCTAGATATTTTGAAGACTGCATGAAGCAGAGTCCGTTTTTGCATCAATGACCCAGGACCTGAAGCTTTATTATACCCATCTTCCTTCCCCTGGAATATAATTTATAGTGACCAGGCAATAAAAAAGAATCCTGAGTATATCTGGCTCATAGTGGGTGCACTGGATTTATGGAACTACTCAGTGATCATTTTAACACAGATATATTTGGTTGCTGAAAGCAGTCCCCTACACCCCTCGCCCCCCCGCCACACACACACATCAGTTTCTTGGCATCTGGGATAAAAGCTATCACAGTGGTGAAGGAAGGCCAAGTGGAAAAGAATAAAATTACCCCAGGATTATAAGAACTATAATAAAAGGGATCTCATAGTATTTGGATCTCCTACACAACTTCACATTTGTCTACAATATCTTTCATATCTATTTAATCAGATAAAAAAGCCACCCTCGCCTAATGCACTGGAAGAGTTGGCAATATGCATTTCTGAAAATGGGAGATGAAGCCTATACGAACAAGGACTCAGCAAATGAATACAGTTTGCGAGGGTCTGGTGGTCTACAACAAACCAAGATATTATCTCTAAAGTAAAATACAAGTAATCGCATCTCGCATCTCTCGCAAATAAAAAGGAAGCACCGTTGTGCTTTGTTCATTTTCAATTCTGTATGTACCATATTCCACACATTGCTTCAAACTGTTAACTGAATGAAACAGAAGACTACCACCTTAAATGGAGTTTAGAATTGGAAAGGACTTAATATTAGGTCCCAGCTGTGGAACAAATTACTCTGCCACTTGGGCCATAAGATGTAGCACACTGTATGACATTAGATGTCATCTATAAGGGAAAAAGATACCCTGTGGAATTCATGCCAAGCCAGTTTAGGGGATTGCAATGTAAAATCCTAGTGTTCTGGTGTCAGGCCATGCTATCTATAGTAGAAATCTATATAGCATTTGAAAAACAGATTCCAGTATGCTATTCAGTATTTATGGAGATAGAGTATTTGATTATAGGTCATCAAATGGCCATATAACCGGAAACAACTACCATGCACTTGATTTTTTCAGTTCCAATAAGTCCTAGAGTTGGAGGCATCAGCAACAATCCTTCCTAAGTTGGAAATGGTACATTCAAGAGACTGGGCAGAGTACGTTCAGAGGTAAAGGAAAACTGCATGAACAAATGGCGTAGAACCCATATCATCAACAACTGCTACACAGCCTCCTCTCCTTCAGCTTGTGCCTGCACCATTAGGGAAGAACCTATGGCCAATTGATGGAGTAGGAGAAAGGCCAAGTTTGTTTATAGGTGTGTTGGCTTTGTATGTGGATGCAAGCCTAACGTGCCCTCTTCCTACACTGGAGCCCTCCTCAGGGGTTGACTGAATGGCTGAATGACTGGTGGGAAGAAATCTCAGTGTCAGAGTTTTGAACTGTGTGCTTGGCCATCCATTTTGTGAGGAAAGAAAAGTAGCCCAAGGAAGGGATATATCCATGCTTGTGGGTAGTGGTAAATGGCATGATTACAAAAGCAGGGAGTGGATGGACCTCTGAGAGAATCCATTCCAAAAGAAGCATTGCAGAAGAAAGGACAAAGAATGACTTGGAAGTAGCAATGGAGCTGGACAGGTCAGATTCTGGATATAGTTTGAAGGTAAAGTGAAAAGGATTTCCTGATGGATTATACTTGGTTTGTAGAAGATAGCAAGAAGTCAGGGAAGTTTCCAAGATTTTGTGCCTAAAATACACACACACACACACACACGCACACATTACTTTAAAATACACTAGAGATAAAAAATGTTAATAGTAGTTATGCTCTCAGTTTTCATAGCATTTAATTTACATATAATTTTTCTTCTTGCTCTATAGTATTCAGAATATAATTTTGATAGCAACATAGTATTTATTGGTTTACTTTAGCCATACCTCTGTCATTGAATAAATCAAATGTTTACCACTTTTTTAGTCAATATTACTAATATTGCAAAAATTATGTTAATGCATAGAAATTTGCGTTTAGGATTAATTCTCTAAGATGGTATCACTGGCAATAACACTTGAAGAAATGTATCTTGGTTTTCTCTTACATTTGAGGGTATTATTAGTTACATGTGTGTCTTTATATATGTACATAAATGACAATTATATAACAAAATATATTACATTATATCACGTTATATGATATTATTTTACATGTAAAATATAATATTACGTAACCTATATTATGTATGTATAAGCATAAAATATTTGCCAGTCTTATAGGGATATATTATAACTTAAAAATGTCTTCATTTGTTTGATTACTATTGAGATAGAAATCTTTTTTCCATATACTTGAAAACTGTTTCACATTTCATCTTGTAAATGGTCTGTTCAGGCCTTTTCTACTTTATTTCTTGAATTTTTTGGTGTTTTTTTATTGATTTGTATAACTTTTCTGTATTAATAAAGACTTTGTCACATTTGCTGGAAATACTTTTGGCAGCTTTTTTTGAAATAGACTTTTTATAGCTTTTTGTTGATATGTTGCTTTGTGATTCCTTCTTTATTTCTAAATTTAAAACTGTATCCACTTGTCAGAAATTTTTCTCAACAGCCTATTCCATTTTCTCCTAGTTATCTATGCTTTCATCTTTTTTTTTTTAAGATTTTATTTATTTATCTGAGACAGAATGAGAGAGACAGAGAGCACATGAGAGGGGGGAGGGTCAGAGGGAGAAGCAGACTCCCTGCTGAGCCAGGAGCCCGATGCGGGACTCGATCCCAGGACTCCAGGATCATGACCTGAGCCGAAGGCAGTCACCTAACCAACTGAGCCACCCAGGCGCCCTATGCTTTCATCTTAATACTGAATTCTTTTTGCCTCCTGAAATGTCTCTTGCTGTATAGTAACTTCACCATTATATATAAGAAAGCCAAGGTAGAGAGTAAATGTCTTACCCATGCTTTCCTATCCGCCCCCCATCATACCCCCCAGCTTAGTTGGCAAGAGAGAGAACTCGAAATAGAAGCCATCTGCAATGCTAGCAAGACATCAAACAATAATATTTCACCTAGGAGATGTTAGACCCGGTGTTTTTTTATTTGATCAGTCAATAACTATGCATCATAGGATAGTAAAAACGAGGAAAGCTTCCTAAATGCAGGCAATGAAATACGGTAAAGCCTATTGCTATTAGCTCCAGTAATTCATCAACCTTTTTCCTTTCCACTGGTATTTATCAAATAAATGCAACTACATTTCCAATGGGTTCTATGATTTTAATATGATTCCTGACTAAATCAAAGAATATTTACCATTTGGTACCCAGTACTAATTATTTATACTAACTTCGGTCAAGGGACACAAAGTGAAGACTCAGGAGAATCAATAATCAATTTAATAATACTTTAATGGAGGAAAATGAATAAATCAATGGGAGAAAGAAAGGAGAGGAAAAGCTGCGATTTTTTTTTTTTAATACCCTGGATGTGAAATAGTATTTCTCACACCATTATGAGCATAATTTGAAGTGACTCAAATGGAGTCTTATTTGCTTGAGAAGAACCAGCAGGTTTGCTAACAGCCGCTGAGACCTCTATCTATTTTCTCTTTAAGGCTTTAAATTCGACATCATGTTCTCTGCCAAGACTTCAATGGGTTGAAGAATAAATAAATAAAGTCTTGGGATGGCAGTGTGCTTTATAGAGAAAAATGACTGACCAATTTACATATTAGACCCTTTGCCCATATCATCATACTGGTAGAAATATGGCAGGTTTGAAATGTCAAGGTTTGAACATTAAGGACATTTGAAGTCCTATCTCCAGATCCTATTATAATGATAAGGGTGCTTGAAAGAAGATATTTGGAGGATGTCTGTCTGTCAGCTCAGCACAACCCCCTCCCCCTCCATTATACTTTCCTCATCTCCATCAGCCCCCCTAAGGAATACAATTCCGAGTCCCAGGGGTGGGCTTGCCAACATTTCCTCCATCACTTTCAAGGCAGAATGGGGGGAAAATCTCTGCTTCTTCCCACTTCTGTACTTACCACTCTATTCTCCTTTCCCTAATTAATACTAATTAAGATACATCAAAAAAACAAAATGGGACTGCCACTTTTTTTCTTTCTTAAAAAAAATTCACCTGTATTTCTTTTTCTACACATATTTTAAAAAATTCAGTATCATTCTTATAGTATTAGAATTTTTAACTCTTAGTGAAATCTTTAAGACCAAAAGTAGTGTATTTAGAACATAAGACCCCCAAAGTATGAAAATCTTCTCTGAGCAATATTCAGACATTTTTCTGGCTTTACCAAACCAACAACCAGTCTAACAAATCTTGCTTTTTGTCAAACTATAACGTAAATGACACATAAGTCACTTTAGTATTTTAAGACTGACAAGTATTTTGAAATAAATTGCCCTATTGAAAATACATTGATCTAAATTATTGGCTAACTTGAATGTGACACTCACTACCAAATCAAAATTGATACAGTTGTATGACAATGTATTTAAGTATTTGAGAATGAAGAATATTATTTCAAAATTAAATAATAATGGATCTCTTAGCTATTTACAAAATTTTAAATCATTAGACTAATGTCAAACAAATTTTAATTCTTATAAGTATAGAAAATTATTTTCATTTTCCAAAGGAAATTATTTTTTATAACATTCACCCATTTTGGTACATGTATCTTTATAAATAGATTGTGTTCTCTTAATTGTTTTAATGGCATGATTACCACACTGAATATCTTCACCTACAACTTTGACTGTTTCCAAGTTCTGATATAAATTATACACAAAACTATCTTCTACTCTTTAAAGTTAAAAAAACCCAACAATATAGCACCTTCTGCAAAAACGTTTTTTATTTCAAAAGTCTTTGAAAGCTATAAGCTTATTTGGGAAAAAATACATATATATAAAATAGCATGTGAATATCCTAAAATAGCTTTTGTAAATTTGTAATGAAGAAATAAGGTAACATGAAATTCATTTTCTTCAGCATACTGTGAGAGTAAGAAGGTTTTCTATTTTCTCTGGAAAGGTGTGAGTGGAAATGAATTGAAAATACATTGGAAAATGTTCTCATCAGACATATAGAGACTTCTTGATTTTTAATAAAATGTATAGCTGGATATTTGTTGTGACGGTGTTATAAACACCAATTCTTTTAGCATAATGAAGTTAAACCCTACGCAATGCAATAGAAATGAATGTGCCCTACATGTTTAGAGTATAATATACACATATGCACATGTGCAAACACACTCAGGCAAACACACACACTCACATATATACAATTCATGATCATAGCTTGAGATAAAAATTTTTTACTTTGAAATATTTTCATAAAATATGAATCACGATTGGACATTTTATTCTCTAATTTGTTGGGATAAATTCCATATCAAACATGTTCTTGCATAGACTTGTAGTCAAAGATGAAAAAATCTATTCATGATAAAGATGATGGAAATGCAAATTTCAGCATGTATTGCTTTCTCGCTATGTGCTGGGTGCATTCTTTGTCTTGTTTGGTCTTATAATATCGTAAGATAGGTTAGAATGTTGTATTGAGTTGGATGTTGGCCACGTGGAATATGTTCATATTCTAATCCCTGAAACCTGTGAATATTGTCTTACATGATACAAAGTTGAAAGTTACCTTATTTGGAAAAAAGTTTCTTTGTAGAAGGTATTCCTGCATCATTTTATCCATTGTGAGGCAAGAAGAAGAATAATGGAAAGTTACCACTAAGTAGAATGCCCCTCTTTATTTCTTCTACCTAAAGACTAAGTCTCAAGGCAAGTACTCCACAGTAAATCATTTATGCTTTCTTTCTGCCTTAATATATAGCATAGCCTGATCTAAGAATAGCAAAGAAGAAGTTATGATGTAGCCTATAAATAAAACGTTTTTATCAGGCACCACAATTTTTATATATATATTTATTTATTTATGATATATATGCACATTACATATATGTGTGTATGTGTGTGTATTAGTTTGGTAAAGTAGATGTGTAAGTATATCAAACAGATATAATTCATGTGTATAATATTTATAAAATGTCTTGCAAGGATTTGGGTGCAAGTAATTTATTTGTTTGGTTATCCCAGAGTATGGTGAGGAAGTGAAACAATGAGACAGGGAAGAGAAGGATGTCAATAAAAGAACATTAAATTAATGAGCAGGACACAAGATGGGTAAATGGGTTTAATGCTGATGGTTACCCTTTGATAGATGGTGTAAAAACACCTCAGAATGGTTTCAATGAGAACTGGGTTATTCATGTCCCCTTGTTGGTTGAGTTTTATCTTAGAAGGATTAACTGGGTTTAATGCTGATGGTTACACTTTATAGATGGTGTAGAAGTACCTCAGAATACTTAAAAAAAAAAAAAACTGGGTTATTTATGTCCCTTCATTGGTTGAGTTTTATCTTAGAAGTATTAACTCTCTAACACTAGAAGCCTGCTCAGTGTACAGGCAAAACATGGTCATGTGGTCAGAGAAAACTCATGTAGAGGGATGGAAGCACTTGAGGGAAGAAGTAATCAGTGTGTTTGGGAATTGCCCATTAAGCTGTATGTGACCTACAGGATGGGTAACACTATTTTGATTTATTCTGTTTTCTTTCTGTACCCAAAGAGATAGTTGTACATAACCTCCTGAATGCATGTAACCACTTTTAAAGACCATAACAAAAGATTCTGAGATGCCTTTGGGCAAAGAATGACTTTTAGTCATCGCCTTATTCACCCTTGCTGTGTCCAGCACTATTTGGGTCTCATTGTAGTTACCCAACCAATTCAATTTGGTACCAAGGTGGAATATCTCCTGTTTAAACAGATACTCTTTATACTAAGTCATAACTTAATTCACTCAAATCCCTTGGCTTGGGGTCTGGCATCACTATGGAATTAGCTTTCGTTCATTTTCAATTTAAATTAATTTTCAGTAGTAAACCAATGGCATTTGGAGACTAGAAACCCAAAGAATATGTTTCCAAAGTTTCTATTTAAGTCTTTTGAAAGACTGTATAATTGAATGCATTAACGTTTTAACAGTCCGCATTGCATACTAAAGCCCTCTATAATCAAGTGGCTGGTGAATAAATTCTTGGCACTCCCATCTAGCTTACTGTAACAAATAGAATAGACGTTTTTCTGGAATAAACCTTGACCACTCAAGCTAATGGGAATCCAGTTAGGTTTTTGCCAACCTCAGGAAACATGCATTATCAATAGATACTGAGAAAATTACATTACATGTAAGTGTTTTAGAGAGAAAATAGAAAGTGCCTCAGAGTTGACAGAAAACAGAATCCGTGATGGTATTATGATTGATTTTAGGGAGAAATAACTGTGGACGCTTAAATATACGAATTGCTTTAAAATATTTTAGACTTGTAAGAAGGGATACTATTGACCTAAAAGATACTAAGGTATCTTGGTTACTTATGATTCATATATAAACACATACTAAAAGATTGTTTAAAATTCATATTATTGATTTAATTGATTTCAGCAGCTCTAAGTGAGTCATTGACTATTTTATAAATACCGGGTAAAGATTGGGTCCGTGTTCACAAATTTATGGGTGCACTTCTGGATTTGATTCTGAAAGTAATTGTAATGTTACATAAAGAAAAAAAAAACTAGTGATAAGAGCAGGCTATAAACATTCATGTTTTGTTTGACTAAACACTCCTGATGGAAAGTTTTCCTTGCTGTATTGAGATCAGCTATTAAACAAGACAGATGAGGAAATGTTAGAAATTTAAGATAATATTTTTGTTTGTCTTTTTGGATTGTGAGGGGTGGATTCAGGATCAAATCCTCAGGTTTTCTCATCTTTTATTTTTATCTTCTAATTAGAGCAGAAAAGAAAATGGGTGTTTTAATTTTGATTACCCAGTTTAGAGTATTTAGGAATTGCTAGTCCAAAGGAAACGCCAGAATACATTTTTAATTTATTTAAAACTCTTTTAACTACTGTGAGTGATTTGAAATTTCATCTCAGGGCAAGATCAATTTAAGGAAGCAGAAGGAATAGATCTTTCAGATCTCCAAAGTGATTACATTTAGATCACAACTTTACTTCCGGGAATTATTTTTAGTGCATATTTTCAACCTTTGAAAATAAATTCATGAATTGTAATCTCATTCCTTCATTCTACCTGCCATAAATGTGGAGACAGATTAAGCCAGACTTGTGTCACATGATCCCATATATAAAATGACACTTGGGGGCACCTGGGTGGCTCAGTAGATTAAGCGTCTGCCTTTGGCTTAGGTCATGATCCCACCAGAGTCCTGGGATCAAATCCTGCATCGGGCTCCTTGTCCCTCTGCCTGCCTCTCCCCCTGCTTGTGCTCTCTCTGACGAATAAATAAATAAAATCTTTAAAAAAATAAAAAATAAAATGACACTTGGAATTTTAAAAGGAAATGACTTCCAGGGGAGTGTTTATCCACCATCACGACTCCAGATTTGTAACCTTGAATTTTAAACACACCATAATAGCAAACCACCACATGGCTGTTGTAAGTTAAACCTGGAAGGGATGGTTTCCTGGGCACTGTCCATGGGAATATGGTCTGTCTTCATTAGTAATGACAGGAACCAACCCAACACTGCAGGGAATCTTTCAGTCTACTCCCACTGAAAGACGCTTGCCTCCTTGTGAATCAGGTGATGGAGGGAACTGTTAAATCACTATATTGTACGCCTAATATTACACTGTATGCTAACTAACTGTCAATGAAATAAAAACTTCAAAATAAACCTAGTTAGGAACTATCTGATTAAGAACTTTACTGTGACTTCCCCCTCAAACTTTAAGTATTGGGCAAATCACTGCCCCTCTCAGACCTCAATGGTAAAATGAGAGGTTTGGATTAGGCAGGGATGAAAATCAGGGAGGAAACACCAGGAATGTTTTGTTTTGCTTTGTCGGTTACATTGTCTCTGAACTACATTAGAGGCTGCCAGCATAATTTTGAGGCTCCATCCAAGCATAACCAAAAAAAAGGTGGAATGATGTCGTTTAGTCAATGACATGGATGTGACTTTTTTAAAAATTTCATTTATTTGACAGCGAGAGACAACGAGAGAGGGAACACAAGCAGGGGGAGTGTGAGAGGGAGAAGCAGGCTCCTTGCTGAGCAGGGAACCCCATGTGGGGCTCGATCCCAGAACCCTGGGATCATGACCCGAGCTGAAGGCAGATGCTTAACCAACTGAGCCACCCAGGCACCCCTGGATGTGACACTTAAGTGTCATCTTTGCCTGTAGTCTGTGACTCTTGTTATGGTAATTCAACAAAGTTCCTTTGTAAGGAGTTCGATTTTTTTAAAAATCAAAATAGCGTTAATTTTAATAAAATACATCCTTCCATTAAATAAGTTCCTCAGAGCAAATTTGTTTTAAGAGTTTGCCCATGATCAGAATAATAGGTTGGGGGTACTATGCAGCTTTGTGCTTTGTAGAGGGAAGCTGGGGCATGATTCACATGAAACTGAAGAGTGTTGGATGTTTTTATTAATACCAACTTTCCCCTTTCTGTAACCTTCATAACGCTTCAGTTCTATGATAAATTCAAAGGGAATAAAACCTTGAATAGTTTATAATAGTTGCGTTAGTGAAACTCAGTTTCAAAGACAATTAGTGGCTGCTGACAGTCATGAAAGAGCAACAGAAGCCTGACCACTGTCTCACTGTGGCCAAGTTCATGGTTCCTCAGGTCAGATGGCTCTGTTTCAAATATGTGTCACTTGCTAGTTGGGAGACTTTGGTCAAATTTCCAATATGCCAAAATGAAGATAATGATAAAGCTTACTTTATCAGATTGTTGTGGAGTTCCTGTCAGAGAGTAAGCAGCCTTTATATTGGATGTAGTTTATGTTGTTATTTGTGTTATTAGTGAGAATATTAGTAGAGAGAATTCAGATTTTCCTCGTAATGGAATATAGATATTAAAAACAGAAAGAGGGAGAGCACAGATGTATCAAAATGTGGATTATCGGTGAAAGGTATGGCGTTCTTTGTGCTTATTCTCTTTCTTATAACTTCTTTGGAAGTTTGACCTTATTTTCAAATAAATTTTTGAAAAGTGCAAATGAAAATAATTGGTAAGAGCCTTTTTGTCCTAAGATCAAAATACTCTTCCACCACCACTAAAAATATGGTTACATTGGATATGTTAATTAGCTTGGTTGTGGTGACCGTTTCACAGTGGATACATGCATCAAAATATCAGATTGTACACCTTAAACATATATATAATTCCTATGTGTCAGACTTCAATAAAACTGAAAAAAAAAATAGTATCAGCTGACATTTAATGCAGATTTCCAATGTGTCAGGCACTGTGCTAAGAATGTTATATTCAGGGCTCCTGGGTGGCTCAGTCGTTAAGCATCTGCCTTCAGCTCAGGTCATGATCCCAGGGTCCTGGGATCGAGTCCCACATCGGGCTCCCTGCTCAGCAGGAAGCCTGCTTCTCCCTCTCCCACTCCCCCTCCTTGTGTTCTCTCTCTTGCTGTGTCTCTCTCTGTCAAATAAATAAATAAAATCTTTAAAAAAAAAAAGAATGTTATATTCATATTCATTGGCTCATGCAATGCTCACAGCAACTTATGACTTATTGACATTCCCTGTTTTATAGAACAAGCTATTCTGAATATGAAGTTTACAGACCTACACGTCTAGCTCATACACAGTGCAGTTGTACACAAACCTCTTGGCCTAGACCTATTAGGATTTGATCTAAAGTGAGGAATAAGTCTGAAACATAATAGACTAGATTTGAAATCAGCTAGATTTGCCTCTGACTTGTAGGTCTGCCATTAATAATTTTGTGACATTACCCAAATCCTCTCTCTGAACCTTAGTTTCTTCCTCTATAAAAACATAAATTATCTACATGTTGATTTTCAAGGATGAAATGATTTTTTTTAAAGATTTTATTTATTTATTTATTTGAGAGAGAGAATGAGAGAGAGAGAGCAGGAGAGGGGGGAGGGTCAGAGGGAGAAGCAGACTCCCTGCCGAGCAGGGAGCCCGATGCAGGACTCGATCCTGGGACTCCAGGATCATGACCTGAGCCGAAGGCAGTCGCTTAAGCAACTGAGCCACCTAGGCGCCCAAGGATGAAATGATTTTAAGTACCAGTAATTTTTTTGCAAAATGATTGGCACAAATAAGGGCTTAATAAATGATAGGCAGGGTCACCCTAAGTGAAGAGATAGGGTGACCTATCAAAAGTCAATAAAATTACATTTTTATCGAATTAAATATATGCAATTCAGAAATAGAAATGCATAACATCTGAGGTGATATATAAATATGTGTAAGATGAACCAGAACTATAAATCATTCAGAGAATAGACTTAGATATAGATATCTTTCTGAGAGTATCAAAATTTTGCCTCCTTTATTCATTTTTTAAAGTGTATTTTTATAGATCATATAAAATGAGCATTTAGGCAGAACATGGTACAATCTTAAAGGGGTAACAGAAACTGTAAAATTTATGAGATGATTTGACACATTCATTGTTTCTGTGGAAACCCGCTATTTTGCTCTGGGTGGATAAAATACTTTTGGGGGGCGGGATTTTACCTCACTTACTCTTTCTGGTTTCCTTCTGGAAAACCACTTGTCAGCTTCTTTTATATGAGACTTTCATCAGGACTTGGTAAATTATTCAAGTATTTTTGGGTCAAGGCTCTTAATTCCATTTTTCTAACTCCAAACCAAAGAGTAAACATTTCCTCATTTCTTTCTTTTAGAGATATGTGGGTAAGAACCTCTAAAATAAAAATCTCAGAGTTGGAAGGTGCCCTATGGAGGGAGAATCATATCCTGTATAAATTTGATTACATCCAAGAAATTCACTAGTATCTATGGTTTCCAGAATCTCTCCAGTGCAGTTATCATGAAGCTAACAGACATGTTAAGTATAAAACTCTTCCTAATCAGGCATAATTCCTGGGTGATCATTGTCAGTGGATTTGATGCCTGCATCGATCTTAATTGCACAAGTTTCAGGCAGGATTAGGCAGAATACAAGAAAAAAAATCATACAGACCAGGAGGAAAAGGTTTCTTAAGCTATTTTAGCAGCTTAGAAGTAAATCATAAAATGTCAAGCTACAGAAATTGGCTCCGATAAATATGATTTTTTCCTGAATTAGTTCACTAAGCTTTTATCCTTTCTGAACACTTTCAGTCAATCCTAAATACTTTAAATGCCAAGCTTAATATTGAACAATTATGCTACAGCACATATAGAAGATTGAAAGCAGCAGTTATTCTAGATGAGAATGAATTATTTTATCTTCATTTAGACCCAGAAATGAAAGAAAATAACCATCGTGTGAAAAGATTGTAAACAAATGAATACTTTGTAAAGAATCCAGGTCGTGGCTCCCAAATGGGAGAATTTAATCATTAAAAAACGTATAATCATTTCAACCAAGTTATCTCTACAGAATATGCCTCCCTCCCAACCCCCTGAGCGTCAGTATGACTGTGCTCCTATGAGGGAATATATGGTTCTAATTGTAATTTAATTTTACATCCTTATTTAGGGGGATTTAGAGTTGAAAATGACTGTAAAAATCGCATACCAGCTGTCACTTGGCTTCTATTCCGTGCGGTCTTTGCTCGATGCACATGAGTAAGTTGCAATAATGCTGAGAGAGCGTGTGCAGGAAAGGATACTTTGCATTCCTAGAACTTCTATTGGAAATACTCTTCGTTAAAATAAAAAAAAAAAATCACATATAAGCTTTACCCATTTTCCAAATATCTCAAAGACTACTTTATAGCATTTGATTCCCAGACTATGATTTTAGACAAGAATCACATGGGACCTTAGAAAGGGCACTAATTTGGAAGTCAGGAGAAGAGTGCAAGACCCAGCACTCACAAGTTATCAGCTGTGTGACTTTGAACAAATCAAGTAATTTTTCAGGGCCTTGTTTACTTCAATTTAAGCTAGTTTGATTTGACTTTTAAGTTTCCTGAGATCAAGGACCATGTCATGTTTACTGCTTTATTTATAGTACTTGATGCAAAATTGGTGAATCAAATATTTTTTGAATGAATATTGGTACCACAGTTTATTAGGACAACTCATTATTTTTTCCCAAGCTGAGGACGATTATTTAGAATACAAAATTGCAATGTGACTTTTATCAAAGGATATCCTCAGTTAATTTTATTGGCATAGAATATAGCTTAAGGCAGAAATTCAAACCTTGTTTGGAAATATGAAGAAATCAAATGGGTTATTCTTTGTTTAATGTTCGTAGAAGTCTACCAAATGGTGCTGTTTGTAATCAAACAGCTGCTGTTTAATTCCCAGTGACAATATAATGTTTTAGTGGTTTGTTAGAAAAGGCCCCATTCATTGCTTGGTTCTATCGTTTTCTAGAACTTGTGTCAATATGTATCATTAAAGTGAAAATTCAGGAAATCCTGGTTGTCTTATCCACTGAGGTCTGAGTTCCTAAAAGGTCTGAGTCATGTTCTCCTCTAGATTCTTATTCTTAGTTTAATGCCTGGGTTCCAACAGATACTAAATAACATCTGCCACTTGAATGCATACTATAAAGTTAAAGGGATTTAAGAAAAAGGAATGTGGCTTAAAAAAATAAAATCATTAACAAGTATTTACTACAGATAATTGAAAAATTAAATAATTACAAGTTAGCACTGAAAAGCATGAAAGAATGATGACCATTATCTGATTATAAATTGCTTACCAAGGTAATATAACATTTTTGAATGTCTAATAATTTCAAGTTTCTTTCCCCATTGTTGAATAGAGTCTCTTCATTTACCACCTTAAAAATAATTATCACCAATTGAGCTTTAAGATATATATCTATATATCTATATATCTATATATATATTTTATATAGTCATTGACTGAATTTAAAGACACTTAAGTTCTTTAAATACTTAAGTTCAGTAAAAATCAGGGAATTAAAGGAAATTGGCTAAGATCACCGGGCAAGTCAGTGTTAAAGGTGAATTGAGGACACAGGTCTTCTAATTTTTGGCTCTCTCTTATTCAATTATTAAATCCTATTCTGGAAGCATTCCCTTAAAATGTCTATGAAATTGATAAAATTTCTATGTTAGTACCCTCTCTAACATTCTTAAATTTAAGGTCCCTCCTAAAGTAGAATACCAAATGTATAGTAATTTTCTCTGTTGTAGAAGACCCTGAAATTTTTCCTAGGCAAACATATGTCATTTTATCAGTGGGGACAATATTTAAACTGAGGGTTGGACATTTTTATTCATAGTTCCTTCCTTATCTTGATTTGGATATGATGTAAATATCATATGTAGCTTTATTGAAATGATTTACAGGAGTGTTTTTAAAAATAATTTAATCCAAATAATTACTCAGAAATTTAAAATGAGGTTTGTTTCTCTACGTTATTATCCTTATTGAGTGATGGTTAGCAATGTTTTAAAAACACTCAGGTATTGATGGTTTCGAGAGCAGGATTATTTAATAAACTTCACAATTCTTGACTTCAGTGTTAGAATTGTTTTCCCTGAAGCATTTCTCAAGGTAAAACCAGCCTGCATTCTCATTATTCTCCAGCTCATCTTATTACAGTAAGAGAGCAAATATTATTGAATTGGAAAAGGGGACTGAAAATAAACAGTGAGAAAATATTTGTTTCTCCAGATGTTTTGGAAATACAACTTTCTCCTATGTTTTTCCACTAAGCACATAAAATCTGGCATTATCTAAGCCAACAAATGCATACTATGAATTAGGATAAAAAAAAAACAACAAGTAAGAGATATGAATGCTAGAATCGAAATTGTTTAAATGTTATTTTTGGTTTTTGAGAGAGCCAGTGTCCAGTATCCCTCAGGACAGAAGCTGGCATCTCCAAATAGCTGGAATTATGGGCTGCTTTCACTGGGGCAGCATCTACAGAAGCATATGCCTTTGTGCTTGAAAAGAGATGAGTACAGTGGGGTTAGCCAGGGTAGAGTCTACAAAGAAAAGTCAGTGTCCACATTTGAGGGTCATTAAGGTGATGATCCATCTTTTTTGCCTACTACTGATGGAGTTCTCTGGAGCTATCCTGGTTTGCCTGGGACTAAGGGGGCAGGATCTTTAACACTAAAAGCAGAGAGTCCCAGGAAAACAGTGGGAAATAGTATCATATAACCTACCTGAGTAGGAAATAATTATTTTCACCAAAGATTTGAGAGTCATAAAGAAAATGTAGTGCATGTGTGTGTGTGTGTGTGTGTATTCTTGTAAGGGGAAAGACATTCCAAGGAGAGATACACCTTACAATACTAAGTCATCATATGCCAGAGGTGATCTAAAGTTCAGAATTGCAGAGTCAAAAATGTGAATGCTGTGGACAGAGTGTAATCTCAGTAATGAAAAATGGAGTTAATTATTCCATCATCGGATGATATACTGTCTAGTGATATGCACTGGAAAATGAGTGGATGAATCAGGTTGAGCAATACATTTGAATTCCTAACCTCTGCCACCTCTTAGTTTTGAAGCTTAGGGCAAGTAACTTCACTTTTCTTAGCTTCAGATTTCCATTGATGAAATAAGGCTAAGAGTCCTGCCTTGAGGTTTTTTATGAGCATTAAATCAGATTTTTAAAAAAAAATGAATAGACAATATAAAGAACCATTATTTTTTTTAAAGATTTTATTTATTTATTTGAGAGAGAGAGAATGAGAGAGAGCACATGAGAGGGGGGAGGGTCAGAGGGAGAAGCAGACTCCCTGCCGAGCAGGGAGCCCGATGCGGGACTCGATCCAGGGACTCCAGGATCGTGACCTGAGCCGAAGGCAGTCGCTTAACCAACTGAGCCACCCAGGCGCCCATAAAGAACCATTATTATCACCATTCTTATTTATGTGTCTTAAAGGGCTAAGAACTAGAACAGAAAATATGAAGGACATCTATATGTCATTATTTATAGCCTTTCTGTAGAATTACCAATTTTCTTTTTTATTTACTTAGTTTAAATTTTTTGACAATTTATATAATTCTTAATATATCAGTGAATGTCTTTAGAGGTTTTCTTAAATATCTATTAAAATATTCAGATATCCTGATATGCTTCTGCAAATAAAAAGGTAAATGCTACAGATTATACAGAGCTTCATAAGGAAATTAGAGATACCAAGGCAATTAAATATAGATATTTAATTTGGGAACTTCTATCCATTATATATTACTAAAGATCTCCCTTTTCCTCTTGGAATCTTTCATATTTTAGAGATAGAATGCAAACATTTATGTTTAAAGCTTTTTCAAACATACACTACCAATTAAAGCAGGAAAACAGTAGATAATTGATTGCTTTTTGACCTTTGAGACCTAATTTAGGGGATAAATATGGCTACCTGTTAAAGTATAAATTCCAAAGAATCATTATTAAACAGTTTCTTAAAATTCTCTTTTTTCAAAAGTTTAAAAAGAAAATCATACTGGTAATTATAAGGGAAAGGGATTTTTGAGAGATAAAAGGGGATTTAGAGATTGTTTTGTCCATTTTCTTTATAGATGGCACAGACTAGAGACATGTCATATCCCAAATCACTTAGGTATTATCTCTGAGTTTTAGTATCCCAATAAAATGAGTGAACAAAAATAATAGTTCAGTTTCACTACTGTGAAAGATGCCTTTTTTTTTTTTTTAAGATTTTATTTATTTACCTGACAGAGAGAGCACAGGTAGGCAGAGCGGCAGGCAGAAGGAGAGGGAGAAGCAGACTTCCTGCTGAGCAAGGAGCCTGATGCAGGACTCGATCCAGAACCCTGGGATCATGACCTGAGCCAAAGGCAGCCACTGAACCGACGGAGCCACCCAGGCGCCCCACAGATGCTGTCTTTTTTTTAAAAAGTTACAATATTGAATTGCTTTGACTAACATTTAGATAATAAATGCGACATCCACTTAGAATGTTTGGTTTATTCTAATGCTTGTTAGTATGAATCACAATAACTCCTTGTTATTTTTTTCCCTTCTAATATCATCCATAGTTAGCAGAAATAAAATTATCATTATTATCATTGGATTTACAGAGATGATTTTCTGTTTGAAGTTGAAATTTCCCAGTGGGAAATAGTATCATATAACCTACCTGAGTAGGAAATAATTATTTTCACCAAAGATTTGTCATAAAGAAAATGTAGTGCACGTGCGTGTGTGTGTGTATTCTTGCAAGGGGAAAGACATTCCAAGGAGAGATTATTATGAGCACCCACCAAGTAAAGAAATGGCTACTGGGAAAACATGAGCCACTGAAAGATAAATTAAAAAAAAAAAAATTGAAACAATGTAAAAAATCACTGAGAACATGGAATTTATGGGCTTTATCACATACAGTAAGCAGTTGTAAAATCAGATTGAACTGACTCCCTGATTGGAACTTAAAAGAAAAAGACAAAAATCCCTACATCTTTATTTCTGAAATCTTCCATGGAAGTGTCAAAGTTTGTGGTAGGAGAGAAAAGTTTGGTAAAATGTTTAAGTCCTGCTAATTCTCCTGTCCCCAAACTAATAAATGTACACTCATTTCTATTTCTTTTTTTTTTTTAAGATTTTATTTATTTATTTGAGAGAGCATGGGGGGAGGGGCAGAGGAAGAAGCAGGCTCCCCACTGAGCAGGGAGCCCGATGTGGGGCTCAATCCCAGGACCCTGGGATCCTGACCTGAGCTAAAGGCAGACACTTAACCCAGCTGAACCACCCAGGTACCCCACTAATTTCTGTTTCTGTGCCCTTACCTGTTGTCGATATCACCCTCCTGCTCTCCAAAACAGAGTGCTACTCTTTCACTCTACGGGTTGCAGCAGGCAAGTCAGAAAAGGTTTTAGAGTAATAATTAACTTCAGGCCTATACTGTACCGAGTGGTGTGACAAATGATTTGAAGTACAAAAAATGCCCCAATGAGCCTCACTGCCTTTTCCAGCCAAGTCCTACCGTACCTTCCCAAGCTCACCCCTCAAGCATACTTACCTGTGTTCTATTCCAATTATAGTAGATACTCAGGTCCATAAAGCCTATATGAACACTTTGTTTATGCCTGTGCCCCAACTTAAAATATCTCTCAACAGATCAATTTAACCCTTAAGTCACAACCCAACCATAACTTTTTCTATACATGTGTTACTCCTTACGATAGAGATTCATTCATTTTTCTAAGTCTTGTTGTTAACACCCTTTGTAATTGTCTTAATGTAATGTTAAGCATGAACCTGTTGGTCTTCTTAGGCCATGATATTTGGGCAGGATTATGGCCATAGTCACAAACCTGTCTGCAGGATGTTTCATAGTGTTTGATATAGATGTAGGTTTGATACATATTTCTGGCCTTGAAATATTAGCTAAGCAGGCTTTAAGCAAACCTCACAGTGTAGGTGGAAGAAACAAGGCATTTGAAAATACATATACTGAGAAGGTTTCGCACCAAGAATGTTGTCCTAATTTTGAATACAAATCAGTAAAAATCAAACTTCACTTTACCATTTCTGTGAACACAAATTAAATCTATTACATATAGTTACAAAGTTAAAGCCATTTTTAGGATTACTGAACATTAACTTGCTTCTGCAGAAAAATGTGCCTTTTTAATCTTTAGTAAAATAAACACATAAGGTCACTCTCATTGTGTGTGTTAAACGGAGGCATTTGAAGGCACATACGGTTTTAAATAATATCTTCTATATAATTGATGGAGTATTTGAAAAAAAATTCACTTTATTGTCTGTTAAATTAAAGATGTTTTCCTCTTCTCTGTTAAATGATATTTTGTCCTTGTAACATTTTTCTGTAAGGCATTAGCTTTCAGCAGTTGTCTCTTATCAAACTAGACAAAGCTTTCAACTTAATTGAATTTGAAAAGTACAAAGATTGAGCTGACTTACCAAAATGTATGTGGTAGCTTTAACATATAAACAAAATGGATGAAATTGGCATGTTGGCTTAAGTATACCAGCTGAAGGGAAGGTATAATAAAAGGACAATTTAATTAAGCATAGAGGAGTCAATAAAAAATGAGATTATGTGTACAATGTAATTTATGACAATGAGCTTAACTGATGTTAAAAAATGTAGCTATGTATACAATCTCTAAAACTCTCTAAAATATGTACATCAGGTATCATTATGTAGAAGTATTTGTTAATATGGCACTCCCCCCCCACATAAAAAATCCACATAAGCAAAGAAAAGCTAATTTAGGCGCACCTGGGTGGCTCATCAGTTAAGGGTCTGCCTTTGGCTCAGGTCATGATATCAGGGTCCTGGGATCACACCAGGTGTTATACGCAACTAATGAATCATTGAACACTATATCAAAAACTAATTATGGGGGCGCCTGGGTGGCTCAGTCGGTTAAGTGTCTGCCTTCGGCTCAGGTCATGATCCCGGGGTCCTGGGATCGAGCCCCGCATCAGGCTCCCTGCTCAGCGGGAAGCCTGCTTCTCCCACTCCCACTCCCCCTGCTTATGATCCCTCTCTCGCTGTGTATCTCTCTGTTAATAAATAAATAAAATCTTAAAAAAAAAAAAACTAATTATGTACTATACAGCGGCTAACTGATCATCATCATAATAATAATAAAAAAAAAGGTCCTGGGATCAAGCCCTGCATTGGGCTCCTTGCTCAGCTCCTTGCTCAGCTGCGAGCCTCCTTCTCCTTCTCCCGCTCTCCCCTGCCTGTGCTCTCTCTCTGTCAAATAAATGAATACAATCTTAAAAAAGAAAAAGAAAAACTAATTTAGTGTAAGAGGAAAGAGAAAAACAATTAGGCATGAAACTTGAAATAACCTGATGCCTACACACCTATTTTGTGCCAATTATGCCTTTAACACATATGACCTTGACTCAGTCACTACAGTTCCTAGACCTCAAAGTTGCTTAACGAATGAATCAAATGTCTTATTCAAAGTTTCTGTGTTCTCTTTGCAGCCAAATTCAGTCTCTGTGGAAGTTAATGAAAGGTCTAGGAAGAGGAGGGTCTGTACTTTTCTGGGGGCATTTCTTATTCCAAGGAAAATTTTCCATATTCTTTCTCACCTGGGCAGGAGAGGGAAAGGGGCAACGCATGAAAAATATGTTATCCAGGTATTCAAGAATAGCAGTGAGTTATTTACATATAAGCAAAGGTATATGTGATATATATTTTTATAATGTATATATTAAAATGCATATATATGTTATAAAGTGACTGTTGCATTTATGTAAAAGTCTTTATGTTGGTATATGTCTGCATTTGTCAGAAGTAAACATTTAGGAATGGAGTGGCTGGATTCTGTGGTCAATGTATGTTAACTTTTTAAGAAAGTGCAAACTGCTTTTCAGAGTGGTTATATTATTTTACATGGTCACCAGTATTCTATGAAAATTGTAGTTGCTCCACATAACTTGCCAGGACTGTGTATAGTTAATTCCAGTATAGTTAGCATACAGTGTTCCATTAGTTTCAGGTATACAATATAGCGATTCAACAATTCTGTACATTACTCAGTACTAATCATAATAAGTTTACTCTTAATCTCCAACACCTATTTCACCCATCCCCCACCCACCGCCCCTCTGGTAACCATCTGTTTGTTCTCTATAGTTAAGGCTGTTTCATGGTTCTCCCTCTCTCTCTCCCCCCCCCTTTCTCTCTCTCTCTTTCTTTGTTTTGTTTCTTAAATTCCACATGAGTGAAATCATATGGTATTTGTCTTTTTCTGACTGACTTATTTTGCTTAGCATTATATTCTCTAGATCCATCTGTGTTGCAAATGGCAAGACTTCATTCTTTCTTAAGGCTGAATTCCATTGTGTGTGTGTGTGTGTACCACATCTTTATTCACCTGTCAATGGACACTGGGGCTGCAAGAGCTACACTTTTAAATTTTGAAGTCCAATTTATGATTATTTTCTTGTGAGTGTGTATGTGTGTGTATGTGTTTTGGTTCTATCTGTGAAATATTTGTCTAAGGATATGTCACTATTTCTACTGTGTTATATTCTAGAAGATTTACAGCATGGTATCAGTGGTCAGGGTTCATATTTTTCATATAAATATCCAATTGTTCCAGCACCATTTGTTGAAAAGGTTATCATTCTTCATTAAATTACCTTTTCATCTTTGCCAAAAAATGATTTATAATTTCTCAGTCTACTCCAGACATTCTTACTGTCTTTCACTGATCATTATGTATAGCTTTTCAGTGATACAAAATTGTCTAGATTATTGTGGATTTTTAAGTCTTAACATCAGGTAGTATATATATTCTCCAACTTTGCTTTACTTTTCGAAATTGTGTTGGTTGTGTTAGTTTTACATTGCTGCATGACACATTATGAGAACCTTAGGGCTTTAGATATTCATTTATTATTTCACAGTTTTCTTAGGTCAAACTTTGAGCACAGTATGGGCGCTCAGAGTCTCAAGGCTGAAATCAAGAGGTCTGCTGGAACTGTGTACTCATCTGGAGCTCAGGGTTCCCTTCCACATTCATTCAGATTTAGCAGAACTTTATCCATTGTAGTTGTAGGGCAGAAATCCCTGTATTCTTGCTGGCTGTCTGGCCAAAGATCACTTACACCTCTGAGAGGCCCTCCCTCCTCAGGTTCCTGCCACATAGCCCCTTCCACAGGCCCTCACATATTCACATGAGTCAGATTTCAGGTTCAGAGTCCAGTTTCTTTGAAGGGCTCCCCTGACTAAGTAAGGCCTACCCAGGATAATCTCCCTTTTGACTGACTCAAAATCAACTGATCTGGGACCTTCATTCAACCTCTAGAATCCCTTTACTTTTGCCATGGAATGTAATCTAACTCAAATTATGAAATCTGTCCATAGTCAGCCCCCACCCTCACCAATCAAGGACTGGGGATTATACAGGGCAGGTCCACCAAAAATGTAGAGATTTGGAGAATAACTTCAGAGTTCTACCTATTATAGCTATTCTATGTTCTTTCCATTTTCCTACAAATTCTAGTGTCAGATTGCCGATTTCTGCAAAAAACTTGTTTTGGATATTTAGGCTTCTGTTGAATCTATAGATCAACTTTAAGATAATTGATGTGTTAAGAATATTGAGTCTTTGAGTTCATTAGGTTGGTATAATTCTCTATTTACATTCTTGAATTTCTTTCAGCAATACTTAGTTTTCACTGTAGATGTCTTACATGTTCTTTGTCAAATTTATTTATGCTTTTTGATGCATTTGCAAAATAGACAAACATTTTTAAATGATTCTTGGAGTGAAAAAGTACTCACTTTTTCGTGCATTTTGAATTAATGCTGAATACTGTAGAAATATTAATACTGCTCAAAGCAGAGGCACAAATGAGAGGGTTTAGGGTTTGCTAAAAGTAATAGACGGCCTTCAGTGAACTTTAGGTCATTTTTCTTTCCTGATGAGCTAGTATACATTTGTTTTTCCTCATACCAAAGATGATAAGTCTAGGAAAAATCTTGAACGCGTATCTCTAAAGTTTTATACATGCTTCATTTTCTATGAGGTAACTGCTTTGGTGTTTAACAGTATGCCTCCTCGTCTGGGTGGCTCAGTTGGTTGGGCGACTGCCTTCGGCTCGGGTCATGATCCTGGAGTCCCGGGATCGAGTCCCACGTCGGGCTCCCTGCTCAGCGGGGAGTCTGCTTCTCCCTCTGACCCTCCCCCCTCTCATGTGCTCTCTCTCATTCTCTCTCTCTCAAATAAATAAATAAAATCTAAAAAAACAAAACAAAACAAAAAACAGTGTGCCTCCTAAGTTGACCAATGTCTATCTGAGACAGAGTACTAGGCTTGAATTGGGGGAGGGGTTTCTATATGAGAGAGAGAGGTAATAAGGTTATAGTGAGTTATTTCAATCAGTCATCAATGAGGGAGTATTGGGCCAACCATAAAGGGTCTTCTTTTTTTTGGCAGAGCTGTCCTAAGATGGCTAACTCTACTATTCTGTACAGGGTAGTGCCAATCATTAATCAGAATCTGTAGGTTCAAAGCAGAAAAAAAAATAGTACATGAGAAAAACAACCATATTGGAGCCAGTAAAAATCCAGAAAAAAAGGAGTTCTAAACTATGTAGACAGAACCAAGACTACAGGTTTAGTGTTGTTTCAGGAGGCACTTTTGTTAAAAGCACTGATCCACTATGGAAGTCCTCTTTGATGATGTGAATTATTTGCTTATTTTGAGTTGGGTCTCCGGAGTGCTTGAACCTAGGGAAAAATTGTCATCACAGCAGGAAAGCATCTTGACAGGCAAACTATCAATAAAAATAAATCAGCAGAACAAAAAGAGTAATTTTCTTCTATTTTTCCTCTTCAGAGTTATTTTGAATATATGTGTAACATATTTGTAAATGTATAAATATATATATTTGTAAATGTATATATGTAATATATACATGTGTACACACACTACATTCTTGACCCAGTGACTCAGAACAAAAGATTATGGAGATGGTAGAAATAGTCAGAGCTGCCTAGGATAAACTCAGGGCAAAATGAGCAGCAGTGGAATTTTAAAGCTGAAATCAGGAAGGAAACGAGGTCAGGAAATTGAAAGGATTTAGCTAAAGGGAGAAACCCCTTTAAACCAAAGCAAGGTTGGTGTGAGCCAGAAGACAGATGTCAGGCTAAGAGATTCTCAAACCAAAGTAGAGAAACGTAGCACTTACAATCCCTAGTCAGCCTGAAATCACATACTCCACACAAAGGATTTTTTTCTTTTCATTTGAGGTCTTAGAGTGAGCCTTTTGTTGTGGTGGGAACTTTGTTAAGGCCCAGACTGTTTATTAGAAACACTTGACTTTAAAAAAAAAAAGAAAGAAAAGAAACACTTGACTTTTCCTACCTTAGAATCATTGTGGTTCTCAGGTTAGGTGTTCATGAAACTACCTTCTCACGTACTTGACAGCAACTTATCATCGTGCCTCTTGTTAGAATTGATTGACAACAAAGATGACATGAATATTTTCTTGTGAGCATTTTCCTGATCTGTTAGCCCTTCTGTGTACCTTCTGTTTGCCATTAGGTTAAGTCATTTAATGTGCTTGAACCTAAGTACCCTCATCTATAAAAGCCTTATTGTGAGAATTAAATAGAATACATATCACATTTAGCCCAGTTCCTTAAAGACTTTGAGCACTCACTAAATGTCAGTTATGCTCAAAAACATGTTATTGTTGTTGCCATTATCATTTTTAGACCAGGAATATGGCAACTTGACCATGTATCAAAAAAAATAATGGATCTGGTCATGCATTTAATGAAATTATATCTGTGAACTAAGTAGTGGAATTTGGAAGTAAAAGCAAAAGCCCTTGTGTTTATAGAGCTGACATTCCAATCGGGGAGATTGATATTTGACATGTAATTAAAACAGTGTGAAGAATCTGAATAAAATACATAAAAGACATGATAAGGATTATAGGACATGGGAACCTATTCTAATCTAAAAAATCAAAGAGGGGCACCTAGCTCAGTCATTAAGCGTCTGCCTTCAGCTCAGGTCATGATCCCAGGGTCCTGGGATCGAGCCCCACATTGGGCTCCCTGCACAGCGGGAAGCCTGCTTCTCCCTCTCCTGCTCCCCCCGCTTGTGTTCCCTCTCTCGCTGTGTCTCTGTCAAATAAATAGATAAAAAAAATTTAAATTAAAAAAAATAAAAAAAGAATATTTTCCTGAAAATCAAACTTTTGGTCACACTGTGTGATACTGAAAAGGCAGATTATTTAGAATTTTAATTACTGTATTTTGAAAATATAGAAATTTGCCAATGAGCATGAATCTTGATAGAGGAAAAATAAACTGTAATAGCAAATTGACAGAGCTTGACATCAGGACAACATAGATTTGAATCCAGTTCTGCAGGCTGATCCTTGATCTTGATATGTTATAAGTCCATAAAGCTTTTAGACCAAGTCTGGCACATGGGAAATCCTTCATAAATGTTCGTAATTGTTGCTTTTTATTGATGAGGAAGAGGTGGTGGTGGATGAGGATGATGGTGGTGATGGTCATGATGATGAGGATAAACTAAGGGCATATAAGGGTCGTGATGATGACCCAGTACATGGTATAACATCACAGATTTTAGAATATGGATCTAATAGAGTTGTTTTTAACACATAAACTTGAATAAAAACAGCTCAATTAGAAAAGAGTTCCAAGAAAATTAGAATGCTTAAATATTTGGGAAGATTTTATCATCTTAATAGAAAACAAACAAACAACCTGCTCCTAGGTACTAACAAAGAATTAAAAAAAAAAAAAAATCCCCCAATCAATTGAACTTAGTCTGTGAACCAGTTTTTCCCCATTTTGCTCCCTGAACCACCTATATTTATCACCTGATGAATGTTTTAGTAATATTCATCACTGGATTAAACTCCATTGATTCTTTAAGAAACATATTTTCAGGCAAAGCGACCCAAGAATATGCATAATAAATCTTATGTATATTCAGTTTGAAAAGTAATTTTGTCTCTCTGACAGTTATAACCTCCAAGAAGAATTCATACAGATTATCAGGAAGTTAAGGCTATCAATGTGTTATGTTGGAAGAAAATTAAAAAAAGAAAATAGAAAACTGTTACATTTCTGTTGACCAAATAATTGAATGTGGTTATTAATACCTTAGTATTGACTTGGAGATTTTAATTATGTTAATTATTCAAAAATATGTTTAAAGGTGTCTATGGAAGAAAGGCCATTACTACAAATTTAGAGTCTTTTTTTCAGAGTCGAATGAACTCATCATTTGTTATAGATGCTGAGGCTGGCAAGTTCTTTTGTTTCTTGTACATAATTACAAAAACTCTGGGATAACACATGGAAGCCAGTTGAAATGGTAATGTTTAAGGAAAAACACAATTTATGCTTGCTCACATTATTTTAGTAATTTTTATTTGCATCATCAGTAAAAACATCCTAGGGCTTTGGTTTTATAGTATCCTGATTGAGGACAAATGGGGAAAGGGATGGAGGGGGGCAATGAAATAGGATTCAATATTTAGAGATCCAAGTGAATATAAAATATTCTGCATTTTTACTCCTCTCTTCCTAAATTCCAGCAGAACCATTTTATTTGGGGGGGGCACTTATATTAGACATTATAGATCTTTTTCTCAATGTTTGTGTTAGAGATAGTGTAGCCAGTTTCTAAAAATATGATTTTCCAACTGTATTTCAAAGCTTTGCTTCATTTAGTGAGAAGTGGGACTAGCATCTGACTGCTAGTCTGAGATAATGACTGGTGTAAATTTTATGAGGCCATGTAGCAGAAACTTTAAGTTCCATGGTAATTTATATGATATTGAAATTTCATGGGACAAGTATGTGTGATGATATCTTATCTCCTGAACTTACTTTGTGGCTTTGAGGAGAAAGGTACATCATTTTTCTAAGTGTCCATTTTCTCATGTATAAATTAAGTTTAGCGCCTGCTGTAAAGGGCTTAAACTATGTTACATAATAAGCAGTTTATAGTTTCTAACTTAATAAAAAATCCAGTGGTAGACATGGCTTTAGTTACGGTGTAGGATGATTGTTCTGATTTCTCAGAGATTCTCTTCACACGGCTCTCTTCTGGGAATTAGCTTTGTCTCTGATCTCGTATCAAGTAAGACACAACTATTTAATGTATCACTGTCCCCAACAACAAATTCAAGTGGAAGGCAAGAGTTCTATTCCTTTTTTGACCCTTTAGGAGTGAAAAAACAAACAAAAAACATTACCAATAGCCCCTGCCCTCAGAAGTTTTCCACTCATGTCTCACAAACCAGAAATAATTCACATACCCATTCTTTAAACCAATCTCTAGGCAAAGAGAGTGGTTGTACCATAACTGTCTATTATATCGCTGCGGTAGAATGGATGAGTTACAGTATTATAGTTATACTATTCCCAACAATTATAATCAATCTTGTGAAAGACAAGTTTTAAGACCATTTACCCCAAATTGGCAAGGTGTTATTTTCACTGTCATTAGGAATTGAGAGCTCGAGATAGAAACCAAGCATAGTCGGGGCACCTGGGTGGCTCAGTCGGTTAAGCGTCTGCCTTCAGCTCACATCATGATCCCAGGGTCCTGGGGTAGAGCCCCGTGTCAGACTCCCTGCTCAGACTCTCTGAGAGAGTCTGCTCAGCGGGGAACCTGCTTCTCCCCCTCCTCTCCCATTCCCCCTCCGCTCATATTCTCTCTCTCTCTCAAATAAATAAACTCTTAACAAATAAATAAAAAACAAACCAAGCACAGTTAAGAACTAAACATGTATGTTTTATATTTTTGAGACTAGGCCATTGAGGAACTAATCCATCCTATGTATTTAATTTTAAATATACTTAAAGCACTGGTAAGCAATTAGTTTTCATTCTTTTATATCTTGATAGTCTTCTCTTTACACCTCTAAATAAAAAGTTGAAACATTGATCCTACAGAAATATTTGTTCAGTAGTATTCAATTTTCCAGGACTTAAGTGGTCAAAAACTAGACTTCATTTCTACATACCCCTTTCCCTCTTGAGCATTGAGCAGATATCCTAATCTTTGTTTTGTGAATGATTAAATATTATTTTTCTAGATTTAGGGGTTTTTATGTTTTTAAAAATTTAAATGAAGAACACATGTTTTTGAAGGTATAAATTTTCTTTATTTCCTCCTACCTTTCCTCTGGATAGTAATTATCTTAAGCAAATAAAAGTGAATCTTTTATATCGGTCTCCTTGAATTCAAACTATGTCCACCTACACATAAAACATTTTGTTTTTCTTTGAGACATTTTTCTGCACTGAGCCTTTAGAATAGAAGGAGGGGACATACATTTGAGGTCTAAAACACTTTTAGTCAGGTTCTCAGTCAATTGATGAAGGTGTTATATAGTTTAAAAAAATTAGAATCAGACAATAGGAAAATGGTGAAATTTGAAAAGACAGTGGAACAGTACTGGGGTTGGAGTCAAGAGAATTGAGTTTTAGATTCATATATACTGTAACTAGATTTCTTTTACAAGGCCTCAGCTCCATTGTTTTTTGTTTTTTGATCTTGTAATGAACAGAATATCCGTATATGTAACTAAAAACTAAATTTTACAATATGCTGATTCACAAGTTGATTGAGGTCCATAAATTCACATTTTGATTCTGCAAAATTATTCTGGGTTTGGCAAGTACTCACGTCCATCATCCCCAACCACAGCAGACTTCCTTCTGTTTTATTGTTTTGTTTTAGGAAGAGGGCAAAATAATGACAATGAAGACCCCCAAAATACTGTTACTTCTCATAAGTGTCTGCATATCATTTCATTTTTTTTTTTAGCAGTTACCACTATTGTGTTATGTATTTTTTCATGTTTGAAAAAGTTTAATATGGAATTATTATTTTCTTTAAGTGAAAAACTGACCCTTTGAGGTTAACAGTATCAGGACATGTTTTATTATTCTAACCTGTGAGCAAGATATTGGGATTTTACCACATGAAAATAGAGATGTAGACTATTTCCATTTGTGAGAAGAAATAAGAACTAATCTTGAAATTGCATAGCAGGGTAGGTCTTGTTTTTAGTTTCCTTGTAGGAGTCTTCTAGAATATCTTCAATTATTTGAAGTCTTTGCCTTTCTATCAAGAAAGTGTAATTATACACACACACACTTGACAAACCGAAGTATAAAAATTGTGTGAGAGAGAGGGAGACCCTTTGTGTCATTTTTAGATTCCCCTCTTTAGAAAGTAGTTGCTTCCATGTCAGAAGCTAAAAGAGGTAAGAATCTTACTGAAACTGTGTGATAATGTAAGTAAACAGAAGCATTAAATTAATTAACATCTCTTCTGGTTTTTGGCCTTATATTATTTGTGAATCTAATCTATACCTTTTCCCCCTCCCATGAAATATAGCCATTTCCAGGGAAAACATTTAGAAAATAGAAAGATACAGCTTAAAAACATTCAAAAAGTGAAAGTAAGTGCTTGTGTTTTGTTCTATTCTTGAACACCGAGTTGAATATTGTGATTCAGATCATTTTGGATTTTCTTTCTTTATAGGATGTCAATATTCCTTTAAACTATAATAGACATCTCCAAAATGTTCAGTCTTATTCTCTTCAGTATACATACATATATATATATAAAGATCTCAAAGAATTCTTTTTAATCCATTTCCACAGTGCAGTCTTTGTAGATAATAACAGTTCTGATGGCAACACGGCATCTTTTATCTTCAAGAATTCTCAAATGAAATAAAAATACCCTTTTTCATTGGAAGGTGTTTTACACAAGTTTAACTTATTCTTCGATATTTTGCGCTCTACAAAATATTTTCATCTAAACAGGCATAGAGAGGAAAGTGTTTTGAACACACCGGAAGAGAAAATTGAAACTATTATCTACAAAATTAAATAACTTTTAAAAGGAAAAAATATAAAATGTTATCATTTATTATTTGACACAATGCCATCTATGAATTTTTCATAATTTTGTTCACCTTATAACCTTTATATAGTAATTATCATGATTCTATAGAAGCTCAGGAGAATCAGAAAATACTGTAAAATAAAAAATGAATTTAGAAGTGCCTGGGTGGCACAGTCAGTTAAGCACCTGACTCTTGGTTTGGCTCATGTCCTGATCTCAGGGTCATGGGATCGAGCCCCACCTGGGGCCCCGTGCCCTGTGCTTAGTGCAGAGTCTCCTGTGGTTTCTCTCTCCCTCTGCATCTGCCCCTCCCCACCACACACTTGTGTGCATTTGCTCTCTCTCTCTCAAATAAATAAATAAATGAAAGAATGAATTTATAGAATTTATATTTAGTATTCCACAAGTGAAATATGTGAATGTAAATGAATGGACTCTGATGTATTTTTTCAATGCATTTTTAAAGTTGTTGTGTTAATGAGATTTTTTTAAGTGCTTATAAATAATGAAGCAGTAATTTTCTGATAAGTAACAATACACAGACCATATACTATGTATGGTCTGAATGTTTATTTGCCCCTAATTCATATGTTGAAATCCTACCCACCAAAGTTGATAATATAGAAAATGCGGGACTTCGGGAGGTGATTAGACTATGAGGGTAGAAACCTCTTTACTCGGTGCCTTTACAAAAGAGGCTGTATAGGGATCCCTTGCTCCTTCCACTGTGCAAGAATACTTCAAGAGGTAGGTAGTTTGCCACTCTAAGAGGGCCCTCAGCCAACCATGATGGTGCCTTGGTCTTGCACTTCACAGACTGCAGAGTTGTAAGAAGTAAAGATTGTTGTTTTTAAGCTGCTCGGTCTGTGGTGTCTTGTTATAGCTGCCTGAATGGACTAAGACAGTGAATTAGGTTAATTATTTTTACATCCTCCATCTCAGTTACTTAAAATCTATAATCATTACATACCACTTATTTTTGTAAACATTACATATATTTGTTAGTTTTTACAAAAATATTATCCACCAAATCAGTGCAGAAAAGGAAAAACAAGAAATATCATTTTATAATCTCCATATCCCATCATAACTGATAAAACTAGGTATATATTTTTTGTTAGGTGCATTGTGTGTGTGTGTTTCTTATTTTGACACATGTGGAACCAAGCTATATTTACTATTGAATATGTATTGTTTTTTTCTCTCAATGTTATCTGATAGAAATATTTGTGTTATTCAAGTTAGTTATAAGTATTTTTATTGATCTTTTTAGTCTGTCAGTAGCATGGCCATATTTCAGTTAATGACTCAGTGATTATCAAATATTTATTCTATTTCCCATTTTGTTATAAGTAGGACTGTGATGATCATCTTTATTCATAAATTATTTTCCACATTTTCTATAATATAAAATTCAAGGGGTTTCTCAGCAGAAGAATGGCAGAAACAAAATGGATATAGATTTTTTGATTCTTCACAATTTTGCAATTGTTAACAAATACTTTTACTGCTGGAAGTGATAAATTTTTACTGTACCCTTGTCAGTATTTGCTATTTATTATGATCTAGTTTAAGGTTTAGTCTTATGGGTAGAGTATTTCTCTTTTATTTATGTTTAATATTTACCCTGATTTTGAGCTCTGAACCATAGTCATCAAACTGCCAAGTACATCTACACCATAAGAAAAGTATAACTGATTTCCAATTAATAAGAAATTGACCATACTGTATTTTGATATGCTAGGCCAATCAGTTTTTGTTTTCCCATTTACTACCTACTCATAGCTGAGTAGAAAGTTAAAAAGGAAAGTTATTCATTATATGCATGCATATATACACTAAGGTAGAAGTAGGAAAATATTTATCAGCAGAACTAATGAAAGCATCTAAAAGTGAGAGGCAAGAGAAAGAAAATAAGAGGTGATGACTGCTTTGTATCTGGGCTTTGGGAAAAGCTTTTGATAACTGGTTCCTAGAGTCTCTAATTTCAGTCTCTCCACCACGTGTCTATCCTGTACCTTACTCCACACTATAACGAGCTTATTTTATGGTCACTCATGAGCCACTGAACACTTAGAACAACTTACAAAATGAGTGCAGCTGTTATTTAAGGAGATTAGAGTCTTAACTACTGATACCTAGGGCCCTCCATCATCTGCCCGAGAGTTACATGGATTTTTATTCATATGTCTATTTCCTCTACTAAGTGAATGCTGTTCTAAATAGACTCATGCCTTTTTCTGGCCATTCTCTTCTCTTTGCCATGTGTATATCTTTTTTGAATCTTTATTTTTTCTTTTATCCCTGTCTTCCTATGTGCTCTCTTTCCACATTCATGTTCAAACCATACCTCCATATCTGTTTTTGAAGGTCCAGCATAAAACTCCATCATGGACTTCCTAATCTTCTTGTCTCTATTTAATGCATTCTTCACTTTCCTTATGGTTTAATATCACTTCATATATATTCATCCTAGTCTGTGAAATAAATAAGTAATAAACGTTTAGATTATCAGCTCTTAGAGTACCTCAGGCCTCTCAAGCAGATTACCAGAAGAGACCTCATGGTCTGCAGAGATTATCTTGGTGGGCCCAGTATATTACAAGGTTCCTTATAAGTGAAAGAGGAAGGCAAGGCCACAATGATGCTGTTGCCAACTTTGAAGATGTAAGGGCACCTTGAGCCAAGGAATATAGTTAGCCTCCAGGAGTTGAAAAAGGCGACAAAATGGATTCCCCCCAGAGAACTTAGCCAACACCTTGGTTTCAGTTCCATTAGACCCATTTCAGACATTGGAATTTTAAGAAATACATTTTTGATCATTTTAAGCCACTAAATTTATGGTAATTTTTTACTATAGCAATAGGCAACTAATAGACTCCTTAAGCCTGATTTGTCACCTGCAGGAGCTCTTTCTTTCATCATCCCTAATCTGTACTTGTTACTCTCACTATAGATTGTGCTTTTTTCAGTTTGAATCAATTCTGTTTACTCATTTCAGTAGGACATCCAACTTTGTCCTTGGGCTTTGGGGAAATAACAGATGAAGAAGGATAAATTATTTGGGGGAGATGTGTCAAAATCTCACAGTGTTCATGCAGGTATCTCGCATGTGTGAACTTCATCATGTATTTGTGGGGAAAAAATAAGTTAATGAAAGTGTTAGTTAATGTATTTATTCTAGATAAATTAACTATGTCTACACTATATGCCAGGCCCTGTATAGGCACTGAAGATTCAATATTAGAGCAAAATAAAATATAGGTATGGCCTTACTATTACGGGAGAAACCAAGAATATTTCAAATACATGTTACATTATGAGAATAATAAATATTTCAGGTAGAAGTAGATCATGTTATGAAAATGAGTAAAAAAGCAATTTGTCAGAAAAGTGGGACAACTTAGAAGAGGATGTGAGGACAGAATGGAGATCTGAAGGAAAATGATCATTACATACCATTTATTTTTTAAACATAATATATATTTGTTAGTCTTTACAGACTAGGAAGGAGGAAATAAAGTAATTTTTCAGGGAGGGGGCATGTTAAGGATTCTGACCTTTATTCAAATGCTGCTGGAAAAATATGGATGTTTTTTAAATAAGGGAGGGGGCATAATTATACGTGCATTTTGAGAAACTCCTTCCAGTTTAGCTGGAGGGGTCAGAATAATAAGAGGAGACTAATTAGGAAACAACTTTTAAAATAAAAAAAATACACATATTATCATTGTTATACTAGGGCAGTGGTGGTGTTAAGATAGGAGGAAGCTGACAGATTATATATATGTACTTACGGGATTTGGTGGCAGAGTAACCAAATTCAGTTTGCTCCTTTAAATTCACTCTCCTTTCTTCTTCACCCTCTTGTCCATGGGAGGCTGACCTGTATAGACCACATCAACGGCTCCCTAGTCTTTGGCTTTTGGCTGGGTCCAGCTAATAGGGGGCATCAATGTGGAAGGTAAGGACGGTAAGGCTATTTCTTCCCCTGACTACCTCCCTGCAGAGTCAATGTGGATGGCTGCATTCCCAACCCAAACATTCTCAACCCAAACCCAAACCCTAGTTCTCTCAAGGCAGCTGATCCACAGGACTCTTTCCCTGGATTCCTGTGGCTCTTTCATGGTAGAGGTGTTAGAGAGCCCCCAGGATACTATACTGTTTCTTGTGGTAGCCCTACACACTGTTCACTATTCATGAACACTTCCATAATTAAAATATTTCAGAATTATTCTAATGAGTATTCCATCTATTTCCTGCTGGTACCCTAAATGGTAGAGTGGGTAAGAGAGAGTATCAAGAATTACTCATAGGGTTCTGGCTACATAAGAGGATTGATCATGGTGTCATTCACTGAAATTAGAATTCCAAGAAGAGGACTAGTGTTGCAGAAAAAAATCATGATCGAATGAATGAATTTGGAACATGTTGAGTTATGTCTGTGTTTTACACATCCAAGTAGATATGTGAAACACTTCTTTGGCTGTATGAGGCCAAAGCTAGGCAAAGAAAGATCGTACGACTTCATTTTAACCATCAACCACACAGGAAGGCAATGGGGACAGAGTGCTAGAGGGACCGGGGAATACAGAGCCCAAAAAGACAATGTCTGCCTTTGGGGAAGTGGTTATTCCCTCTGCCCAACTGAAGTTTAAGCTTCTTGTGGGACAGAAATATGTGTGTTTCATCTTTGGACTTCTGTTTCAACAGTATACGTTTGCTTTATTTATATTACTTATGGCATAGAAGCAATCCCCTAACACCATGTCTAACATAAACTAGTTGCTGTGTAAGTGTCGTCTGAGTAAATGAATTTTGTATTATATGTGGATTTTAATTATCCACAATACAACTGAACATGGAAAACACAGAGAAAGCATTCCAAATAACACCCCATAGACTTAGCAACAACTTTAGAAGTGCCTTTAGTGTTCTGCTGGAGAACATTAGCTTGCTTTTCTGCCTACATTGCTATTGCAGTTGGAACAATCTCATAAAGTCATAAAGTCCTAGTCCAAGCTTTCAGTCCTCAGCTGAAAGTTGTAAGTCTTTAAAGTTTAAACTCCCTAACTTCACATTAAGAAATTAAATAGCAAAGCTTTGAAGTGACTTGTCCACAGAAATATGAGTTACCAGAATAGGCAAATGTTATGAATGTGAATCTCTAGACACCCAATCTAGGACATTTTTTTTTTTTTCCACTTAGATTTCTTCCTTTTTTTTTTTTTTCCTTCTGTTTCAGTTATATAATCAAATACTTATGTATTCTTTTCAGAAAAGGAAAAGGCAGGAAACCATACATGGGAAAAATTTCAATCCACCCTTAAGCACACTAACGAATTTAACAAACTGTGAGAGGCAGAGCAGTGGCCCCTCTGAAGATTCCCATGCCCTAATTCTAGGGACCTTTGCTTATGTTACCTCACATGGCAAACAGGACTTTGCGGATATGATTAAGGATAAGGACCTTGAGATGGAGCGATTGCCCTGAATTATTAGGGTGGGTTCAATATAATAAGGAGAGTCTTTTAGAATGGAAGAAGGGTGCAGAAGAGAAAGTCAGAGGCAGCTAGATATTATTTGAAGGTAATAGGTTTCTCCCTTTGAAGATTTCCTCCAATTTCCATTGACCAAAAAATTCAGATGGCCTCTAGAAGCCAAAAAGGGAGAGGAACCAGATTCTCCCCAAGAAACTTTATAAGGAAGGCAGATTTGCTGACACCTTGATTTTAGTCCATTTCAGACTTCTGCTCTTCAGAACTGTATAATGAATCCGTGTTGTGTGAAGACACTATATTTGTGGTTATTTGTTAAGGCAGCAATAGAAAACCCATAGAGTTGTCCAACATTTTAATCTAATTACAGAGGTCCTTAAAAGTGGAGTACATTTCCTGGCTTCAGAGAAATAGGAAAAACTGTTTTGGGAAGGACAAAAATAGCTACCATTTAATATCTTGGTGTATAGTGCTCTAATTTTTTTTTTTAACTAGGAAGACATTTTCAAAATTAGAAACATTTATTATTCTTTTATGAGAATATTTATCTCTGTCATTTATTATTTTCCAAATTTATCATTTAAGATGAATTTTATTCTCTTTCTAGATATATACATATTTTAATTGCTTATGCAAACACATGAATAACATTAAAATAAGTTCTTAAATTCTCAGAAAGATTATAATCAGACTGAAGATTACTGCATTACTCACAGAGAGTATTTATTTGTTTTTATTTATATTATTATATTATTTATATTATTTATTTATTTATTTATTATTTTATTTATAGAGTATTTATTTATTTACCTTTTATTTCATTTAATCCTAAAACCATCTGAAATGAATTATGACATGTAGCATTAGTCAACAGATCTGTTTGTTTTCCAAATTTTCTAAAACTTTTTTTTTCATCTTTTTGAATAACCCATCCTTTCTTCATTGATTCACAGTGTCACCTTTGACGTATGTCCAGACATACCTGGATAATTTTTTAACTTAAATTCCACTGCATTACTATACTTTTTCATTCTTTAGATAGTATTATATTATTTATAATTATTAATCTTTGTCATGTATTTTGATATCTCATTGTGAAATTTAACCTTTATGTTCTTTTTTATTCAGAGCTGTTCCATCCTCACATCTTTATACATTCATACACACAAAAAATATTATTATGCAATAGCAAATAAATCCCCAAAGGATTTTTTTTAAGAATAAAAAGAAAACAGTTTAACTTAATGTACAGAATTGCCATTTTTAACATGGCATTTTCTTAATTATTAACTAGGAATTTTTCTCCATTTATTTCTCTTCTTTTATAGTTCTCAGTGATTAATTCTCTGTAATTTTTGTAAGAAAGGATTTTCACATTCCTTACTGAATTTTTCCAATGTATATTTTATTTTTAGATCTATTATGAATGGTAAATTATATCCTCTCAGTTATGGGGGTTATGGGACTAGAGGAAATGTAATGATGTTAGCAACTCCCAGGCTGAACTTTTTATTCCTTCTAAAATATTACTTCTAAAGGTATTCAGTTGAGCATTGTGGGTTTTAATCATTACTCCAAACCTTTATACAGATATATTCATATACTTAGCTACATGCAACTAAATATTCCCAAAATTGTTCTTTTAGACAGTAAGATCAAAATTTATCCCCTTCTTGTGATACTTGTCAGATATCCATTGTATGTATGTAACAAAATTATAGTTAATGAACAGTAAATGTTTAGAAGTATGACGGAATGTTTTTCTGAATTATTTCCAAGGTTACTTTATATGTTTTGGCACTAAAAACAATTTCTGAAAGCAGGAATTCTTTTTGAATGCTAAACTAAATGCAGAGGCCAGTGTTGTCTTACATACAGTAATTTTTATTCACATCAACATATTTTTATCTGTTGATTCATTGTCAGTATTATAATACGAGGCTCAATCTAACTTAATGTTTATAGAAGTCATAAAAACTAAAGTTAGGCAAAAATCTTGTATCTAAATCTGAAAAATCATAAATAGCACTGAAACTATTGCCACATCAGTAATGCTAGTATTTTTATTAAAAATGATAGCAGTCTCCTCTAGCTGACTTGTGTATCAGAGTAAGATGAGTAAGATAGAATTTTTATGAAAGGTTGTTTGTTTTGTAAGCACAGAGATCTTCTGATGTGTTACTAATCTTTTTTTTTTTTTTTTTAAGATTTTATTTATTTGCGAGAGAGAGAATGAGAGACAGAGAGCATGAGAGGGAGGAGGGTCAGAGGGAGAAGCAGACTCCCCGCTGAGCAGGGAGCCCGATGAGGGACTCGATCCCGGGACTCCAGGATCATGACCCAAGCCGAAGGCAGTCGCCCAACCAACTGAGCCACCCAGGCGCCCCTGATGTGTTACTAATCTGATTGCTAGCTTTACTCAATACAAAAGGTCTTAAGTGGAAATATATAATAATTCATACCCACCCATATGTACCTATAGTATTTCATCTGCAAAAAGATTTTCCACAGTTGAACATATATGAGTTACATATATAATTCCAGCCAGCTTCTCTCACTATTTCATGAAGCTCAGGTTTTGAATACTATTGTATATTACAGGCATTTATTCACCATAATGTGCCATTTATTTACCAGCTGTGGTACTCTGTTTCTTTACTCAGACACTTTATTATTGATCAATGTTGAATTTGGGAACAACATGATAAGCAAAAGAAGATGCTGCTCTTTTCTTAAGGTGTTGACAGCCAAGCTCCTTAGCTTAAAATTGCATATAACTTGGCACCATTAGTTAAAAGACAGGAAGAAAGGCATATGTTTCAGACTTTTTGGGGATTCTTGACATTTCAAAAAATATAACTTGCCTTTTTATTTAAATCATAATATTTAATAGAAAAATACATCTATAGGAATAAAAATATAGACTAAATACCATTTCTCTTTTATAGTGCTTTAGGACTTTGTTACAGATTTTAACAAATCAGGGAAACATATTTTGTTTTGCTCTAAATGTAAACCTGTAGGTATTGGGATTATTATGATGAGCAAAATCGAACAATGCACATTAGATATCACATTGACATAGTTCCATCTTTCAATGACCCTAAGAATAGACTCTTCTTATGTGTCAGTAACTCCTTTCTCTACCTCCTAAACTGGTAACCTCACCCTGTTGATGGCCTTAAGGGAAAAAAACAAAGATTTGTTTATAGCAGTATTTGGTCATGGTTGTTACTATCCCAGTTCAGTTTCAAGTTATAAACTCTACTACCATTGGTTGATTTCTATAGATCAGTGACTGAGTCCAAACAAAGCAAAAAAACCAAACAAGAGTCCTCCAGAAACCCAGAAGTTCCCAAACTTATATTCTTGGATTTAAATATTCATTCACACCTAAATTCATTCTTATTTTTACTCAGTCTTCTGACTCTACCAAGGTTTCTGACCAGAAGTCATCTTGGCAGGCTATGTTACCCTCCAGAATGGTCCCACAGTGCTGCCTACACTCATAGGTCAAATTTAAGCTAGTATGTCCATCACCTCATAAAACCATGTAATTATAATCTACACAGTGTTTTGCTGTCCTGGATTGTTAGGTTTCTAAGAAATTTTCCTTGGTCATAGTTTTAATATAAGTTGGTTATCTTTTAAATATATGCAAACTATATTATGCTTCTGTGAAGAACATTTTGCCACAAGCCAGATGTTTACTTTCTGTTAGGGTTTATGGATACAAGTTGGTATTGAAATAACCACTTGGTTTATTTTTTTCTTCTTTTTTCTCTTAATTCTCTTTGTTGTATGAGTGTGTGCTAGTGTGTGATGGGCTTTTTTATTTAGTTATGTTTACATATAAAAGGTTCAATGATACTTCTAAAATATGATGAATGCTAAGGCTCTCTTTCCACAATTCTCATCCATTATGCATTTCTCTTATTGTTGCACAAATATTTTAAATATACAGAAGAATCTAGAGAGAATTTTGACAGGTTTATGAGACATATATCTTGAGCATCTTTTCAGATTTCCTCATCTATCTGTTCTTTGTCTTTTTCTGTCTTTCTCTCTGTCTCTGTCTCTCTCAGCTCTCTGTACTCACACAGCACTTATGCTCACTGCAAAACCTCAGTGCATGAGATCCGGTCTCCTGAGAGGCTGCTGAGTGGTGAGAGTCCAGTACAAATTTTAGTATCCTATGGCATGAAACAATGAGCAATGGGAAAAGGAGACAGGGGGAAGCTAATCAGATCAATTCACATTTTTTCTATCATGTATGGATTATACTAAGATGATATTTTTCCATGCAACTCTTCCAGGGGACATGCCATGTGCTGAGCAAACATGTCTGCTAAGCGATCTGCTCTAGGTACTGTACTGTGATAATGCATACCATCACATTGTTTGCATTCTGACTTGCTTTCCTTTATTGTTCCAAATTTGTCCTTACTGGTCCTGAAATTCCACCTATGAAACACAGTATCCGTATCTGTTCCCAGGTCACCTTCTTAAAAGTTGAGTCTGATAAATGAAATAGAAAAGGATAGAGTAGAGAAAATAATGGTTTCAGAAAAAGATACTGAAGAGTGGAAATGATTGTGGGGTGGAGGGTAGCAAGAGTATATAAAACATCAGTGGCTGGGGTATGAAGCCTGGGCATAAAGAACAAGATATTGAGAAACAAATGGACAGACATCAGGTCATCTAACTGTAGAACAGAGAAAGGTCTAGACACCAGAGTTGTGGGGGAAAATTAAAAAGGCTTTCATCATACCACATGAGCTTTTGGAGCTTGGAAAGAGATGAAAATGTGATGGAAAGCAGAGGGAGGTTAAGACATTATGATCAGTAAGTCAGAGTAGGGGATAGTAAAAAAAAAAAATGTTGAGGATAGAGAAAACAGAATTGGTGGGGGAAGATACTATGAATGTCTGTGGATGTGGTGTACATGCTCCAGGTGGGACATACTGAGAAGTGGCTATGTAGGAGCAAGAACAGGAAAATAGTATACATAAGAGAAGTTAGATAAAGGGATTTATAAGAATAATAAGAAGGGTGAGGAGGAGAAGACAAGACAGAAGAAGGAAGAGGATAAAAAAGGAGAAACAGTAGTTGGTTTAGGATGGTATACTATCTTATAGAGACAGAACAAAGGAAAACCTTTAGAGTAGAAGAATTCAGTGGTGATATTCCAAAGACTGCCACCATCTTCCCTTTAGTTCTTCAAGTCATCATTAATCTTTGCCCATCTCCCAAGATTGCAGTGTTATTAATATTTTTCATCTAGCCCTGGAGTTGAGAGGTTTCCACTTTTTTTTTTCTTTTCTATATTAGCTCTTGTTAATGTGCCAATTAC
Source organism: Mirounga leonina (assembly GCF_011800145.1). NCBI lineage: Eukaryota > Metazoa > Chordata > Mammalia > Carnivora > Phocidae > Mirounga > Mirounga leonina. The sequence continues at coordinate 23,770,463 of NW_023270469.1, read as the reverse complement.
CAACTATGTCCATTTTAGTTTGTAATTAGGGCTATGATCACTGTATGTTTCTCTGGAAACAGTGTACCTGCTGTAAGTCATAACTAGGTATCTTAGTTCAGGCTCCTATAACAAAATACCATAGACTTAAAAGTAAGAGAAATTTATGTTTTAGAGTTTGGAGACTGTTAAGTCCAAGATGAAGGTGCCAGAATGGTTGGACTCTGATGAGAACCCTCTTTCAGATTGCAAATGGTGATTTTCTTATTGTACCTCACATGTCAGAAAGAGGGTTAAGAGAGCTCCTCAGGTGTCATTTTTATAAGGGAACTAATCCCATTTGTGAAAGCTCTACCCTCATGACCTAATTACCTCACAGAGGCCCACCTTCTAATACCATCACACTGGAGATTAGGATTTCAACATATAAATTTGCCCTAGGCTAAGATTCCATGTATTACTCGGCCCCCATTGGCCCAGGGTAGCAGCAGGATATGATGATGCTTTGGGTCCTCAAAATATTTGATTGCTGCCCCTTCCCCAGGGTATGGTTTTCCTAGAAAATGAACATAGTTCTCTTGGGTAAGACTAGAGGACTGTTATTTATGCTCATTATAATGTTGTACGGTTCTTCCATCTGGAAGTCCGCCCTCTCCTTTGGAAGCAGCTCGTGACTTTTGGGGGAGATTTATAGCCCTCAGCTTCCTTACTATCCAAACTTTATTTTTTTTTTTATTATATTGATGAAGTGGTACCCTTTTTATATGTCCGTTTTGCCCCTAGAACTGTAGTGTTTTATTAAACATACCCCTAACACTTTGTGGATCTGGTCCTTCTCACTGCTACTTGGGCCATCCTGCACATTATGAGGATTTTGCAACCAAGTGGTTGAGAGAAGATGACTGGCCCCAGTTTTTTCAGGATTCTATCATCCTCTTGGCATAAGTCATGGGTAGTTCTGTAACAGCAATTGCTATTATCATCCTGGGCCTGCAGAGCAGTTTACCTTTGAGCTTCTCAATGATGCCAACAACTTTCTAGTCCATTCCCTATCTAATTGGTGTAGTGCTTCTTAGGCCTTAATTCAGTTATCTGATGGGATTCCTAGCCTTATGTAGATAATATGCTCTTTAGCACCTGCATGTCTCTCCAGGTTTATTTGCTTGTGTGTGTGTGTGTGTGTGTGTGTTTAATTGTCACAGCATTTCTTGGGTAATCACTTCTGTAGGGTAACAAGAATCATCCCGACAGTATGTTAGTACCCTCTTTAGTCTTTTAAATCTTGTATCATGGGGAAATCCTCCCATATTGTTCGCTTTCCTTTGGCTGGAACCCTCAGTATCTAGTCCAATATATATATCTTCTAACCTTGGGCAGCACATGTTGAGTGTTCCTGAAGATCTCACAGGTCCTGTGGAACAGAGCACTCCGACCTAGGTTATTTTGAGATTTAAGTTTATTTTTGTTTGGTGGCCAGGAAAGATAGCAGGGGTTGATCCTAAAGAAGAACATAACATCTTTTAAGGCAGAATGTGCTTCACCACCTTCAAACAAAGGCAGGAGGGTAGAAGCTTTACCAGGTAGGGCTCAATGAACTAACTCTATAGATCCAGAAAGTCCTGGGAAGTTGGATTTAAGATCTTTAAAGTACATTGATTACATTGAATTGTATACCCCCTTCCCAAGTCTCAGACCATCAGTTCTTCCTAGTCAAGACTCTGACATTTGTTGGCATAGTGACCTGCTAGGAATGAGAATTCAACCTTCTATGGAGCTGTACTGATCTCATAAGCAGGACTTAAACCTGATTCTCTGCTTTTCTGAGACTCTGGATATAGGAAAGAAGAGTGTATTTGTATGTAGCCAATAGAGGTCTCTGGATTTTACATTTATCCTTTATCTTTTTCTAGATTTTTCATCATCTTTTTTTCATTGCCTTTCTCCAGTTAATTGATTGCCCCTAGAAACATTCATCCAAATTCATAGTCTTTATACTCACTCTTTTCCTTCTCCCAAAAAGCCTGAACCAGTGCACCTATCATTGCATTCCTTTATACTGGTATCCCAACTCAATTTAACTTCGGTAAATGTTTCAGCAATTTCACTGCCCCCACATTCCAGAGACTAACAGTGCTCCTACTTACCAGCAGTGATTGGGGGGTCCTCACTGACGGCCAGTCAGCCCATGAGCCATCTTCAAAATCTCACTTTAGACTTTGCTTCCTGGAACCATCTGCCAATACAAGAAATAGGCTCTGAGATAAGCATCTGTATGCAGGAATTTTATTAGTGATTGGTTTTAGTATCACCATCTGTAGTGGAGTAGAGAAAAGAGGATTGTGTAGAGAGAAAAGTTGAATTGGGATGCAGTTGCAAAAAAAGGGCCTCATCTGAACCCTTAGGGAGTTCTGAATCTGAGATGATCCTTCAGAGTTATAAAAACTGAGAAGAGTTTTCCAGGCCTTTATATTCTTGTATTGATTAATCATTTGACATGAGTTGCCTTTAGGAAGGAGGCATGGACTTGGGTAAAGTGTGTCTCTTTGACCAAAAGGAATTCCTGGAAAGGAGGTCAGACAAAATGTTTCAGTCATCAATAATCCCAGAAGACTGGGAGACTGAGTCCTCCCACACTGAGGGAGTAACTCTGGGCAGCACCCTACTTATCTTTTATAAGCAATAAGATAGATTCATTAGAATGAGTTTTTTAATTAAAATCAATGTTATAAAATTTCTCTGCTTGTCTTTTGTGGGCTGCATTTTTTTCTCCAAGATGTCTAACAGCTTGTGTGTAGATGGCAGAAACTATAATGATCAATGAGAAGACTAGCTTTATCCATAAGAATAAAAAGAAACCAGTTGCCTGCTATCCTGGACATTCAGATCTGAAAGTAATTTCTCCTAAGTAGGACAATGTGCAATTAATCAACAACATCTTTAATAACACCTTTATAATAAACAGTGCTGAATTTCATGGAAATGTATCTATAATATCTTATAATAAGAGCCATTGGCCCAAACTCAGTGCCAAATCCATTAAAAGTCGTTCATCAAAATATAATATAAAGAGAACATGATTCTTAAATGACCTGACTTTACTCAGTGATAGATTTTTTACTACTTCAAACTGTGCATCCATCCAAACAAAATCTCTTTAAGTATTGTTTCTCCCAGCATAGCCTGCTTTTGAATACTCCATAAACTAGAAAAGCAGTATTTAAAAGCTGAATTTCTGGTGAGTTCCGTATCAATCCAAATTAGGTGCATTTTCCCCCCACACAGTGTGGACCAGACTATAGGTATCATCAAGTTGAATATAAAAGGAAATAAAAGTATATGAGAATATAAATAAGTACATACACACAGAGTCATAAATGCAAATACATACATACTGCATTTACCTTAAATCTCACAGGTAGCAAACCCTTTCAAATTTATTGAGGTCAGGGAGAAGACGGACAACAAGAAACTTTGATCTGTGTCAATAACTTTTCTGATCCTAGAATTATTTCAGCCACAATATTTTAAAACTTGCAAAGACTTGCTTCATTTATTGGAACATAAAGAGGGTATTTATTTTTTTGAGAACACAAAGTCATACTTCATTAGTAAATCTAAGAATAAAATCTATGTAAATAAATTATCATCTATCCCTTTGCCTTTGCCAGCTTATCTCTAAATATGCTAGTTAGAAGGACTAACCGTGTTTTCTGTAACTGTTGCAAGGATGTTTAGATGTTTCTGATTTTTCTGATGTTAGTGCCAGATTAGTTTTCACTTAATTTCAAAAGTAGTTGAAAGAACATCACTTCTTACCGAGATGGAGTGAACCAGATTTACTCTCTTATCTGGAAAAAAAAGAAAAATACAGATAAAATACATGAAACAATACTTTTTAAGAAAATGGATATCAGACAATGAAGGATCATGATCCCTGACATGAGAAACAATCAAGATTAGCCCTATGATTGTCTCAGCTTACTGCACTGAGAGAGTTTAAAGGCCACAGAAAAGGGAGGGGAAATCCGTGCAGAGCTCAGTGACTCCCTGAGTTGAAGGGCATAACTGAGAGTACAGAGAGATCAAGGTAGCTAGGATGTTCAGGACTATTAGAGAGGAGAGAGCTACACAGGAAGAGAACTCTGATGAGCTGCTGAGAATCACATGGAAGTATTCAGCTGAATTTTGTTCAAGGAGATGCATGTGAGGCACCTACCCAAGGCTTGACAAAGAATCGCCACCTGACAGGATTAAAGGTAGCAATGCTGAGTACTCACACTGGACCAGGATTAGTGCCTATTTCCACTAGCTAAATTGGACAAACTCATGATTCATATGGCATTAGACTACAAAAAGGGTTTTGCCTGATTAAAATAGAGAAATTATCCCAAGACTGAATGCTGCTGTAATCCTGGCTAACATATCTAAAACAAGACACAAAAATACCAAGCTGTTTCCAAGTGACTTCAGTGAATCCCAGAACAAAGCTCAAGAACATTTACAGTAATGAATATATCCAGCACTCAACAAAGTAAAACTTAACAGTGCTTGGCATCCTTCCGAAAATTATCAAGGTTGAAAAGAAGCAGAAAAATAATGAGAAAAGATGGTTAATCTGAGCCAACCAAGGACTCCCAAAGATGTTAGAATTAGCTGACAAGAAGGTTAAAATAGCTATTCTAACTGTACCTGCTATGTTAAAAAAATTAAGTAAATTTATGAGATAGTCAACTTAAAATTCCAGAGAAGAAATTTACAGTGTCTGGTAGGAAATTTTCACTGGATGGGAATAAACAATGATTAGATATTGCAAAAGAAAAAATTAGCAAGCTGGAAAACACAGAAATGTAACCTATATGAAATTAAAACACAAAGTAAAAAGAGCAAAAGAGTTAGAAGAGGCATCAGGGAGTTGTGGTACTACTTCAAGCAGTCAATATTAATATATGTTTAAATGTACTTGGTGAAAGACTAAAAGAGGGAGAGAGAGAAAAAATATTTGAAGAAATGGTCAGAATTTTGTGGGTTTTTTTTTCAAAATTTGAAGAAAATCATTAAATTATGGATCCAAGAGCCTCCAAGAACATCAAGCACAGTAAACATTGCCAAAAACTACAGGTACATCATAATCAAAATGTTCAAAAGCAGTAAGAATGAGAAAACCTTAAAAGGAGTCAGAGAAAAAAAAGACATTATATACAAAGGAATAAAGATAAGGAAAATATGTTTTCTCTTTAGAACGGGACAATGAGAGAGATGGAACAGAATAGAGAGACCAGGTATGGACCCTCAACTCTATGGTCAACTAATCCTCGACAAAGCAGGAAAAAAGACAGTCTCTTCAATAAATGGTGCTGGGAAAATTGGACAGCTGTATACAGAAGAATGAAACTCGACCATTCTCTTACATCATACACAAAGATAAACTCTAAATGGATGAAAGACTTCATTGTGAGATAGGAATCCATCAAACTCCTAGAGGAGAACATAGGCAGTAACCTCTTCGACATCCACAGCAATGTCTCCAAAGGCGTCTCCAAAAGGAAAAGTTAACTTTTGGGACTTCATCAAGGTAAAGCTTTTGCACAGCAAAGGAAACAGTCAACAAAACAAAGAGGCAACCCACAGAATGGGAGAAGATATTTGCAAATGACACTACAGATAAAGGGCTGGTATCCAAGATCTATAAAGAACTTCTCAAACTCAACACCCAAAAAACAAATAAGTCAAAAAATGGGCAGAGGACATGAACAGACACTTCTCTGAAGAAGACATACAAATGGCTAACAGACACATGACAAAATGTACATCATCATTAGCCATCAGGGAAATTCAAATCAAAACCACATTGAGATACCACCTTACACCAGTTAGAATGGCAAAAATTGACAAGGCAAGAAACAACAAATGTTGTAGAGGCTGTGGACAAAGGGGAACCCTTTTACACTGTTGATGGGAATACAAGTTGGTACACCCACTTTGGAAAACAGTGTGGAGGTTCCTCAAAAAGTTAAAAATAGAGCTACCCTATGACCCAGCAATTGCACTCCTGGGTATTTACCCCAAAGACACAGATGTAGTGTAAAGAAGGGCCATATGCACCCCAATGTTCATAGCAGCAACGTCCACAGTAGCCAAACTGTGGAAGGAGCTGAGCTGCCCTTCAACAGACGAATGGATAAAGAAGATGTGGTCCATATATACAATGGACTATTACTCAGCCATCAGAAAGGATGAATACCCAAATTTTACATCAACATGGTTGGGACTGTAGGAGACTATGCTAAGTGAGATAAGTCAAGCAGAGAAAGTCAATTATCATATGGTTTCACTTATTTGTGGAACATAAGGAATAGCATGGGGGACATTAGGAGAAGGAAGGGAAAAATGAAGGGGGGGGAATCAGAGGGGGAGACAAACCATGAGAGACTATGGACTCCAGGAAACAAACTGAGGGTTTTAGAGGGGAAGGAGGTGGGGGATGGCTTAGCCTGGTGATGGGTATTAAGGAGGGCATGTATTGCATGGAGCACTGGGTGTTCCATGCAAACAATGAGTCATGGAACACTACATCAAAAAACAAAAACAAAAACAAAAAAAACCAACAAACTGGATAATGAGAAACTTCGATCTGTGTAATAACTTTCTGATCCTAGAATTATTTCAGCCACAATATTTTAAAACTCGCAAAGACTTGTTTCATTTATTGGAACATGAGGAGGATATTTAATTATTTGAGAACACCAAGTCATACTTCACTAGTAAATTTAAGAATAAAATCTATGTAAATAACAATATTTTTAAAGTGCTAAAGTCTTTCTTCCTAAGCTTGGAAACAAGACAAGGATGTCTGCTTTCATCTCTTCTATGGAATTTATACTGGAGGTTCTAACTTGAACAAGAAGACACACACAAAAAAGATAAAAATTCATCTATATTTGAAAATGATTTAAATCTGTCTTTATGCTCAGACTGCATGATTATTTATGTAGGAAAGGCAATTAGACCTACAAAAACATATTAGAACTAATACGTGAGTGTAGCAAAGTTGCAAGATAGAAGATGTATATTCAAAATCAAGTGCATTTCTGTATATACTAACAGCAAATAATCATCAATCCAAATTTAAAAATACTATTTATAAAATATAAAATACTAGGGATAATTTTGATAAAAGATGTCAACGATCTTTATACCTTTACTCAAAATGTTTAAAATGTTGCTGAGATAAACTAAAGAATACCTAAATATATTTATTTATTCTTGACTTGGAAGAGTCAATATTGTTGATATAGATACTTCTGAAACTGATCTCTAGATTAAATTCAATCCTAATCACGATAAAAAAAGGCTTTTTTGCTATTATTGTTAAAGTTGTTAAACCGATTCTAAAATTAATATTAAAATGCAGTAGATATAGATTGCAAAACAACATTTAAAAAGACGACCAAAGTTGCAGGGCTAACGCTAGCTGATTTCAAGAAGTATTATAAGGCTACCATAATTAAGAAATTATAAACAAATATAAACAAAATGATCAGTGGGACAGAATAGAAAGTCCAAGAATAGTACCTTGAGTACATAGGAACAACTGATTTTTTATAAAGATGCATTTCAATAAGGAAAGTAAGGAAATTATAGTTTTTCCTTAAGTAAGTAATTTCCTTAAGTAAGGAAAGGATAGTTTTGCAACAATTTGTCCTGAAAAAATGGGACGTGTGTCCACATGTACACACATATATATATACATGCACATGCACATATCCCATTTTTCATATATATACATGAACTTCATTTTGTGTCTTACACTATATACAGAAATTAACTCAAAACAAATCATAGATTTATATGTAAATCCTAAAACTATAAAATTTATGGAAAAAAGGGTAGATGAAAAATGGTGACCTTGAGACAGATAAAGTTTTCTCAGACTTGGTATCAGCCAAACATGGTCCATTAATGAACAAACTGATAAAATGGATTCCATCAAAACTAAAACCTTATGATCTTTAAAAGGCAGTATAAAGAGAAGAAAAAGGCAAATCACAGACTGGGAGAAAATTTGCAAAACAAATATATGATAAAGGACTTATTTCCAGAACCTAAGGAATTTCAAAATGCAGTAAAAAGGGAAATGAAGTAAAAAGTGGCCAAAATATGTGAACATTTTACCAAAGGTATATGGATAGCACAAAAGCACAGGAAAAGATGCTCAACATCATTCACCACTAAAATAGTACAATTTAAAGTCACAATGAGATAGACCTGTCTGAATGCTAAAATTAAAAAACAAAAACAAAAACAAAAACCAGAAAAATTTAAAATGATTGTACCAAGTGTTGGTGAGGTTATAGAGAAACTGGAACTCTCATAAACTACTATAGGAATGTAAAGTAGGACCACTTTAGAAAATATCTTGTCAGTTTCTTAAAAAGTTAAACATACACCTGTCATGTGACTCAGTCATTCCACTCCTAGGTATTTACCTAAAAGAAATGAAAGAAAAGAGCTGTACAAAGACTAGTACAAGAATAATTATTGCAGCTTCAGTTATAATAGCCAAAAATTGGGAACAGCCCAAATGTCCATTGATAGGTGAATGGGGAGAAAGCCTTTGGTATATGTATTCAATACTCAGCAATAATTTATAAAATGGACTATTGATAAATGCCCCAATATGGATGAATCTCAAAATAATTATTACAAGTAAGAGAATAAGTGTATATACAGTATTGCTCTATTTATATATGATTTTAGAGAATGCAAAACAGTCTATCCTGACAGAAAATAAATGAATGGGAGGGATGACCTGGAGAGATGAGCAAGTGGGAAGTAGGAGGGAGAGATGACAGGGCCACCAGCAAACTTTTGGGATGATAGAAATGTTCATTATTTGGATTTGGTGATGGTTAAGTGTATACACAAAAGAAAACTTGTTATATGACTTATAACTGTACATTTTATCGCATATCAATTATATCTCAAAAAAGATGTTAAAAGTAAAAAAGAGATGTGCATGAAAACCTTCATAAGGATAAATTTGAAAACATGTACAAAAAAACCAATTCTCCAGAAAAAAGTAATTGTGGTAGTTACATTGAAAATAATGCAGTAATTAGTTACTCCCACAGATATGCACACTTCTGTACAGACTTAAAGTAAGAACTGCATACTCTGTTAAGTTGCTGTTTTCTGTTTTCCCCCCAGCTTAATTGAGGTATAATTGCCAAATAAAATTATACACATTTAAAATATACAGCATGATGATTTAATACACATATACACTGTGAAATCAGTACTACAATGCTATTTTATGTTTTCATAACTCAGGAAAAACTGAGGACAGTGGAAAAATTATGGTTAAAAAACCAGAGAAATTTTTTTAAAAATAAAATTAAAGCTTAGTTTTATGTGACTTTCCCATTCTTGTTCTTACTCTTATTGATAAGGGATTGGTTTTCCTCTCTTCATTATTTATTTTGTATTTTATAAGTTTTTTCTATATATTTATTCTTTTTCAAGTTATTTTCTCTCTCTTCTTACCAAACCTTCTCCTAAGGAAATTGCAATAGAAAAAACAACAACAACCACCACAACAATGTAAAAATCCTCTTTACTGTGATGTTTACTTGGGGCCTCTTAGCTCTGATGTGTCAATAAATGGGAGCACTTTCCTAAGGCAGAAAATAGAATAATAGGAAAAATGTTTCTGAATCAATAATGAAAAGATGAAAGTAAATATGTATTCAAACTTCAGCTTGAAAAAGTACAAACTGGAAATACCAGATTTATGTTTTACTTACGCTAATTGACATTTTAGTCTTGATCAACATCTACAAACATCAGCATCTACAAATGTGAGCTCAGCCTTTTTGTAGAAACTTCTCTGTTAATGATATCTCTATTCACTTCAAGCAACTGATGCAATAATATTTAGCTCTACTTTACTCTCCCTAGCTCCTCATCGATGTAAAATTGATTCAGTTTTCTAAATGTCTCTAACAGATATATTAAATTTAAGTAAACTTGTGGAAAGTAATCAATATATAACTTTATTTTTTGTATCCTACTATCCTTTTAAAATGTATTCAGTATGGGAAATTAAATTTTCCCTCTGTTATTGCACGATAACTCCTGCAGACTGCCTCACTTCTCTGTTCACTTTAGATAATAAAATGTCCTATGCTCAATTTTTGCTGTCAAAGTCTTCATTCAGAACTCATCCAGTCCTATATTAATATTTTAATCCTCTCTTAAGGTGAAAATTTCTCCCACCTGTCTAACTAGGACTGGCTTTGCTTTGGCTATTCCTGGTAGACAAAAGATTCTAGCAAAGCAGAACTCTCTTTCTCATTTACTTCCTCTCTCACTAGCTATCAGTGACCTCTCCAGTGCTGGTACATATAGGAGATTAAAAAGAAGGAAAGTGGCCCTTCTGACCTAATACCATTTGTATTAGAGTTCTCCAGAGAAACAGAACCAGTAGGATGTATGTGTGAATATATAAAGGGGTTTATTATAAGGAATTGCCTCACCTCATAATGGAGGCTGGCTAGTCTGCTCTCTGCACGGTCTAGCAGGCTGGAGATGCAGGAGACCCATTTGTGTAGATGAAGTCCAAAGGCATTCTTCTGGAGAATTTTCTCTTGCTCTCAAAGGTCGATCTTTTTGTTCAGTTCAGGCTTTTGGATTAATGGTACGAGGCTGTTCTCATTAGAGAGGGTAATCTGCTTTACCCAGAGTTCACTGATTTAAATGTTTATCTTATCCAAAAGCACCCTCTAAGTTGACACATAAAATGAACGATCACATCATTGCAAGGAATCTTTACTCCCTTTAGGCTCAGCAAATGCTTGAAATGGATGATTTAGTCCTAAATTTCTAGAGTCCTATCTTCCTTTTTCTTTGGCTACATCTCATTATCTCCCCAAGTTATGCAATGGGCAGGAGTCAAGCAGCACTAAGGTACCTGTCTTTACTATATGACTCCCTTTTGAAAAAAAATAAAAAAAAAAAATAAAAAAGTAAAGAATATCCACCATACTTGCACCCTTGTCTCAAATATTCATACACACTTGTATCTCCAGAATTGACTGAAACATCTGATAATAGATGTTCAATTAAAAACTATAAAAGAAAAAAGACACAAGGACAAATGGAAGAAAGAAATAAGGAACAAAAAAGTATGAGCTGACTTTGGACTTGGAGGAATCTAGAAAGAAATATATATATAATAATGACGTATTATTGGGATAAGTAATTTTGCAAGACCATCAAGACTTAACTTATTTTACACTCTGCAAGTGCAAGAATGTGAATAGTTTTCTACTCAGCTAACAAAATAGAAATTAGGAAATAAACAGCTTAACTTTTAAGAAACGTTACAATTACTCAATGTAGCATAGTAAAATGAACATATTGTTTTTGTTCTAACATAAGCATGGAGCTATCCTGAAATTATAGATCAAAAACATCAATCTGTATAATGTTTCCAATGTCAGGTGGCATGAATTTACTACAGTGACACTAGTAGGATTAGGAAAAAAAAAAAGTCAGGCCTCTGAAATCTATTTAGACCCCCATCTCTGTCAAAATTTGAGCCAAAAAAAAAAAAAAGAGTATCAATCAGTATCTATCTCACACAAATTTATTTGATTTTCCATCTTGTTGAATAGTTATATATATATATTTTTTTTAACTGAGGTTTTAAAGGTGACTTCCCAGGGCACCTGGGTGGCTCAGTCATTAAGTGTCTGCCTTCGGCTCAGGTCATGATCCCAGGGTCCTGGGATTGAGCTTCCCTGCTTGGCAGGAAGCCTGCTTCTCCTTCTTCCACTCCCCCTGCTTGTATTCCCTCTCACTGTCTCTCTGTCTGTCAAATAAATAAATAAAATATTTAAAAAAAATAAAGGTGACTTCCCTGGAGGGTACAATGTAAAAATAAATAAGTCCAGTATGAAAACCATGACCTGCATGCACCAAAAGTTGCAAGTAAAGACCACATAGACCCACATGCATAGGCACACAAACACATTTCTCACATTGCAACTTTGGATAAAGGGTAAACTAAAGTAATGCTTATTTATTGAGACACTATTTTAATTTGGTGGTTTTTGAGCTGTGAATTTAGCTAGTGGCAATATGCTAAATGTTTTGCATACATCATATCATTTAATCCTTACCACCACACAATAAGATCTAAGTGAAGATTGGGCCTCCCTAAGAATCAGACTGTGAGGGGTGCCTGGGTGGCTCCTTGGGTGACTCCAGCTCAGGTCATGATCTCAGGACCTGGGATTGAGCCCTGCATAGGGCTCTGCACTCAGCAGGTAGTCTGTTTCTCCCTCTCCCTCTGCCCTTCCCACAACCCATGCTTGCTTTCTCTCTCTCTCTCTCAGACAAATAAATCTTCAAAAAGTGGACTGTAAGAGAGTTAGCATGCCAGATGCCATTAAAGAATGCTCTTGGGATCAAAATCCCTGCAAAGGAGACAAAAAAAGAAGGTATTTGTAGGAGAAATCTAAGTGTGATACAGGCCTAACTAGAACCACAGCTAACCTCACCGAAATCTCTGCAATTAGAATGGCTTTTCATAGTTGGTTTTATTTGGACCAAGATGGGAAGACCTTTATATCATGTATCAAATAGTTATTGGATGTGGGCCAGCTCTGAAAGGATATAAATATGGTGAGGGCTTTGATTCTTAGCTGAGGCAATCCTTGAAGAGACTGACAGGTAATGGCCATCAGCAGCAGAATTCCAAGTAGCTGGAGCAGAAGTCTTTAATTGAATGCAGTCTTGGTGTTGCAACAGAGTCTACTCAAAGTGTAACTACAGTCCTCCTCTTTGGCCACTGGCATCTACTTTTCATAGAAATTCTCGAAGCGGGACCTCCTTTGTTCTGGTGGAGCTATCTTTACCGGGGGTAAACTTAAGAAGAAGAAGGTTTATAAATTAACCAAAATCTGAGTCTGATTTTTGGGTCACAACAAATTATCCCAATCTCTCCTTCCACCATTAGTTTTAGATTCCCTTCACCTGTAGCTGGCCTGTCTTTGGGCTCAGTGGCTTGATCCAGAGACATGATCACACTTATATTCTTCATCCTAGGTAGAGATTGTTACTATTATCCATTTGCATCAAAGTTAAGTAGGACTGCCAACACACATCCAGTTTGATCACCTGAATGTCAGACATATTCCTCCCCTCCCCCGTTTGTAACATTGATCCTACCTCCTTCTGATAATGAAGGTCAATTGCAACTTCCAAAATGGTGAGCTCCATTATTTCTAGCTTGTCCCTTCGAACAAAAAACCTGTATTAGTTTTCTGGAACTGCAGTAACAAAATTCCATAAACTGGGTGGCTTTAACAAAATTATTTTGTCTCAACGTTCTGGAGGCTAGAAGTCTGAGATCCAGATATTGGTAGGGTTGGTTTCTTTTGAGGGCTTCTCACAGTTTGCTAGCAGTCTTTGGTATCTCTGCTCTATGCCTTCATTTTCACACATTCTGTGTGTATGTGAATTTCCACGTCCAAATTTCCCCTTTTCATAAGGATACCTAGTCATTGGATTGGGGCTGACTGTAATGAACTCTCTTAACCTGATAAGCTCTATAACAACCCTATATCGAATTAAGGACTGGGGATGGTAGGACCTCAACATAGGAGTTTGAGGGAGAGAACAGTTCAATGCATAATAAGGCCCAAAGTGTCCAGGGAGTACTCATATGTGACTCTTTTTCTATCCTGTGATGTAAAGATCATCCTATTGGGAATGCTAAACCTGCAGAGCACAATTTTACAGGGATAGGAAATACTTATTTTCTGAGGGGGTCATTAGAAATAAGAGTAAGTAGGATTACTCTTCTTCCAGCCCTTGGTTCCAAGACCCATGAATTCTTACTAATATGGATAGAACACCATATACAGATCTTTGCTTCATAATATCTACTACATACTAGAAGATGGTTATCAATCTCTTGAAGTACTAATCTATGCTGTCTCTTTATCTGTGCTTTAACAGGCCATTCTAAGTCTCACTGCTTATGGATGATATAGTATATGATAAGAACAGTGGATCCCATAGAAAATCGTTCACTCTCATACCTTCTTTTCTGTAAAATGAGTCTCTTGCTATATGAGATGCTAAATGAATGGATCAAGCACTTTATAAGCCCTGGATAGTGGTGCTCATTGATGCCCTCTAGGCAGGAAAGACAAGTTGATACCCAGAATATGTGTCTATTCCTGTCAAAGAAGAAAGAAAAACAACAACAACAACAAAAATCCCTGACTCTCTTAAGTAGAAGAAATCCAATGTAGTCAACTAGTCATAAAGTGTTGGGTGAGGGGTGGTACAATGCTGGAAATTCAGTGTTGACCTTTGTGCTGGCAGTTTGGAGATTGAGTGGCAGCAATAGCTAGACAAGCCCTGGTCTTCAGAGCATATGATATACCCATGTATATCCTCCATTGCTTATGTAGATGCTATATTTATGAGTCCATTTTGCTAGCATTGGGTTCAGTGAACAAGACACTGGTTAATTTTAGTGGACTGAGTTAATTTATATATTTGGTGTTTTATTTCTCTTTTCCATGGTGAGTGCCTTCTGAATTCAGGTTCTTCACACTTTGTGCTCACTCTAATATACCCATTCATGTAATTCTACTCCAGTTCTCCTTGTCTCAAACTTGTAATCTTTCTTCTTCCAGGAACCTGACTAAACAACCAAGCCTTTTGTCATTGCTCGTGAGTCCATATACTTTCTAATTCTAAACCACTTCTCTTTCTTTGATTTTTTTTGTTTGTTTTTGGTTTTGTTTTTAGAGATTGTGGGGAGGGGAGCAAAGGGAGAGAGAGGGAATCTTAATCAGACTCCGCCCAGTGCTGAACCCGATGGGGGCTCGATCTCATGACCCTGAGATAATGACCTGAGCTGGAATTAAGAGTTGATTGCTTAACCGACTGAACCACCCAGGCTCCCAAACCCCTTCTCTTTCAACATAAAGGAGGCAACTAGGTATATTGGTTAAAGCTCTGCCCTTAGGATTATTCTTTGATACTGATGTATGTGCCTTTCATTTATGGCTTCTACCTATGTACCAAGCTGACCAATTCATTAGCCAAGCTTGGGGTTTTTCTTCCTTCTGTGAGCCAGTCATAAGGGATTCTCAGGAAGTGACAGGTGTGAACTGAGAGAGAGGTCCTGATACAATGGCAACAGATGACACAGGAGGCTGGACTACCCTGGCACCAGTTCAAAAATTGAACAATGGACCATCATATTTTATTAGATTGACTGCCCTCAGTCACCTAATCTATTCATCCTTGATTTCTTATGATTGTATAGGTTTAGCGATGATTACTTTTTTGGGTACCCATCTAAGCCACTAGAGATTCTGTGTTCTATTAAATATATTTATAACTCTCTGTAGATTGGCTCTGCCTCTTTGGACCTTTGGACCTTGCTGTGAATTATAATTGTGCCCATCTATATGATGAAACTACCTGGACTTTTCAGGGGAGATCCTATTATCCTCATTGAAATCAGTGACCCTAATTTTGTTACGGCCTCTCCTATCATCAACCCTGGCAAACAGAGGAGAGACATTGAGTTTGGTGCCTCAGCACCTATATAATCATAGTGGCATTGCAAAATGGTATATTTTCCAAGCCTTCCTGTTGCAGATAATCATTACATGTATATCTTCTCCACCACACCCACTTTTCTGAACATTCTAATCTCTTTTTTTTTTTATCATCTTCTATAGAAATTCTGCCCTCTCAACTTCATTTCAAGTAGTTTACCACAGTTTCCATTTTTCCAGGGGGCCACCCCAGTTGCAAATTCCAACAATCTCTTCAAATTTTTGCCAGTGTGTTAAGTTCTATATGTCAAGATCATGTTCTTAGGATGATAAAGTTCCTCTTACTCAACATTAAGAACTTTTGTCCTTAGTCAAGTGGACTCAAAATCCTATCCCGTTTATGTTCTTGTGAACTGCACATATAAATCTTGAACCTCTTTGGAGTATAGTTTCTCCTTCCATTATCAGTCCCAGTGTATCCCCTGCTGAGTTATGATGTGACTTAATCCTATTTATTTGTACTGTGACAAAGAGGAGAGATGAGGGTAGACCTTGAGGGGACACATGGTATCTTGCAGAAGAGAGAATTTCTGTTGTCTCCAAGCAAGGAAAGAATGCTATCTCTTATCATAGAGGGGTGGTTCACTTCTGCCTCAGAAAGTTCAAGAGAATTTGTGGATCCAAAAGTTTCAGAGGAATCAACTCAGATATCCCCACTCATTTATTCCAGCCAATAGTTCAACATTGGCATAGTAGAGTTGCCTTGGTTGGAGATTTATCATTCTTTGGAACTCTGCCACTCTTTAAGCCTTCCCTCAGTTTTCCCTGACATTCTATTACCTGATCTTTGGCTTTCATTTTTTATTCTTTTTCAGAGGCAATAGAGCTTGGCAATCATAGCCACCCAGTACTCATTGACCTTAGAGTTACTATTCCCTTCATATTTTTCAAACAACAGATACTTTGCACCAGGCAGTACATTTCCTATCAAATGTATATCATCTCAATTCATTGCCAATAAAAGTTTATTTTTATTTTTTTAATTTTAATTTTTTATTTGCGAAAGAGAACATGAGAGTACGAGAGGGAGGAGGGTCAGAGGGAGAAGCAGACTCCCTGCTGAGCAGGGAGCCCGACGTGGGACTCGATCCCAGGACTCCAGGATCATGACCTGAGCCGAAGGCAGTCGCTTAACCAACTGAGCCCCCCAGGCGCCCAATTGCCAATAAAAGTTTTAAAAATCCTATCTTATTCCACAGGCCAGCTGTGCTCTACCTGCCCATTGCCAAAGATTTCTATAAGATTCCTGTTGCCAAATAGGTGGCAAATAATGCAACTCCAAACCTTTCCTTATCATCTTTATCAGAATATGTCTGACAACTGCTACAGATTTGGTTCCCCAACAAACAGATTGTCGAATTTAGCCTACAGGAAAATTGTTAAGGAGTGCCCTAGGAATCAACACCCATGGAAGGGAGGAGATGAAAGCAGTAAGCAAAGGCAGAATTCAGACTTTGATGCAAGCACAATTATAGTCTTGGTTGACCCCACAGAGAGGTCTAGAGTTACAATCATCCTTAGCCAAGTTGAGCCAACATGACCAGGCCTTAAAACTCAATCATTGATACTGGTCACCTTTGATGTGATAGCTTCTGAATCTAAAGCAGTCTCTGAAGTCACAAAAAGATATCTGGTGATGCCATTTTCAGCACCTGTGGTAAAAACACTCATTAAAACAGCATCTGGGAAGTACATCATGGTGTAGGTACTCTTAGCCTTTGTAAGCCTCAGTTTCCTAAAATTAGGATAAGTAAATTGACCACCTGGCAACTGTTAGGGAAATTGAGGTTCAGTCTGATCCTTATTTGCAGAGCTTGTACTCTGAATCTTTATCCAATAAATCTTATTATATACATATGAGTTCCTCTTCATATCATCTTAAAATATTCCCTCTACTACTAATTACGTATTGCTTTTTGTTTTAATAATTAGTCTTTTGTTGATGCTAATTGTTGTTCTTTAATAAATATTTGTGGTGTTAATGAGAGTTTTAAAATAAAATTTCAGTCCCAAATTTTTAGGGTAGTTGACAGGATTATATAAATAATCCATGTAAATATTTGTACATTTTTTTACTTATTATCTGATAATACATAGTATGCTATTGTTGATTATATTATTTTATTATAATGAACAAGCTAATTAAGAACTTGGGTCATCAAATCATTCATTGTTTTCTTTTACCACATATGCCTTGGTTATTTTTTGTCATGCATGAGTTGAACTACATAGACCATAATGGTATAAAAGCAGGTTCACTAGTTGTTGGTTTTTTTTTTTTTACTTAAGTTTTACACATTCATTCAATAAAGATGTTTCAGTGTTTACTATGATATAGGTTTAGTGCTTGTTGTCTATCAGTCTTGACATATCACTGATGATCCAAAGTTGAAGAGGGCAAATTCCTGTCCTTGATAATAATAATGCAATTATATTCTGGTGGGAGAGAGAGATGAGTAAATCATTGACAATAATGCTCTGTGATTAGGCTGTGGATTAATATCCATTCAAGATAATTTCTTTAAATGTAAATCATCTACACTCTCATAAATCAAAGTCTACAAAAGCAAACCTCCATTTTATTTCTTTACTTCTTTGAAAGAAAATTAAAGATTTTTCATTCTTTGAATATTTGATGAATTGCCTTGAAATCATATTTCTTATTACCTATATAATTTTGTAGGAGAAGGTGTATGTTTTTCTTAGGGTTTATTAAGAAAAAACTAAAATAATTGGTTCTCATTTTAATTCACACTGTGGCCTCTGTTAAAAATGTTTAAATGCAATTATACATATATAACATGAAATGCTATATATAAACATATAAAATTCTAAACATTTTTTTAACAAGTTGAGTTCATTAAGAATGGAGAATGCGGATTTTCTTAAAATTCAGGAATGATTTCTCACATTGCGTAATCAGGTATTCAATATTATTATTTTGTTTGATTTTTTAAATGTATTTGGTCTTAGAATGCCTGTGTGGATTGATAAGCAATAATAATGCTTGGGTGCCTGGGTGGCTCAGTCAGTTAGATGTCTGCCTTTGGCTCAGGTCATGATCCTAGGGTCCTGGGATCGAGTCCTGCATCGGGCTCCCTGCTAAGCAGGGAGCGTGCTTCTCCCTCTACCTGCCACTCCCCCTGCTTGTGCTCTCTCTCTCTGTGTCAGATAAATAAATAAAATCTTAAAAAAAATAATAATAATGCAACTGTTTTAATGTGTATTTTAAACTTCAAGAGAACATTATAGGAAAATCAATGCAATATAGAACTAAGAATTAGTACTTAATTTCCATGGGAATTTAAGCCACTTATTTGTAGACATGGAAAATTCAATTTATTGTAACTGTGGTTGAAAGCAACTGGTTGAAACAGATCTCGCAAGATTTAGCACAAGGATTTCTTAAAATTTAAGGCTTAAAGCAATTTAGAGCCCAAACTGTATAATTCTACTTGGTTCTAAATGGGAACCTGGATTGTCAACAGAGCTTTTACTAGTGTAAGATGAAGACCCTTTATGGGGAAAAAATTGAAGACCAACATAACTTCACCTTGGTTTGCGAATCTTCAGCTGTCACATAGAAGGGTATTGGATCATGTCAAAAGATCCAGAGACAAATAATTTTGGCTACAACTAACAAACTAAAATCTCTATAAAATTATTTATTTTAATTGATTTTCATGTTTATAATTTGATAACATTTCAATTGGATTAGATACGTGTTTTCATATGAAAACACTGATTGAACTTTTCTCATTTTAATTTTGATATCTCACTCTCTATTTATATTAACCCTTAAGAATCAATGAGTTTCTTGATAATAGGCAATGAAAGTGATGGAGAATGCATTTTAAATTGAAACAATAACGCACTCTAGGAGTAAACATTCCTATTTGTTTACGAGATAAGACATTTTCCAGTTTCATTTTCCCCAGCGCAGTTACCAGTTCCTGCTTTGTACATATAATCTTAATTCTCACCAACTGAATCTCCTACATATCTCTAAAATGCACTCCCCCCCCTTTTTTTTTTTTGACTTTCAAAATACAGGCACACCTTGGAGATATTGAGGGTTCAGTTCCAGACCACCACAATAAAATGGGTTTCACAGTAAAAATAAAAATGCACTCCTTATTCTTGTCTTAGTTGTCTTATGTGTCAGACTCATAAATTCTCCCTTGGATTACAGACATAGCTCCCCAAATGATCTGCCTTTTTCTTCCCCTGCTTCAGTGGATTCTCTCCCATGGCAGTATAAATCATATCACACACTCCTGTTCATAAATACCTTTCAGAAACTCTCTATAATCTACAGGACAACATCCCTGTACTAGTATATATCTCATTTCATAATTTGTTGCATCACCAACTTTTCTGTATGAGTCTTGAAAGCGAGCCACATTAAGATACCAAGAGCTTAGATTCTTGATATACTCCTCCACTAATAAGCTATGTGATTTTGGAAAAATTAGGATGATTCCAAAACCTGTGCCTTAATTTTCTCATTTGTGGAAGGGTTACAAAAAATAGTTGATTCAGAGTTTTGAAGAAGAATAAGTGCTACCACTATTAACACAATAAAGTAATGATGATGTTAATAGCAGTAGCAAATATTTCATAAGCAATGACTTAGTGCCAGATACAATGCTAAGTATTTTAGATGTCTTTACCCAGATTTCCCTAAGACTTTAATTGTCTCTCACTTTCTGATGTTTTTTTATAGGATGTATTCTCTCTATAAAGTAATTTTCTATCTTTATCTACCTGGAAAATTCCAATACATCCTTCACAACAAACTCAAGCATCTCTTCCTCTGGGAAGTTTTGCCTCATGCTTTGTGAGGCACAGTGAGAAACCCCCTTTCTCTGATCCCATCCCATTTATTCTGCTTGTCTTTTTTTTTCCACATTGTGGTGGACCTACTTTGTTCAAGAAATGGACTAGGCACTTCTTAGAGACAGAGATAATCTCTTTTCTCACCTCTGTATTCCCAGTGCCTAGTTTGGTGTTTGGCATAGAATAGCTAATCAGTCATGTTGTATGCTTAAATGATTAATTCCAAGACTAAATAAATAATGTAAAGCCCACATGTTCAGCAAATGTTGTAAACATTTCTTGAATTTATTTTCGTTGAAATCAAAAGGAAGACAAGAGAAAGATCAATTTTATTAAACAGCTATGCTCTAGGTTTCATTTGAGCAAAAACCCTTTGTTATAACATATTATTATGCTAGATGCCTCATATTCACAGGATAGTATTTCAGGAACTTTCTTAGAAACAGTGTAAACAAGGAATTATGATTTCCATCCCCAACAACAAACACAGGAATTGTCTTGTGCATAATCATGACCTCAGTTTCTATCTTCTTTATATACACCTTCCATCAAAGATAAAAGCTGAGTGTGAATATAATAATTTGAATTCATTTTTATATAAGATTAAACTTACAGAGATCAAAACTATATGCTGCGCTTGACTCTTTATGCTGTTTGAATTCTCAAAAAGTTCATGGCCTGTGTTGTTTCCTCAAAACATGTCCAGATTTGGTAAAGGAATTTCAAGAGTTCCTCAGACATTGAACCAGGAATAAATACTGGTGAAAAAAAAAAAAATAGAAGTCAACTCAGAGGTATGAAAATGTTAAAACCTACTTACTCGTTTGCTAGCCAGTTCCGTTTCTAGGAATCCACAAACAGAAAGACTTGCACCAGCACATAAGGATATATTTATAATTATGTTTATTGAAGCACTGTTTGACAAAATTGTCTGAGACAGTCTAAATGTATATTAGATCAGGGACTATTGAATCAAAGGCTCCTTTTTGTTGTTTTGTTCATTTTTAATATCACCCCTAGGAGATACAGTCTCTTACTTCACTGTTAAAAATCTATTTAGAAAATGAACCCAAGGGTAAACATACCTAGTAAAAAAAAGCTTCTCAGTGAGATCTTGAGCAGGGTCCTCATAGTCCTCATTTTCTTAGGCAATTCCAGAGCAAGATCCTTGATGAGCACAAGGCAACCATAGACATACATTTGATTGCATAGACTCATGCCGAGAGACACAGTCGGAAAAATCCAAAGATAACTACACTGAAAATTTAGGGGCAGGGGCAGAGCAAAAGAGGGAGAGAGTTTTTTCCCCTTCATACCTAAAGCTCTATTCTCTATTTCTTTGTCTACTTAGTATCCATGGCCCACAATTTATGTCCTTCTTCTTAAGAGAAGAACAAGGTAAAGGAGATGGTGAAGGTAAATCTAACTTCCTGGCTGAGTCCAGCAAACTTATCATCAGTATTAGCATGAGATTGAGTCCGTGAAGCTCAGACTCATCTCCAACATGAGAAATTTCCATTCTTGGTACTAAAAATGTATTCCAAAAACTTTCAGTAGAGAAAATAAACATATAAGCAATAAATTGTTTAAATTCTACTTAATCTCTATTTTCCCCATAAACTTTTCTTACCATCTCACTTCAATCATCCTTCCCTCCAAGAATGTTGGTTAGATGGGAGCTCTACCAGAATTTAGGACATGGGTTGAATCTCAACAAAACAGGCCATCAAAATGAAATGAATTCCATAATAAGTAAGTCTTTTTATATTTACCATATTTACTCTTACAAGTATAAATGAGAGACACCATTCATGAGCAAAGCAGAAATATCTAGAAGTAATTCATGTGTGTGGAAGGCTAGATGTGGGAAAGTAAGGATGATTCAAGGAAATCTCTATTACATTAAATAATACAATTGATCTAGAAGAATAAATATCTTTTAAGTCATTTTATCACAAAAATCTATATTGTTGTTGCAGGAAGTACTGTGATCATTGCTTTTTTTCCTTTTTTTTTCTGGGATGCACTCCAATTTTATGTTATTCTTAAGGAATGTTAGATTAATTTAGTAGCCCTTTATCTTAGTAAGTTTGACCAGCAATAGACATTAAAATAGGAAAGAAATATAAATTTATGGTAGTTATTTTAGATCATCACAAATATCCAAATAAGGACACATCTTTCAATATTCTAATGAGTTTTTTTAAGAGCTTTGTTATTTGTAGTGTAATCTGATAAAGTCAGCTGAATTCAGAGTCTTTCTCAAAATTTTATTGCAGGTTTATATATTTCATTAAGAAGCCAAACACCAAAAGAGTAATACCTTTCATGATGTTGGGAGGGAGGGAGGGAAGGAAGGAAGGAAGGAAGGAAGGAAGGGAGGGAGGGAGGGAGGGAGGGAGGAAGGAAGGAAGGAAGGAAGGAAGGAAGGAAGGGAGGAAGGAAGGAAGGAAGGAAGGAAGGGGAAGAAAGAAAAGGAAGGAGAGAAAGAAAGAAAGAAAGAAAGAAGGAAGAAAGGGAGGGAGGGAGGAAGGGAGGAAGAGAGGGAGGAAGGAAGGAAGGAGGAAGGAGGGAGGGAGGGAGGAAGAAAGGAAGGAAGGAAGGATGGAAGGATGGAAGGATTGCATTTTGGAGAATATATGATGTGGGGCAAAACTGTCCCTTCCCCAAATCTGTTTTGTAGAGTGCCTCTTAATATAACCACAAGAGTAACCAAATTCTGATGAAATTAATATAATCTCTGTATTTAAACCAAGTTAATATTCTATCCATATCAGGTTTAAAGTATTACCCTTCTGGGGTACCTGGGTGGCTCAGTTGGCGAAACATCTGCCTTAGGCTTAGGTCATGATTCTGGGGTCCTGGGATCGAGCCCCGCATCGGGCTCCCTGCTTAGTGGGGAGCCTGCTTCTCCCTCTCCCTCTCCCCCTGCCACACTCCTCTCTCGTGCTCTTTCTCTCTCTCTCAAATAAATAAATAAAATCTTAAAAAAAAATATTATCCTAATAGCACAAATCTTGATGCCATTATGGAGAAAAAGAATAGGGAGGACTGGGCATTACTATAGGAGAGTTAAGTTCAAATTTCGGGTCCATCATTTGCTCACTATGTGACACTGGGTGAAATTAAATAATTTGCTCAAAACTAATTTTTCTCTGGATATGTTATTTAATTTATCTCTCATAAGGAAAACATGCTGATAACCATTTCAGTGCCTGTATATGGTAGATGCTCATTTAATGATGGTTCTTTCTTTCAGTGGATGCATTCATCTTATGTCAGTATTCTTAACTTGTTCTTTTGTTGTTGTTTTAATCTTGTGAAAATATGCTAGCGTTCAACATTACAATGCAGTAAGATTTTAACACCATTTTTATATTTGTCATAATTTCGAGATATGTATCATTTAAAAAGCTATTAATAGTGAGAGCTGCATAGTGAATGACACAGTTACCGTATTAACACATAGTTTGGGACACTATTCCTACAGTGATATAAATTCACTGATTCACTTAGCAGTTACTTTTTAAATGTAATTCATCTAAATCATATTATTAAATTTATCTGAACAACTTGAATAGACATTTCTGCAATTGAAAAACGTGTTCCATAGGCCTTTTTGAGTGTATCCCAGAAATAGTGAAGATGTTCTTCTCTGCAGTACCAGATAGCAGATTGAATGGCTACTTTAGGTAGATCATATTTATACTAATTAGCATTAATTGATAAAAGATAATCGATATATGT
Organism: Mirounga leonina; assembly: GCF_011800145.1. Lineage (NCBI taxonomy): Eukaryota > Metazoa > Chordata > Mammalia > Carnivora > Phocidae > Mirounga > Mirounga leonina. Next base: position 23,746,248 of record NW_023270469.1, on the reverse strand, counting down.
GCCAGGAATCTATAATCCTAATTTAAAACCCCACTATTCTGTCTTAGCTTCAGTGAGAATGACACATGCTTAAAGTGTATTTGCGTGTTCATTAAATGTCAAAATCCAAAATAAGCTTGTTGAAACATTCTTTTTAGAATTTATATTCATCCCTCATCATTCTTCATGTATTTCCAGAGTATAACTTGCATGTGAAATTTCATGAAGTATGACATATATAGATGTATGTGATGTTATAAAAAAGATTAAATAATTTCAAGATGTAGTATATTGATTTATTTAGGTATGAATGTGGTTTCTTTTCAAGAAAAAAAAAAAAAAAAAAAAAACCTCCAGAAACATAATTAACTGGACTGTCTTAGTCAATATGACAAAAACTATGGTGACAGACTTTAAAAATCTATTTTATTTTTAGCCAACCCTGAAATCAAGGCACTTGCTTTTGATAATTCTATTTTAAAATAAGTTTGAAGTCAGAAAGATTTAAAACTCAAATGATGTGGCATTTTATGTGCCTGTTTTTGATTTAATAATTCTTGCCTGCTATTTGATAAATAATGAGTGAATTTTCTCTGATATAACCTGGTGTTCATTCAACAAATCATTTAGATTGAAACATTATTTATAATTGTGCAACTTTATTAGTTTTTAAACAAGTTTAACACATCTGATGCTTTTATTTTCCTGAACATTTTGTTGTGTTTAGACTTCTGATGTTTTTCGGATAATTTTCTTATGATTAAATTAAATGTTACACTCTTATCAAATGAGAAACAGAAATATAAATATTTTATAGCTTTTCCCAAAAAATACAAGAGTCCTTCCCTTGAGTACTCTGTTACATATTGAGACCTCCACATTTAGGGACAGGGATGTGTGTGTGTGTGTGTGTGTAAAAGTATATTATTTGTACTTTGGGTAGGGTTGGAAGTGGAGTAAGTGCAATAATCCTAAATTTCTACCTTAAAAATTCCTGTTTTTCAGAAAGTACACACATACACACATAACAGTAACAGTAAATCTGCCAACTGTTATCTGTATCAGTAAAAATTTTGACATTGGCATAGCTTAAAAAAAAAGAAAAAACTCTTTGAAAAAGTATGCCATATTTATACCCTGCATCTATATCTGCATTTAACTTTGAAATTATGTCAGAAATATTTTGTAATCTGTGTCTGAAAAAATAGGATCTTTGAGAGTATTAATCAACAGTCCCCCAGCTGGGGACATGATGATGATATCACTAATGGAAATAACTATAGGAAAGGAGAAGAGGATTTAGAGATAAGGTAACTGGTTTTAATGTGGGAGAAATCGGCCTGGAAATTATTTTATTCCTGTTTATGCTACGGATGGGTTGTTTGACCTTGGTAATGTCACTTCTCTGTTCTGCCTCAGTTTCTTTGTATGTAAAATGAGAGTATTAAAATATACATCCTCTATAGAGCACCAAAATTTTCTTAGTGATTTATGAATGGTCAGTAATTATATTTAATGGGCACATGGGTGCATTGTTTTCCATTTGTCTCCAACCACTTAATACCTATGAATCAGTTGCACTGGCATATGGCTAGATTCTGAAAGATAATCAATAAAAAGTAGAAATTGCTAATGAATCTACCGTACAACTCATTATGTATTTTGCTGATTGCAGCAATTTTTAAATAATATGATTAATAATACTCTTTTAATATCAGGAGATTTGATGAGGTAAGCATACCATCCTCAAAAATTATCTCAAACTGGGCGGTTCACATTTCAAATATATATATATACAACAGGAAAATTTAAGACATCTTATTATCCCATTCTATTTTCTGAATTTGGATACAAATCCAGGATTACAGCATCAGTGAGCTCAAAAATTCCCTTCCTCCAGACCAGTTTGGTTTTGCACAATGGTACTTGCTCAGTACATACCTGCATGATGACTCATGATGCAGAAATTGTGAGCTGCCTACCCAGGATACTTTCTCTCTTTCATCTCTATCAATTGAACCCAGATTTTATTTAGGGGACCAAAGTCACTAGCTGGAAAGTTCCCCAGTTTTCCTTTCAGCTAAGGTGGATTATGTGGCCTACTTCTAGGAAAAGTGAGGGACAAGGAAGTCATAAGGTAGGGGCTAATAACATTCTTTAAAGGAGCGCACTCACTTGGCTTACAGCTTTTTGCCTCACACCCTTGTCCTTTTTAGGTGCTATAATGTAGATACTCTGGTCTCTCCCACGTGGTCACAGGGTGATGGCCCTGAGTGATTGCATCAACAACAACTACTTAATTTCAGAGTTCCTATTACCCAAAGAAAATTATAATAACCTTTCATTTTATTAAGCCAATGTTAATTATTTTCTCTTATGTCACACAAGACTCATTCTTAAATGATGGCTACTTGGGTGATAGACAGGTGTATTTGATGAAGCAGTGGGAGAGTACAATATCTAAATGACTTTAGGAGCACAGCGATTTTAAGTATTCGGACACATTTTACAGACATAACGTTCAAGTCTGGTAGATGGAGTAAGAAAATCATCGTAAGCCATTCTGTAACATAAAATTACACATTTCAAAAGTTCTATCATCAAATGTAGGTGTTCAGAAAGAATTACAAAAGAGAGAAAACAAGGACAAATTATACTTCATTACAATTGTGTTTCCCTTGCCACGCTTGGGACTACCATACAAAGATCATGATCGACAGCACCAAGTTCTGACAAATTAGAAGATAAACTTCTAATGTAATTAGCACGCAATAAATATGACAAACATTTACAGCATTGTGTTCAGAACTTTACAGTATGGACAGTAAAGGAGAAAATGTTTTAACTTACCTATTTATTCAACAAATATTGTTCAAATACTTGTAACTTGCTTTTTAAGATTTTTAGAATTTGAGGTAATATACTTCTCCATTCCTTTAGGGTCATATTATAAACTGTATATCAGGTTAGTACAATCACAGAGATTGAAAGACTGCTAAGACATATAGCTAGAATGTAGTCCTGCTTGATCTAGAATTAGATGGCTAATTTGGAGCTAGTTGTTTACTCTTTCTGAATTTGGGTTTCCTTATATTTAAAATGAAAATAATACTAGATTCTTTATGATTAAGTGATTTAACACATGTAATTATCAGGATAAATTGCTAAATGAATACAAAGAAGAGTGCAGGAGAGCAAAGAGAGTTAATTTCTAAGCAGTTAAGAACCCCCCTCCAAAATATTTACCAATATAAAAATATGAAATAAAGATCAAGTGGATGGATAAGAGCAAGTTAGATCAATTTTTAAATCAGGTATTTTGATAAATGCATAGAAAACATTTGGAATGATATAGATCAAAATATTATGGGTAGCTACATTTATATGGTAAGATTATATTTGATACTTTCTTTTTATATATCCTGGAGAAATATTTTGCTGTAGAAATTTTATATATATATATATTCTCCTCCCCACCCTCTATGAAAAGAAAGTTCTTAGCCTCTCTTTTATTTTCCCGAGGCTGCCAAATAAACATACCACAAACATGGTATTTTAAAACAACAGAAATTTATTCTGTCACAGCTATGGAGGCTAGAAATTCAAAATTCAAGTGTTGGCAGGGTCATGCTTCCTGTGAAGGCTCTAGGGAGGAATCATCTTTCCTTGTCTCTTCCTAGCTTTTGGTGGCTCTTGGCCATCCTCAGTCTTCCTTGGCTTGTAGAAAGAGGAATCACTCCAATCCTTCTATGTGTGTGTGTCTATATGTCTGTTCTTTTTTTTTTTTAAATAAGGAAAACAGTGATTGGATTTTGGGCCCACCTGCTTCAGTATGACCTCACCTTAACTAATTACATCTGCAAAATACCCTATTTCCAAGTAAGTTTGCATTTTGAGTTTCTGGGTGGTCATGAATTTTTGAGAGAATGCTATACCCACAGCAACCTCCTATTTCTAATTTTCAAGGCAAAGGCCTTCCATAAAGTGAATAACAAGCTCTGTTCTCCTTTCTCTTCTCTTAGTCAAACTAAATATAGTATTAATCTACTTCATCAAATAGAATTACAATCTAGCAAGCACCATGCCTTTCAGCCTTGCAGGAATGTATGTGCTGGGTTCCTGGTACCCTTGGGCCTGGACATCAGATTTCCAGCTTCTGAAGCTCCCCTGCCTCATCCAATTTGCCATCACAGGTGCATCCCAGCATACCTACTGACCACAGACCCCGTACCCTAGGTGCACTCATTCTGTGCAGGTGACGCAAGTGAAGATTCATTTCCTCACCCAAATGTATTTCATTCTTTCCTTCCTCCTTCAGCCTGCTTCATATTATTTCCTCTGTTGCTATTTTTTTTTTAATTATCTCACTGATAATCACACAAGTCAGTTAAAAGCTGTTGTGACAAGTTTGATTTTGTGCTTGAAGTGCACAATGAAAATAATTTTGTATCACCTTCCTATGTCATAAAGATGTCTGGGTACCAGTAATAAGACTGTTGTACATTATTGGATCTGTATTCTGTGATAAGAACTATGTCCCAAACGAGGTGGGTGCTTTACATGAATGATGTTAAGAATGCCTTGCTAGAACTCTACAATGTAGGTAGTATTACTGTCACCTCTTACAAAAATGGGGAAACTAAAGCTCGGAGCATTAATCACTTTGTTCAAGATCACACGTCTATAAATGGTCTCCAACTTAGGATGCTGCCACTGAGGATTTTTCAACCTTAGGATGGTGTGAAAGCAATATGCGTTAAGAGAAAGTGTACTTTGCATTTTGATGTCTTCTTGGGCCAGTCATAGGTGGTAGATACCCTCTCATGATGCTGCACAGTGGCCGTAGCCACAGCTCCCCATCGGCCATGTGAGCCCAAGGATAAACCACCCATACAGTCACAGCTCTTCTGTACTCATACGGTCATTATGTTTTCCACTTTCAGTTCAGCATTCAGTAAATTACATGAGATGTTCAACACTTTATTATAAGATAGACTTTGTGTGAGATGATTTTGCCCAACTGTAGGCTAACACTAGTGTTCTGAGTGCTTTTAAGGTAGGCTAGGCTAAGCTATGATGTTCAGTAAGTTAGGTGTATTAAATGCATTTTCAAATTATGATATTTTCAACTTATGGTGGGTTTATCAGGACCCATCATGAGTCAAGGAATACTATAATTGCCAGACTGGCATACGAACTCAAGCACTGCTCACATAATGTTCTTAACCGTTAAAACATTCTCCTGAAATTCAAATCAAGACTGTCCACACTCTGACTAGGAATTGTTCCCCAGCTGCTTGAATCCAATATAGTATCAGGTTCTGGTTGGAGAGGGGAACATGAGGTTAATAGTTCTAGTTGTCATCCTCTTTCTTCTAGGACATCTGGGGAATATTTATGAGATGAATTAATTGTATATGTGGGGTCACCTACTTAGATTGATATTACACAATTAAAATAAAAAACAAGTGATTATCCAAGGGTACCTTCAGACATAACTTATCTAGATGCCCAAATGATATTACTAGGGACTGTACTTCTCCATGGATCCCTTATTTCTGCTATCTCCTATGTTGCCATTTTTGCCAGGTTTCAAGAGATGGTCTCAAAAAGCTCCAGGTTTATATCTAGGCTTCCAATAATTCTAGCAAAAATAGGAACTCTTTCTTCTTAATTTAGAGTATACTAATGCTAATCTGACTATATGCCCATACCTGACCTAATTGATGTAGCCAGGGAAGTGTGATGATCTGGTTGGACAAAACTGGGTTCCTTTCTCATCCTTTGAACCCAAGAAGGAGTTTTCTCCTTGCCAAGCATGAGAACTCAGAAGTGGAGAGGGAAATACATGAAGAAATTCAGAGTGAATAAATGCTGCCTATGGCAAGACAGTAGATGTCTACTAAAGCTGAATCCTGAAGGCTTAACACAATGAGGAAGGACATTTCTGAAAAAAGAATAGGCTAGGTCCCCAACTGCAAGTGGACACTCTCCAAAAATTATTGCTACACTCTCTGCCCTCACTCTAAATATCCATTGTAAATAATTTTTTGCTATTTTTAAAAAACAGGTATTTGTCCTGATTGAATAAAAATTGTTTTGAGAAAAATCCAGTTATTTTTCTTTAGCTATTCCAATCAGCAGGCGATTTGCTGAATGTTTTATCATAAATTATAATAATTACCATCTCAAGCAACCAAATAAAATTTATAGTAATTATTATGTCCCAAAAGTTTTATTTTAGAGAACTTAACATCTT
>NW_023270469.1:23456165-23740000 GCF_011800145.1 Mirounga leonina | reverse complement strand
TAAGGGTATGGGGTCAAACAAATGAAAACTACTAATGAGGAAAAAGAGGAAAGTCTTGTCCTATTTTGTGGGTTGTGTTGATTGTATTTTTTAGATAATTGTAGTTCCTTGGATCTTCCCCTAAATGTTTCTGTTAAATATCTCCCCTGAAGTCTACAACAGACTCTTTGACATTAGTTTTTCCCAAACTTAGGTTCTGGATTTTTAGAATTTGTGAAAGTAAAAAAAAAAATCATGGGTCCTTAGTTTATTATTTTTTAACTTAAAAATATATTTGAGGGGTATGGTGAGGTATGAAAATCATGAGCTTTGGACTATAAAAATACCCTGGCTTAATTTCCAATTCTGCCTTTCATATGCACGATCTTGGTAAACTAACTGAACCCTTTCAACCTTAAAAGATAAAATTCTAAGAAGTTACTACTATTGTCTCTTTAGAAAGAATGTGTGACCAATTAGAATGTATTAAATTTTGAATCTATCATTTTGAAAGTACATAATGGACACTGCATATGTATCTTATGTAAGATTTAGCAATCTAGGGCGCCTGGGTGGCTCAGTTGGTTAAGCGACTGCCTTCGGCTCAGGTCATGATCCTAGAGTCCCAGGATTGAGTCCCACATCGGGCTCCCTGCTCAACAGGGAGTCTGCTTCTCCCTCTGACCCTCCCCCCTCTCATGCTCTCTCTCTCTCTCATTCTCTCAAAAAAAAAAAAAAAAGATTTAGCAATCTAGCTGAAAAATAAATATCAATTGAATGATGACTGAAAACTATGATCACTAATTACATATCATTATTTCAAAGAAACTAGGTGTAATACTGACTACCTTAAATATTGATATTCTGTCTAAAACATGAAGTTAGTAAAAGATGAAAGCAATAAAATTTAATTCTTGTTGCTTGTGTTGTAGATCCCCAAATATTCAAATAATTACATTACCTCATTATGTAAATACATTTATTTATATAATAGTTTGCTTCTCTCCCTATGTTTTTTCTTTACTGTGCCTTTTTAAAAAAAATTATTACAGCTACAAAAATATTGTGATTTTTTTTTTTTCAAAGGTGCACATCATTGCAAGGGGGAGGAAATACAGCAAGGGCTGTCTCCAGTTTTGAACTTCCTGAATTCAAATCCCTCTTTTACTTCTTGCTAACTTTATAATCTGGAAAAGTGTTTTAACTTCTTTAAACTTCAGTTTTCTAATTAGTAAAATGTGAACCAGAACATGTAATTCATAGAATATTACAATATTGAGTTATTGCATTTAACATGATTGACACAGAGCGTGGTAACTTAGTCTAAGTTTGATAAATGTTAGTTGTTGTTTTTACCATTAATGCTGAGGTAAGGAAGATTGAAATAAAAACATATAGGCTGGCCATGGCAATTTGTTTGAACAACTAGATGTAACCCCAAATTTGTTCCTAAGCGTCATAGAAATCAATATCACAGGAAAGCATTTTTTTTCCCAATTGTGTTAGGAACCTGTAATTTCTATCAGAAGAGCAAAACTCTTCCTGCCACTTATCTCAATGTTTTTTCTCAAGTAATGCTTCTTCAGGGAGCGTACAGAGTAGTGTACGAGTTAATGTGTTCGGTAACAACTCTCTAGTAAATTTCAAAGCAGATTTTTCTAAAGCTTATTCGTATCACTGATGAACGTGGGTTATAGAATACCAAATCACAATTTATTAAAAACCCCAACAGAAGGTATACAGTACCACACTGATGAGCCAGTGTGTGCTTTGAGATTAAAATGAAAAAAAAAAAACAAAAAAAAAACCTGTTTTTATGTAAAAAAAAAAAAGCAAACATATCTCCCACATGTAAAGTGTATACTTTACTGTGTACCAGAATCACTTGAATTACTTGTTAAGTCTACACATTTCTGGGCCAATCCTTGGTGATTCTGATTCAACATTTTTAGAATGAGATCTAGAGACCTGAAGGTTAAATAACATCATAGTTGGATTCTGATTCAGGTGGTTCAAGAAACAGTCACTCCTTTAAAAGTGTGTGTGTGTGTGTGTGTGTGTGTGTGTTCTATATAAAACACTAGACATAGTAGGTAAAATGGATCAAAAATAATTCAAATAAATTTAAGTTTGAAAATCCTGTAACACATCATCCTCTCAAAATGTGACATCAAATCATAGTATATTAAAGGCCCTGAGGTGTTCTTCATTAGAGAAACAAATTTATCTTTATTTAATGTCATGTTCCACAAACATATTTATCAACATAGCCATTTGACAATTACAACTATCAGTGCCTCTTGTAAACACTGTTGGTGTTCTTCCTGATCTTCTCAAGTGGGCTGGTGTCCCATCCCCCAGGTTCTGCCCAAGTTAGGCAAACTTTGTGGTGCCCTTCACACTCCAGAGCTTCCTGTGACATCAGGCTGAGACAACAGACAAAAGCACATCTTTGCTTTGCTCTGCCCCCTGCCCTTATCCTGTTTCCCTCAGTCCCCTCTCTGCACAGGATTTTGCTGAGATCACTGCCTCAGTAAATCTCTTCCTCAGAAATCTCCATCTCAGGATCTACTTCTAGGGATCTGACCTAACACAGTCTCCTGTTGAAACTCATGTTGCACAAAACACACTTTTAAGAAAAACTAAAACAGAAGAGTAGAGGTTCTGTATCTATGACACACCATCCCCTGAGAGGATAACTTACTTCCATCACACCTTCATTGATTTGAATAATTGTTGAGCACCATGTGTATCCTGTTTGCCTGTGGATATCTTGAGTGTTGAAACTTTGCCTCATTCATTTCCTCTATCCTTAAAGGTCCTTACGAGCACTGTGAATACCAAAAATGTTTCCTCAAACTGTTTTGACAATGCCTGGCAAGGGCATCTTATTAGGCAGTACTGCATATTATTCTAGAGCCTAGGCTCTGGTTCATAAAACCTGAGTCCACATTTGATTTTATCATTTATTTGACCTGAGGCAAACAAATTTGCCTTTTTGCAAAATAGATATTAATGTATTTACTTCAGATGTCTGTTTTGAGGATTATCCTCCTTTGCAAAATGGAGTAAATATATTCAGCTTAAGTATTTTCATGAGTATTCAAGGTAATAAATAGTATTTAACTTGGTAACTGGTACTAAGATCCTTAATATTTACTAAGCATTACTGTCCAGCACACTATCTGGCACATTGTAGGCATTTTTAAAAGTTCTTTGGAACAAGTATTGTTGAATATTTAGATAATAAAGTAACTTCAATATCTTTCACAAAGTCAGTAATTCACCTGGCATTGGGTTATTTTCCCTTTTTAAATAACCCAAAGGCCACCTCAAATCCTCTATGGAAAAAGGCAGAGCATTGAATAACAATAAACAGATTTCTACAGGCAGTACATGGTTAGTGATTTAGTTGCTTTAAGAAATAGTGAAAAGCACGCAGGCAGAATGCAAACACAGGAACCAGTTCCTAAGGAAAATACCCTTTCCATGCAAAAGTATCTGATAAAAAATGGTGATTTTTTTTTTTTTTAAGATTTTATTTATTTATGTGACAGAGAGAGACACAGTGAGAGAGGGAACGCAAGCAGGGGGAGCGGGAGAGGGAGAAGCAGGCTTCCCGCGGAGCAGGGAGCCCGATGCGGGGCTCGATCCCAGGACCCTGGGATCATGACCTGAGCTGAAGGCAGACGTTTAACGAGTGAACCACCCAGGCGCCCCAAAAATGGTGATCTTCTTATATTTACTACATCTATCAGAGAATGTAAAAACCTTTTTTTTTTTTTTTAACTTCTTGGTTTATGCCAAGATATGCCTGTAAAATGCTATGTGGACAGTGAGAAATGGGTCCCCCCACCCCCACATATACCCGCAGAAACACACATATGCATAGCCTTTTTGTTACGTTCGCAGACATTTTGAAATGCTTGAAGCCAGGTTGATTACGTTAAGTAGCGAGGGTATTTTCCCAAAGATTGAGAAACACAGCAATTTGCCTATTGGATCAGACAGTCTCATCCCAAGAGGTTATTTATTTAGCAAAGCTACTTGAAAAGGAGATAGGAGTTGCTTTCTGTTGCTTTTGAACAGAGCTTTTTATAGGTAACTGGTTAAGAGAGAAAAACAGAGAGAAAGAGAATGAATTATCCTATTAAGTTAGTTCTTTCAAGTTTCAAGTTTCTTTCCAATGGAGGACACCAGGGTGGTCCTGGTTCCTGTGGCTGGTGTGTATATTACCACCACTTGAAAGACGCTAAGAGGGGAACCAGACCTCCCTCCTATCTTGCATTTCTCTGACATTCCTCCTATCCTGGGTATGAAAAATGCCAACTGTCTTTTAAACTGTCCCTGTCCTAACGAATTCTGTAAATATAACCACCCTAGTCAATCTGCGTTTGGATCCAAGCTAGTGATTGTGCAGTTAGCCATGTCTGCGTAACTTTTATCCTGCGGTGACAGAGGACACTTGGGGTTAATGTAGAGCATGAAATCAGCCGTAATACCTGGCTTGCTAAAATGTAACACAGAGGCTGCTGAGGGCGGGGAGGGTTTCGGAGAAGGGTGTGGGCCTCTGGAATGCTGAGGATGCCGAGGTCTGCAAGACCACTCTGCCATTGGAATGCCGCGGAGAGTTACCTTCCCCGAAGCTTTCTTAGCCCAAACAGCTGCCCTGTGATCTGAGAGATGTATGCACTGTCCCTTAAGCTATGTTTAGCAGAACTCCTAGAACACGCCGATTAGCATATGGTATCTTTTCTGTAAACAGATCCTCCCAGTTTCAGTAAGACCCCTTGTTGCACATCACGTGCTAGAGAAACAGGGATAAGGATTTGTGATTATCCTGAAGGACCAATAAAAGCAGGAGCAAAGAAGCGCAAAGGGTCTTCGACTCTGAGCGTTGACCCCTTGCCTTTTCCTCTATTTCACAGCAAAGTTTGGAATCATCTTTCATCCGTTGGTACAGGGATTGCTGGCCATTCCCGGCAGACACTTGATTCCCATCTTCCTGTAGCTGGGCTTACAAAGTATGCCTTGGGTTATGTGTGTATTTTCCTCCTTTGCATAAGTAGTGCATTCAGAATCTGGTCAGCTGGGTGCAGACTGTGTCTTCAAGGTAACTCCACAAAGGGACTTACATCATTTATTCAGATTCTCATTTGCTTTCTCCTTTTCTTTCATTTCTACCTCTTACAATGATTCTCTTGGCAGTAACTACTTAATTGTATTACCATAGTCAAGTCACCTGAACTTTCTATTTCTTCATCTGGGAAAAAAAAAAAAAAAAAAAGGAAATATTCTAGGAGAGAACAAAAAAAAATGCTCCACTCCGGCTTGGTGTGATTGGTCTTCTCCAACCTGCTCACTCCAGTTAGTCTCCAGCATCCGTGAGGCATGACATTTCTATGGAGAATGAGGAGAGAATTGAATTTCAGGGTCTGCCGTGCCAACTCAGAGATCAAGCCTGATCAAAGCCACTGTTTGAATGAAATCTCCTTGAACACAGTACTGTCCATATATATTCATATTTAAAATCGATAGACCTATGTCCTATCTTCCACATGTCAAAACTGAGGTAGATTTGTTTGGTAAAACACATTATTTTGCTTCTAAAATTTAGATTCTGAGTTCTAGCTCAGATCTGTCTCTGTTGGTGCCAGTTATGCATCATTTTTGGTCAGACTGTGATTGCTCAACTGCCCAGTACCTCAGATCCTACCATTAGACATAAATTTACACAAAGATGTTTCCCATTACTGAAGGGCAGGAGTATTTAACTTCAACCAGGCAAGATCCATTGTTTGTTATATTCAGGCTACAGACTTCATTGTTTTGGGGGTTTTTTGTTGTTGTTTGTTGTTGTTGTTGTTTTCCAAAAGGAATGTCTTCACTCTCATGGGTTGTCTCATGACAACGCATGGGTTGTTTTCCCATGGATTTATAATTTTCATTAAGAAAAAAAATGGGAAGTAATAGATTATACACCTAACTTGTGTGTGTCATTTTTTCACAAATTCTTTTTTTTTTTTACAAGGGAGTTTTTCATCCCTCACTTTATCAGTTGAAGAAATAAAATAAGGAATGGTCAAGTAACTTGACTAAAATCATACAAATAAGTAGAAGGCCTGGGGCTTGATTCATGACCTACTCTTACCTCTTTGTGATGATATTTGCATTGTAGAATGTTGCTCTCAATTATCCTGTAGTATTTTTCTGGGAAAAATAGTACTCAGTGATCCTGTCACCCTGATGGATTATATAGGTAGAGTTTATGCAGATCTTGTAAGCCTAATATGATAAGAAAGTACTCTCCTTTGAAGAAGAAATTACTGAGTCACTAATTTAAAATTTTATGATCTGGTACCAGAGCTATAATAACACTGAAAATTTCAGGCTAAAGAAAAATCATGAGGGCAATAATTGTGTCATTTTCAAGATAGTAGGCTATTTCAAAAGCCCCAAGCCACATGTACTTTACCTTTGATCATATAAATGTGAAAACAAGTTTTACCCTATTATGCACTGGTATTAACTATTCTCTCTTTCAAGCTGCTCTCCCTCCTCTCTCTGCCCCCCCCCCCTTTTTTTTAGAAACTAAAGAGTCGGTGTCATTTAACATTTCTATAAACTGACTCTATATTTTTGTTTTAGGTGTCCTACTGCCTAGGATGCCACCACCAAACTTCTTCTCTACACGTTAAACAGAGTCATTTTAAGTAGACTATTTTTTAGATGCAATGTGAAAATAGGTCAACTATAAAGGTATTGAACAACGAAGAGGTGTATTACTGTATATAATAAGTCTGAAAGTAGTCAGGATCCCGAGTTGGTAAAACTATATTGATTCAGTGGATGTCATCAAGGACTCAGGTTCTTCACTAGAGAGAATGTACAGAGGATAGCAAAGTTTGCTTTTTATTCTTTAAGATTCCAAGATGGAAGTCTCAGTTCCAAGGGCAATATGCCACAAATGAAGAGCTATTCCTTCCCTAATGCCACATTTAAGGAGTAAGGAAAACCTTTCCAGAAGCCCCTTAGCTACTTCTCCATCATGTGTCATTATCCAGACATTGTTACAGGTCAAGACCTAAATCTGTCATGGGTGATGCAAATGGATCCATCCTGATTGGCCTAGATAGATTCTAATTCACCAACCGAAGCTGGGTCTATGGCTGCAACGGCCTCTCCTGAAGAACTTGACTGTGGCTAATTGAGTCAACTGTAATTCTTTAAACAAGAAAGAAGATCAGGTGGGGTGCACCGTGCAGATTGCTGTTTGGGTAGGGAACCAAACTTCTTTGCAGCTGCATTCTCCAAAATTAAGATACTAAATTTTTTGTGAAGTCTCCATTCAGAACAGACAAGGTTAATTATTTCCTCTTCTGCACCATATCTGAACCTTGCACATACCTTTATTGTTCTAATTATTCTGTTGCATTGCACAAAATAAAATGTGTGTCTCTCCTACCAGTAGTGAACTCCTCAGGGCAAAAAAGAGGTGTTTTATTCATCTACATAGTCACAGCCCCTAACAGTGGCTGGCACATAATTGGTTCTCAGTGAGTGTTTATTAAGTATAATTGTAAAGTAGATTCTATTCATAAATGTAATCATTTCTAAACATAATATATCATTTATGATAAAATTTTAAAATTTCACTTTGCTTATAAAAAAGAGCCACTGCTACACTAACATTATAAATGATAGTTAAGAAGAAATTACAGCCACGTGGAAAAACACTTAATACAAAATGAGAAGAGAAAAATAAAGAGATAGATTTGAACCTGTGCTGGATATGAATAGATATGTTATAAAACAAGTATAACAAAATATGAATAATAAAATTCAGGTGAGAGGTACAAATGTGTTCACTATAAAAAGTCCTTCAGCTTTTTTTTATGTTTGAAATTTGTCATGATAAAATTTGGAAAGTAAAGAATCTCAGACTTTTTCTTGGTTATAACTGCGTGAACTATTTTGGGAACATGTGCATGTAACAAGAAATTGTGGAAAAAATTAATGATTAGTCAAGATGATGAGATTGTGAAATTCTGTTTTTGTTTTTTTTTTTTTCCTTTTCCTTTGAATGATTGTTCTCACGTGGTTTGGGTGAGGCAGTTTCAAACTGCAAGAAAATCTACACGGAGTCCTATTAGAGTGGAGTCAGGAAATACAGAATATTTTTGGTTAAAGGCTAATTTATACAGAGAAAATTATTTAGGAAGGAATATTTAGTAGTAAACAATAACTTAATACATGAGTTAGTCATATAGAGAAACATCAAATTACATTTGTAAACTAAGACCTAACATCTGAATTTAATCATTTTTATAATAAAAGCCATAAATAGAAAGTGTAGAAATAAAATGAAAGTGAAAGACGCTCATTATTTCTTTTGTCCTAAATCAGTTTTTACTGTATGAAAGACTCTAGGAATGTTAGCTTAATAAACATCTTTTGATCATGTACTGTATTCCATCCACTCTGCCCTTCAAACTTTGAATTCTGTCTAAAATTCTCCATCTGCAGGTAACTGAGGGAAGAATGAAATTATTCAATAATACTGAGCAGTGTAGAGTCCGCTCTATTATTATTTTCTTGTCTTTTCTAATATGAGACTAACATCCACCCAGTATCACTTCTACTTAATTCTCTCCAGTCTGTTTATTCACTGATGGCGCATATATCTTTGCACTTAGGAGCCAAGCACAGAATTTACTGACACCTGGAAACAGGTGTGTCCAGCAAATGGGGTCTCCCTTCTGCTGACCATGACCTCTCCAGTATGAAGAGCACATTTCTGCAGCTGAGATTCACCTTTAAGGTAGAAAAAAAAGTCCCTTCTGGTAGAGGAAATGAGATTGATAATAGGGAAGTGATCCCACTGTAAAATTAGTGCCACCATTAACAGATTAGTGACAGTTATGTAGGATTTGGCTTCCTGAGGAAACAGTACAGAGGGGAGAATCAGTTCAATTAAGCTTGTTCCTAAAACAGAGTATATTTTGCTTTACAATTGAAGTGGTTTCTTTTTTTTTTTTTTCCCTTTGGATATGTATGTTTTTTCCATTTGTGTTTTGTGATTATGAATTTACAAAAACACACCTACAAGCATATTAGCTGCTGCTAATGAAGACAATGATTGCGTTCCTTCCATGTTACCACTGTAAGGAGATACCACAAGCTTAATGGTTTGAGGCAACACGAATTTATTATCTATGGTTCTAGAGATCAGAAGGATGAAATGGATCTCAGGCTAAAGTCAAGGTGTCCTCAGGCTGTATTCTTTCTGGAAGCTATAGAGGAAAATACTTTTCTCCGGTCTTTTCCAGTTTCTAGAGGATGCCCACCTACTTTGGCTCCTGGTCCCCTTTCTAGCTTCAAAGTCAACAGTGACTCACATTCTATCCCTCTGGCACTTAATCTTACACATTTAAAGGACCATTGTGATTACAGCCCATCAGAGAATCCAGGACTATTTTTTTTTAAATTCCGTTGTCAGCTGATTAGCAACCTAATTACCACCTTGCAGTGTAACACATGTATTCACAGTTTCTAAGAATTAGGACATAGAGATAGGTGAAGGTGGTTATTCTCTCTACCATAATAGTTGATAGAGCTTACTCATTTATATCTTTTCTTTCTCTCCAGAGAATGAGATTTGCTGAACCTATTATGTACTGGTCACTTTACTGAATGTTGGCCATATTGTCACTTGTTTATTCTATGTTTTTCATGAAATAAATGATTTAAAATATCATTTTCCCCTTTAACAATAAGGAAACTGGGATCTCAAGGACTGAAATGTTTACAGAAGGGGCATGATGATTTTTTTATTTAAATCTAACTAGGAAACCATCCCCTATGCTTGAATCATTATTTTATAACCAATTAAACTCGAGAAAAAAAAATGATTGATTTCTCAAATTATTTGAACTCTAAGATTTGCAGTCAAATGCTCTACCCCTGAGCTATACCCCCTGAACTCTAAGATTTGAAGAGAATGAGGAAAACAATGTAAACAATTGTGAACATTCTCAACAATCATAGAGAAATTAAATCCTTGGAAGACACTTACATGAAAAAGGCAGTCTATGATGAGTGGATAGCCAAAATGTGAATACCTTTTGTCTCCTTAAGTTCGATTTTCCCAGGAACACCCTGATAAGGGCCAAAAAGGGCTAGATTTGAAAGCACCAAGTGGGGATTGATCAAGTTGTGGGGGTAGTGGAAGACATTACTGAAATGAAATTAGAAGGTTAGGTAGGAGTTAACCAGGCTAAGATGGGAAAGTAGAGCTTTCCACTTGAGAGAATAGAGTGGGCAAAAGGCCTTTGAGGGTGAGGGAATAGGGGGATTCCAAATCTAGAAGACCAGTGTGGATGGGAGGAAAATGGTACAAGGTGAGCTGGGAAAGGCAGACGCAAGGTGTGCCATGCAGGGTTTAGTTACCTACCTGGAGAACAAAATTTAGCCCCAGGCAGGCAGGTTGGTACTCAGCACAAAGGAGGGTGATGCGCGTCTCATCACAAAACAAAGCATCTGAGGAAGGTCTAGATTGTTCTCTGTGCCAGGTGAGACCCATCCTTTCCCTGGGAAACATCTGGCATACCAGATTTAGAGCAAACCTCTAATCATTTCAGATCATTTTATTAAGTTGGATGTTGAAAACGTGTGCTCCATCCCATGATGCAGAGCTCAGTGTTTGACATTGTCACTCCCCAGGGAGAGTGGGCCTCCAGGGCCATCAGAAGAGGCCATATTAATCACGTAGGTAATTTACAGCTGTTGTAACATTGTGGAACCCCAGAGCCTTACAGAGTTAGCTTTCACCACATTTAAAGAGGAAAATGATGGTAATTAAAAATGGCATTTCTAATTAGTGAGAGGTTAAATAGTGAGAGGCTGGAAGGACTGAGAAGCACAGGTCTCCCATTTCCCAGTCCTCTTCTCCCTGCAACTGGCTGCAGTGTTGTCTACTTTTCTCTTGCCTACAGGGTAACTGTGGACCTTGGGGAAAGTTTTTTCAATGTGTTTGGCTACAGTATAACTTCTGATAAGGAGAGCAGGTTATAATGTGTCTCAGTGTTTGGTATGGAACAGAGATAAGGATATATATGAGCTATATGGCCAACACTGGTTCAACACATTTGCAAGACTCAGCAAAGTAAGAGAAACAGACTTCTGGGGATCCCAAACTGCCAATGCATTTTACTCCTGTGAGAATGTTCCAGCTTCTCTCACAACCTGTATTCTTGTTTTACAGTCAAAACTATTGTGATTACTTTGAATAAGTGACACCAGATTAGCAAGGGAGATAAATGACTACTAGCAGATATTCTGACAGTAGAGAGAAGAGAGAGTTGAAAGACAAAAATAATAAAGAATACACTAAAAAAATCAAAACAGGAAGTAAATTTTAAGAAAGTAATTAAAAAGCAAGAATTAATTGAATGGGAGACTATTCCTATTCTAATACACAGTAAGTAGCTATGCATCTCTCCTTTGGTACCTACCTTATAATAACCTACTTTATTTTGTCTTTTCAAGAGGATTCAGGATTATTATTTTTACTTTTGTCTATATACTTAGACAAACATTTTTCTATAATGTTTCATACACTTGACTATCTTTTTTAAAATTTTTTAATTTTTAAAATTTATTCATTAATTTTAAAATATTTTATTTATTTATTTGACAGAGAGAGACACAGTGAGAGAGGGAACACAAGCAGGGGGAGAGGGAGAGGGAGAAGCAGGCCTCCCGCCGAGCAGGGAGCCCGATGCGGGGCTCGATCCCAGGACCCTGGGATCATGACCTGAGCCGAAAGCAGATGCTTAAGGACTGAGCCACCCAGGCGCCCGGCTGTCTTTTTTTTTTTTTTAGAGATTTATTTTTATTTATTTGAGAGAGAGAGAATGTCAGTGGGGTGGAAGGGCAGAGGGAGAAAGAGAATCTCAAGCAGACTTCCCACTGAGTGTCGAGCTCTATGTGGGACTCGATCTCACAACCCTGAGATCATGACTTGAGCTGAAATCAAGAGTCAACTGCTTAACCACCTGAGTCATCCAGGTTCCCCTTGACCGTCTTCTTAATCACCACAAGTTTAACATAGCAAAGGGCTATGAGTCTGTGTTCATGTCTGTGCAATGCAACATAGCTTTGCTTATCCTTTTAATTATTAAAAAAATAGTTGTAATAAAAGACCAATCCCCATGACCCCCTTCCATGAGTAAAATTTAGATAGCGTAAATTGCTTTATACCATTTCTCTGAAGGATATACTTTGTAAATTCAAGGAATCGTAATGTTAAAGGTCAACTAACATTTCTGTTTTTTAGAACAGATTCCTTTTTTTTTTTTTTTAACATTACACAGAACTCTGTGGAAATAACTCAAGAGCCAATAAGGAAGTTTGATGGGGACAGAGGAAGTTTCCTTTACTCATGAACCAAAATATTTCTGTTTGTGTCTGCTTATATAAAGCCCTTCTATTTAAGATCTAACTGGGGGAAGAGTTAAGATAATTGTTTTTTTTTTTTTTAAAGATTTTTATTTATTTATTTGACAGAGAGAGAGAGATAGCGAGAGCAGGAACACAAGCAGGGGGAGTGGGAGAGGGAGAAGCAGGCCTCCCGCCGAGCAGGGAGCCCGACGCGGGACTCGATCCCAGGACCCCGGGACCACGACCCGAGCCGAAGGCAGACGCCCAACGACTGAGCCACCCAGGCGCTCCTAAGATAATTGTGTTAAAAGTAGTTGAGCTGTTGCTTAAGAGAAGGAGAATTTGTCACAGATTAAGGACCTACTTTGTGGCAAGCTACTTTATATATCTATTATTCTCGGTGACCATTACCACAACATTGTCAGTAAGAACAGCCTTTTGCACAGATGAAGAAACCGAGGCATAGAGATCAATTTTTTTTTTTTTTTTTTTTTTTTTGTAAATCAGGCTGCTCTATCAAGTAAAGCCAGAAGAAAAATCCATGATTTATGTGCTATTGAACCCAAAATCATTATTAAGGATTAAATTTACTAATGCCTTCACATCTATTTTCAAAAGATAAACTTATTTGTCCTCAGATTGTCAGCCTTCCTAATTTTCATTTCCCATGTTTTTGCTAAATGCAAAAGTTGTTTTTGATTCTGGTGTTCTTGTGAGACCCTTATTTGAGGCTTAGTATCTTTGTGTGGCCTTTGTAAATTATCATTAAAAGAATGTAGAGCTTGACTACAGATCCCTTAGTCCTTGAGAAGAATGATGGTAATTTCTTTTTTTTTTACTTCTGAAGATGATCCTATGACTATGTAGATTATTAAGCATCGGTGATTCTCTCTTTTTTTAATTTTAATTCCAGTGTAGTTAACATACAGTGTTATATTAGTTTCAAGGCATTAGTCATTCTCTTTTTTTCTGGTTGCTGCCAGAACCAATTACCACAAGCTTGGTGACTTAAAACAATACAACATAAATGTATAATCCTGCAGTTCTGTAGGTCAGAAGTCCAAAGCCCGGTGAGTCTCATCAGGCTAAAATCAAGGTAATGGCAGACCTGTATTCCTTTCCATGTTCTCAATGGGAGAATCTGTTTCCTTGCTTTTTTTTTCTGTTTCTAGAGGCTGTCTACATCCCTGGGCTTCTGGACCTATCCCTCCATCTTCAAAGTCAGTGATGTTGCAACTCTCTGACCTTTCTTTAATCTTCCTCTGCTCATACCCTGTAGAAGATTCTTTGCTTTTAAGGATTTGTGATTAGATTGGGCCCTCCTGAACCATCTGATACTCTCATTCCAAGGTCCTTGACCCTAATGACATCTACAAAGTCCCTTTTGCTATATGTAAAGTAAGTTTCATAGGTTCTGGGAATTAGGACTTGGGCATCTTGATGGGCTATTATTCAGTTTTCCACAGTTAGGGTGGGTTTGTCAGTTAGGTGTGTTCATCTGCATAGAGCATCCTAGGATAACAATGAGTAAATCTGTGAAGACATTGAGTTTACCATAAACCAAGAAGGAAGGAGTCAGGTGATTTCAAATTCATGCAGTGGTTTAAGCATGAAAACCTGAATCCTTCTGTTACGTTACAGTGCCATGCTCAGCTGTGGCTCTTGCTTAGGCTCTTGCCCAGAGATCACAAAGAGGCTGCCTTACCTACCCACTGCTTTCTCAGACAAATGTGTTCAAAGCAGAAGAATAGAGAAGAGGTCTCATAGGTGGTCTTTTGTATGCATTTGTTTTTGTTTTTGTCAAGATGAAAAACTGTCAGAAATCCTCATATAAGATATTACCTGTTTTCGTATGGACCAAACTGTATAATTAGGCTACACTTACCTGTAAGAACAAAGGGTAAAGGAAACATATTAGCATTTTATACCAATCATGATTCATACCTACCTTCCTAGAATGTTTTTCTAAGAGTTCCTGATACACATCAGTTTCCGTAGGCAAGAAATAAGGAGGGAAATGGCTGTTGAGTGGGCAGCCAACAGGATCTCCACAAGGGCATATTCTGTATTAGACCTATATTTTTCAAGGTTACTATGGCAGTGAAGTGAGTATGTCCAAGTTACCTAATATCAGTTATTGTGCAAGATGCAGGCATTCACTGAACAATTAGTGCAATTCTAATTCACCCGCTAATATGGTGCCCTGTGGCTCTGGAAGAGTTAGCTGCAATAACATAAAACATTCCAACATAATGTTTTATCCTATGATACAGGATAATGGCATGTGTTACAATAATGATTATTATAAAACTTATAAAACCATTTAATCATGTAGACATATATATATATGATACACTGATATATACTTTTCACCTTGCCCTCAGTAGTCCATTAAGATCTCCATTTCTTATATAACCAGTTCTCATATAATTGAACTAAAGCTTGAAATAAAACTGATATATTCACTACATCTTAATAGACTCTTAAATTTTCTTAGGTACAATAGAAGAGCTAGTTGTATCTACTGTCCTGAATCAGTGAATTTCAGCATTCTAGAGGGAGACAGTCTAGTTGTGAGGAGCTATACAGTCAGAAGCCAGGATCCCAGCCTTGGACCTACCATCTAATAACTGTACATCAACAAGCTGTTGTGTCTCTCTGAGCTTTAGTTTTTTCAACTTTAAATTGGGAATAATAATAATAGTCTAAATTAATGCTGACTAAATGAAAAAATCATAAATGCTCTTGGAATAATGTCTTAAAAAAGTGGAATGTCACTTACTATAGTTGTATTTCTATATTTCTATATTTCTCACTAGTTGCACTTCCTAGAATATCACATAATTGCAATTACAAGATGGGAGGCATGAAGCAGTAAAGTGATTATGAACTAGATAACTGTAGATTCCATCATCCACTCTGCTACTTTATTAACTCAGTAGACTTCATTTATCTATTCAAATTTGCAAAGCCTCAGTTTTCACATGGTTAGAATGGGCATAATGACCATACTGCGTACCCAAGATTATTGTATTAAATGAGTCCTTCTATGTAGTACACTCAGTTAAAACAGTGCCTGCTGTACAAAAATCACTCAGTAAGTATTAGGTGCTATTCTTTATATTGATGAAGGATAGAGATTAGAGAGAACATTTTATTGGAGAGCATCATCAGTATGTCCCCTCTTGTTCCAGGCCAAGTAAGGGAGTCTTCTGAGAACAGCTTAGAGAGTTAGAAGTTGGGAGGTAGGTTATGCCATCTCCAACCTCTGTGGAAAAAAATGCTAAAGGTAAGACTAAGTCCTAGTAGTTGTAATAGTAGAATAAAAAGTTGTGGGGTCCATTGAGGGTGGGATCCCCAGTGAACCTTGCTTCATTACAGGTCGGTATTGCATGAGCCAGACATGTCTCACCTTGGACTGAGATGACTGAAATGGACTGAGCTTAAGCGGACTGTATGGATAAGCCAGTGCCTGAGCAGGGGGTCTATCTGTGGGATTGATGAGCATCCATCCAAGGAATGGCAACTGGGGTTCTGCCCATAGCCTAGAGGAATGCTAAGGAACCCTCAAAATAATTCTCCTTAGAAAGAACCAGTGTTGGGATGTTTGCCAAGTTGAGAAGTTTACAATATAAATCATAACTCATTATAACTCGTTATATAAAAATGTGTTCACCCCTCTCCCGTCTCTTAACTCTAGTCAAGAAGTTCTTTTAGGTCAGCTACCTAAAAGGAGGGATGGGAGAAAGATGTTGAAGAGAAAAACAAGGTGGAAAAAAAAAAGTTAAAAAAAAAGAGAGAAAGAAAAAGAAAAGAAAACAAACAAAAGCATACTATGGTGCTCTTAGCCTCCTCCCCAATTAGCCAACTCTGTATTTGGGGCTGGATTTGAAAAAGTAGAAAAAAATAAGTTGGCAATTCAAAATCATATTATGAAATCTTGATTTTAAAAATATTAGCAAAAAAAGATGTATTTGTAAAGTATTGAATATGTCAACATTGAGTAGTCAACAAAGAAGGTCAATAAAGCATATATGTGGGTGTCCTTGATTGGCCAGTTTGCAGCTTCTGAATTAATATTTTATATTCTGTGTTGTCTTCCAGTGCTGAGGTACACAGGCCTTTCTTAGCTTGCAAACTCTTGGTTGAATCAGTGACTTTCTGATTATGAGAAACTCTAATGCTGGTAAATAGCATGGAAGGGCACAAGGGTTATGTGCGCTTCTCTGCTGTATTATCCTAGATATTCTGAATTATCCTCCAATCTGAAAACCAGTTCTAAAATTTAACAGGTAGTAGAATCATTTGCTTGATTTATCTTTTAAAAATTGCAGTGGCATTTTTACACTTTTCCAGAACCATTTTACTTTGCCCTTGGGTGCCAACACAATGTGTCCTTTAGATATAAAAGTGTGACGAACTGGTTGAATAGAACATTTCTTTCTCCATAAAATAGTGCCTTCTATATTAACCACTTAAGCCTCCAGGCAAGTAACAGATCTTCATTTCTTTATTAATGTGGGGCTTCCCTCTGGCAGATGGATGTCAAGTGTCAAAACATTCATTGTGAACAAACCTCCTCATGATGGGGAGGTCAGATGCCTGGTGATGACATCATTCCTACCTGTCTTTCTTTGGGTGAGTTTGAAACCAGGACAATTTCCCTTTGTAAGAGGAAAAACAAGAACATTTGCCAGTGATAGACTTTTCCTCGTGTTAGCACAGAACACATAGAAAAGCTGCTGAAAGAATGCTGGCTTAGGAGTCCGTCAGTTTTGAGTTTGAATGCTGCATTTGGTATTGAAAAACTGTGTGACTCATGGCAAATGAGTTGTCTTCTATTAGTCTGAGCTATGAATTTATACGAGAATAATTACCAAAGAATAGTGGCCCAGGTTTTAGCACGTTACGTTGTGAGTTCCTTTTCTTTAAACTTATCTTTCATTATATCAAAACAGAAGTATCAGAAGTGAGAAATTTTAAAAAAATAAAATGGAATAAACACAATTTCCAAATACTCTTTGAAATATTAGTTTCCTTATTGCTGCTTCTGGAGTTTCCCCTTTGCCAAGACCCCTTTATTCTTAATAAGTTAAAAAAAATATTTACTGATCTAGTACTTTGAACATCACAGCAGAGCAGGATGAATATGAGCTTTGTGTTTATATTCAGTGTAAGCAAGAACACATAACTTGTATTTGGAACTCATAGTGTCTTGATTTATAGTATTAAAGTAAACATACCAAACAATAATTTTATAAGGATGTGGTATAATAAGAGCAAGGTGGCTGGTGTAGAGAAGAAGCACTCATTGCTAATAACAACATCTATTTTTTTTTTTTTTAAGATTTTATTTATTTGAGAGAGAGAGAATGAGAGAGAGCACATGAGAGGGGGGAGGGTCAGAGGGAGAGGCAGACTCCCTGCCGAGCAGGGAGCCCGATGCAGGACTCGATCCTGTGACTCCAGGATCATGACCTGAGCCGAAGGCAGTCGCTTTACCAACTGAGCCACCCAGGCGCCCAACAACATCTGTTTGTTAAATGTTAAGTACTATTGCTAAAAGTTCTCAACATTATAAGTGGGTATTCATTTTGGTAAGTGATGATGAGGAGTTTAAAGTAAAGTAATAACATTAAGGTATAGAGTTATAGTACAGAGCTCAAGCTTTGGTTTCACAGTGACTCTATTTGCTTACATTCTCCATTAGATCCCTGACCTTTCTGAGTCCCCATTTCCTCATCTGTCAAAAAGGATGATAGAAATCCACTAGTTGGTAGACAAAAATATCCAATAAAATTTAATAAACACTCAGTATATGCCTTTTAATAAAATGATTACTAATGTAATGTATTAATTGTTTCACATATTCATGACATAAAGTCACAACTCTTTTTTTTTCTAATAAGTGGAACCCCTAATGCCTTATTAAAAGGAAATCCAGTTTCCTTCTCTTGAGATTCCTCTCCTTCAAACTGTCCCCAAACCCTCACGATTTGCTCAGTTCAAAGTTAGATTTCATTCTATTCCAACAGCAGGTTAGAGAGAAAACCCAAATCTGTTCAGTTAATTACTGTCAGCATTGTTTACCATTACATGCGGTCACAATTGAATGATGGTCCTGCACACTCTGATAGATGATGCTTGTCTATTTGCTGACCCAGATCCCTGTGCAGACCATGATGAATTCCCAAGAGAAGATGGTAGCATGCCCTCAGTAGTAGGTCAGGCCAGATGTTTCCCAAGACACTTGGCACACCAGGGTTATAGCTCTTGGGAACCCATTTTTTTGTTGTTCATATAAATAGCAACCTTTGTGAAGCACTGGGTCAAGGAAAGAACTACTATCTCCTCTTGTTCTTCCCAGTGACTTTCCCCTTCCAAGGAATAAGAGAGATCCTCAAAACACCTCAGAATTTAGTATACTCTCCTCCCAACAATGACAGCCTAATTATTTTAGTTTTAACCTAAATGGGAAAGAAAAGACAGAGGAAAAACAACATTTCAGTTGATAATTGACATATTCTGTCTACTGCTATGTGAATGAGAAGCTGTCATTTCATTTTAAGCAACTCACAGAAGTGCATATGGCTTATCGTTTACTTTGGAAGACACTCCATGAAATGGGAAAGCATTACAATAACACACACACATAAAATCAAAAACCATGGTCATCTATTACCTCAAAGAATGGAGGTCAATACAAGGGTACTGTGTATTCCTCGTTTTCTGAAGGCAACATTGCATAGTGATTAAGAATATGCACTTTGGGGGTACCTGGGTGGCTCATTCAGTTAAGCATCTGCCTTTGGGTCAGGTCATGATCTCGGGGTCCTGGGATCAAGCACCGCATTGAGCTCCCTGCTCTGCGAGCAGTCTGCTTCTCCTTCTCTCTCTACCTGCCCCTCCCCCCCCCGCTTGTGTACACATGTTCTCTGTCTCTCAAATAAATAAAATCAATAAAAATAGAATATGCACTTTGTATGAACTTCTGTGTTTGAAGTCAGCTCTATTAAATTAATTCTGGGTGCTCAAGATGGAGAGAAAAGCAAAGTCCCATTTGTCATTATCTGGAGACCAAATTATACACTATCTTCAGTGGAGAACCAGTGAAAAGTTTTAAGTTGGGGAAGTGCATGACAGGATTTGTGCTTTAGAAAGCTCACTCAAGAAGTTGAATAGAAAATAATAGTTCAGGTAAGAGGCTTTCTTGCAGGTCAGACATCAGAAAAACATTGAATAAATGGAGAGATCTCTTATTTCCCAATAGGAAGATAGACAAATTGGAAACCATTTGGAGGAAAATGTGAACTGTCTAGTATAACCTTAATAGTATAACCAAAATCATAAGTGGGATTCAAGGTATTCTAAAATCAATTTAGGGGCGCCTGGGTGGCTCAGTCGTTAAGCGTCTGCCTTAGGCTCAGGTCATGATGCCAGGGTCCTGGGATCGAACCCCACATCGGGCTCCTTGCTCCGCGGGAAGCCTGCTTCTCCCTCTCCCCCTCCCCTTGCTTGTGTTCCCTCTCTCTCTGTGTCTCTCTCTGTCAAAAAATAAATAAAATCTTTAAAAAAATCAATCAATTTAGAAGTACGAACAATGTAATGTATAATTCTGTAGGAACTTGCCATCAAGTGTTTGAAACTTAAAATATGGGTATTATATGTTATAGTGTGGCATTGGCAGAGAGAGAAAGGAACAGACATTTGGAAAATACTCTTGTACAACGTTGATGAGGAATCTCAAGTTTACTGCATGTTTCATGGAGAAATGAAGAGGCTTTGCAAAGCAGCCACTTAATAAGAATCCTTCAATTGGTTATTTTGCTTCATTTCTACTTTTCTTCTTAAGGCCTTTCAAATCTTCCAAAAGCCAAGACCTTCATTTCACCTTTCCCATACCTTCTTTCCGAATCCTCACTTTACCTATGGCAATGTGGCAGGGTCTCTGTTTGTATACACAAGTGGAAACTTGACAACTTGACTCTCCTTCCCATATTCCCATGAAGATTTAACCCCTCATAGCTTATTAAACTCTTTGTTTAAAAAAAAAAAAAAATAGGCAGATCTCCATTGATAGAATGTGAAGGGATTCTATTCTTTTTTTTTTTTTTTTAAGATTTTATTTCTTTATTTGAGAGAGAGAGAATGAGAGAGAAAGCACATGAGATGGGGGAGGGTCAGAGGGAGAAGTAGACTCCCTGCCGAGCAGGGAGCCCCTTGTGGGGTTCGATCCAGGGACTCCAGGATCATGACCTGAGGCGAAGGCAGTTGCTTAACCAACTGAGCCACCCAGGCGCCCGGGATTCTATTCCTTAAGAACATATTTTTGATCCGTTTGGTTACTTAGGAATTTATTTTAAGAAACTACTCCAAATGTGGATGAGTGTTTCTCTACAAGAAACACTGGAAAATTTCAAGGTCAATTTTCTTCACCTTTGTATCATGATGTTGAGGTGGATAACTTATCTTCCCAAATCCCAATCCAGAAAAAAAGTCAATCGCATTTAAGTTCTTCTTGACTTGAAGAGCACTGGGTTCCTGTATTCACATGTATAATTATTAGTATCTTCCTGCTGTCACTGGCAATTTTCCTTCTCTAGACAATTGTAAAAATGCCCAGAGAGATCAGTAATGCATTAAAATTTTGGTAATTAAATTTTTTTTTCCCAGTATGAATTATACTGTTACTTTCTTTCTGTTGACACTTACCTGGTTCTTTGGTATTTAGAAGGGAGAAAAAAAGATAACACATGCACACACATTACTGTATGTTTAATGCTTCGGTTTTGTAGGAACTTTGAGATAGAGTTCAAACAGGTATTTATGCTGTAATTAAATAAATCTAAATGTAATGTCATTCTAAACTTTGAAGGAGGCAAATGACATCATTCAAGAGGACTGCGAACACATGTGAACTTGCAGATTCATACTGCTCTGGTTATAGATAAAAAGATTGAGGCCAGGAAGACAAAGTAAGCGCAGTATTTGGGAGGGACTCCCAAACCACTGGTTTCCAGTCCAGTGCCCCTTGCAGTTATCCCATTTTTTTTTTAATTTCTTAAGTATTTGATGAAGCAAACCAGAGAAAAGAGCAAGCACATCGAAGGTAACCACCCCCATTATCCTAAGCTCTGTGTTCACAGGTCAGCTTTACACAGTTCATGGTCTCTTTTTTCTCTCAACACGATAGTCTCTCTCTCTATTGAAAATCATAACTTTTTTTCTATATGTTCACATATAGAAAAAAAAAATTCTCACTCCTTAACCCCGAGATTCGTAAATGAGAGAGAGAGAGAGAGAGAGAGAGAGAAAAGTAGTTATTAAGGTGGGTAATCTTAGTAGCACAGTTTTAAAAAATTGGTTACCTGTATCCATTTTCTCTTTTGGATAAACTGTTGAATCACTTTGAAAAGTGATTTCTAAAGAAAAATCACAATGCCATTTATTGGAGAATTATGTCAGTTTTTTAGATGAATCTGGGAAGAACCGGCATGTTTATAACATACTATTTCACATTTAGAATCATACACTCTCCAATTAATAAAATTGACCTTTTATATTGCTCCATAAAGTCTTATTTTAATTTTTAGAACCAGATCATTAATTTTAATTAAGCTTATTACTAAACTTATACTTTGAGGTTTTTAAATTTTGTATGTCTGAGTGAAATCTTATTGTTATATAATCTAATATTTTAATATGTAAAAATGTTACATTTTTAAGCAAACTTTCTTACTATTTTAATATTCTTTTCCCAGCAGAATATCTGTGTTTATCTGGTAGATAATACTATCATTAGCAAGCCATATAAATATTCTTTCTATCATTCTGATATCCACATTAGTTCTCATCTAGTGACTCGTGTAATACAGTTCATAAGCTCTGCTTCTCAAGGAAGCAGTGCCTTTTGATGGTTCCAAAGCAGCCTTCCTGACAAAGAATTTTTTTTTTAATCTAAAGCCTCCTTAGTCAAGTAAATATTGATAGGGCTTTTATTATATCAAGCTTATCACCTATTGAAAATCCAATCATCCTGTAAGACTTTATCTACCTACTAAAGCATGATAATAAGGTAAATTGTTTCCAAGGAGAAGTGTCCAAAGTAATTTCCATTGGATGAAGAACACATGCAAATGTATCCATTCATCTGCTAAAATATATCATTTGTAAGCCAGGTACTATGTAAGCAGTATAGCAGATTCCTGTTATACACAGACAAAACAAAAACAAAACCAAATCTTAACATATCTTCAAGTCCTTCATTCATGTGCCCTGTCAATATTCCCCTGGAAGGATGATCTCTAACAGGGTTTCTCAACCCAGCCGCAAAAACGAATAACTCACATAGCTTTTAATTTACTGATTGTTGTTCCTCACTCTGAGAAGATAGGACTTCATTACTCTGAATTGGGGCCTGGATATCATGAGATTCGTTACTTTTTTTAAAAAAAATTAAGCATTTATTTGTTGAGCAGTTTTTGGTTTTACAGAAAAATTGAATGGCAAGTCCAGAGAGTTCCCATCTACCCTTCACCCCACCACCCACTCAGATTCATTACTGTTTTTGGAGGGGTGGTCAGGATTAAACTTGAGCTTCTTACTTTAAATCTGAGTATTTCATTGCATTGCTTTCTTATGAAATGTGAACATATAGAAAAAAAGTTATGATTTTCAATATCATTATCATGTCCTGACATATGAAGCATCTTGGTAACGCTAAAGAAAAAATTAATGAAACTCTAGAAGTCTCTTATTTTCCTCTTCCCACGCATACCCAAAAGAAACTATGTCAAGATACTAGCAAGTGCTTACAATTTAGAACATATAAATAAAGTTGTTGATTTTGCTGCTCTTTACTTTTCTAATTTTAAGAATCCTCATGCTGTTGAAAATACTTGTGGCACTTAGTCCTTGTTAAAGGAAGGTACTTAATATTAAAATAGCCAGTAGCTAGAGATTCTCGGGGAAGAAATGTGTTTAATCTTCTATTCTAAATGATTTAGCCAAATTTTTCATCTTAGAAAGAATATTGTTTTATTTTCGATCCTATAACCATCATAGGAAGACAGTGCAAATGATATCTATTGTATATAAATTTTATAATCAGTGTAAGGAAAGAAAAGTAATGAGCAGAGATAGTGAAAGATAAATCTTGGCATTGTCCCTGTTGTTTTTATAGGCACATGATCCTTGTATTTTTATTATATGTCATGCCAATATATTGACATACATTATAGGGTCAAATGTAAGAGCTCTACCTACTTTGTAGGAGTGTGTCTGTGTAAGTTTCCTAGGGCTGCTGTAACAAATTATGGAAAACTGAAAGGCTTAAAACTGAGGTTAAGTTAGTTTTTCACCATCCTGGAGGCTGGGAGACTGAAACCAGGGCATCGTCAGAGCTATGCTCCCTCTGAAGGCTCTAGGGGAGAATCTGTTCCATACCTTTTAGCTTCTGTTGTTTGCCAGCAGTTCTTGGTTTATAGAAGCATCACCCCAATTTCTACCTCTATTGCAGCGTGATGTTCTCTGTGTGGGTGTCTGTCTTTGTGTTTCTTCTCCTCTTCTTATAAGGACAGCAGGTTTTTTGGATTAAGGGCCCATCCTGTTCAGTAGAACCTCATGTTAACTAATTTTGTCTTTACAACTTTATTTCCAAATAAGAACATATACAGAGGTCCCAAGAATAGTTTTGGAAGCATGCTATCTAACCCCCTTTAGTGTGTTCAGATCAATCTCTTACAGTTTCATATATTGTTCTAGATGGAATGTTTGTGTCCCACCCCATCCCATCCCCCAGATTTATATGTTGAATCCCTAACCCCCAGTGTGATAGTATTTGGAATGAAACCTTCAGGAGGTAATTGGAGTTAGATGAGATCATGAGTGTGGAGCTACATGTGTTGTGGGCAAGGACATGTGAGGACATGGCAAGAAGGCTTCCATCTTCCAGCCCAGAAGAGAGCCTTCACCAGAACCTGATGTCAGGCCCAAACACTCATCTCAGACTTCCAGCCACTGGAACTGTGAGAAAATAAATTTTTGTTATTTAAGCCACTCAGTCTATGGTACTTTGTTATAGAAGCCTGAGCTGACTAAGACATATATTTATTACAACACTACCTTACTTGAGGATTGTTGGGGATTACATGAAATAAACACGTTTGTTAAGCTGAATCTATAAAAATATTGTAACTGCCTCTAGGGTGTGTTCTAGACATTTGAAGATAAGGAAGAAAAGAGCCCTATACTTGTAGTTGTTGAAAGTTAGTGTTCATAACCTCCTTAAACCTCAGTTTCCCATATTAAAAAAGAAACACTGTGAATTGCCTCAAAGAAGAGAAGAGGGCATTAAAAAAAGATGGTAGAGTACAAAGCTCCTGTCCCATTGCTTCATTGATGCTAATTTCCTCTCCTTTCTAAATATTAGTATTAGTGTAACTATTAATGTAGATCTTTTGCCTTAAATATAGTTGTTTGGGGTTTTTTCCATGGTATATTCATGCATATATCAAAATGCGGGGCGCCTGGGTGGCTCAGCATTAAGCGTCTGACTTCAGCTCAGTTCATGATCCCAGGGTCCTGGGATCGAGCCCCGCATCGGGCTCCCTGCTCAGCAGGAAGCCTGCTTCTCCCTCTCCCATTCCCCCTGCTTGTGTTCCCTCTCTTATTGTGTCTCTCTGTCAAATAAATAAATAAAATCTTTAAAAAAAAGGCAACATGTTTATGGCCTTAGATTTTGAATTTCAGAACACAGTGTCCAGTCTTATGATATTCAATACTATCCCTTTCCCAATAGGTTTAATTAAATTCAAAATGTTTATACTGGCATTTAAGAGACACTATAACTGCATGGTAATTTTTAGCCTCATTTATTAAAATTTTTTCTCTCCAGAAATCCTAAGATTCTTATTAGTCCTCAGCCCTTCTTATAACTCTCCTTATTCCATGACTTTTATTATGTCCTCCCCTCCACCTGAAATGCTACCCCTTGGTGAGATTTCTAACATGCACTGTAGGATTTGATACTGAACAAGGAAACCATTGTTCCTTCCCGGGACATTGAGAAACCCAGACAATTAAACAAGACATTATAGTATAATGCCATGAGGCGGGATAGAAATGCAGTATCCGGGACTGAAAATAGGGCATCTAGTCAAGACTTCATGGAGACCATATTTGACCTTTGATCTCAAGAAGGCTGGTGTAGTGGGAGGTAGACCGAAGAATAGCAGTGATCTGTGCACAGAGTACACTCTGCATAAAGTTGTGGGTGAAGAGGCAGCTGGACTTTCTCATGAAACTGAAAGAAGTTTCATTTGGAGCATAGAATTTGGGGGAGAAAAAGCAAAATAGAAATGTGATGAGACTGGGAAGCAAATGAGCTGTTAGATGGTTAAAGGTGTGGAGGGTCAAATTAAAGAGTGTACTACTTTGTATTCTAGATCAATAAGAAGCTATTTTGTCCCTGATTAATTAGCATATAACTTAACCAGGGTCCTCCTTATTGTAGCTCTGACTATTTTATACTCTTCCTCAATCTTGTGCTCTCACTGACATGCTGACTTCTATACTACTCACTAAATACTTGGTAGGTGGTATTATAGTATCAGCAAATGCCACAGTTCCTCCAAAAAGGAGCAAGCAACTCCATTTCCTTTTAGTCAGTCACTTGGTGAGCATTCTCCCAAGACTTGGGTGAGAAAAGCCCAAAGTCAGCACATACTCTCTACAACAATAAAGTAAGAATGCTCTTTTAAAGATGTGATGAGTGGTCCAATTGAATTGGCCAAATACATTTGTCTGTCTTCTCATTAAAGAAAGACAGCTGAAGAGTTGAAACC
This sequence comes from Mirounga leonina, assembly GCF_011800145.1. NCBI lineage: Eukaryota > Metazoa > Chordata > Mammalia > Carnivora > Phocidae > Mirounga > Mirounga leonina. The sequence continues at coordinate 23,713,736 of NW_023270469.1, read as the reverse complement.
CTCAACCATTTCAAGTAACAATTTAAGCCAGCTCTGTACACATTTCAAATAAAACTTTGATTTGATAAACAGAAACACACTATCTGATTTGCAAGAAAGAGGATCAATAAGTCTCTGCAATATGGATACCAGTAAATCAACTCTGAGAAAATGGTGCTTGCAAAAATAGGCTAATATCTCAGTAGAGCCCCAGCAATATTCCAAATGGAAAGATAAACCTAAACAAATAAGCAAAAAAAAAAAAAAAAAAGTTCTCAGCAAAAAGAAAAAAAGCTAAACCAAATTAAAAAAAAAAAGTGTATGATTGAGGGTTTGTGTTAGAATTAATAAAAGGAAACTACCAATATCCAAAGTTGTATATGCTATTATAAACTTCTTTATATCTGTGGTACTTAGATTTTATTTGCTCTCTATGCCTGCATTCTTCCTGAGATATTTTCCCAGAGTTCAGTTATATTGGAAAGTAAGATTATATTGCTATTGAGTTCATTTTCCTAGTATATAATACCAACTGGGTTGCAATATCTGACAGATTTATGACTATTTGCGGAGACATATTTTATAAAATGGCAGAATAGAAGGCATTTTTTTCAATCTGCTCTCTGTAGCAAACCTTCATAGAAAAAAATAGTTTTTAAGGAGGAATATATTACATTTTTTTCAGTCTTTTTTGTCTGTGGCAAAGGATATTTCTGAATAATATGTTATAAAATAATGTATTTCAGATGAAACACACAATTCATTGCTTATCCTATAGAGAAAGACTTCTTCCTGTCAACTGCTAAATGTGTGAGTTCATGGGTATATAAAAATAGAATGCACTTGGCAATAAAAGTTACAGGCTGATTGATGACACCCCATTGTCAAACAATTGATAGCTAGTGAGGAATTATAGCAACCTTGTAGTAGAGCACAAATAATTCAGCAGTCCCTGAAATATGTTAAGCAGACTCGCTTCCTTCTTAGGGGTGCCTAGGTCACTTAAGTGGGGGAAATGTATCTCTTTAATTTCCTTGGGACAAACTGTAATCACCTCCAGGAAAGTAAAGGAGTGGGTAATTTCAAGGTGGTTCCTTAGGTTACCTTTTAAAATGTTCGTTCATTAATGTTAGATATAGCCCAGACCTCCCTATGAAACCAGTCAAAACGACATAGGAATAGGACTGGAAATTTTAAAATTTTGTCTTCATAGTAAAAAAAAAAAAAAAATGGTGGTAATGAAGCACAGTGAATTATATCAGCTGTTGTCTCAGCCAGACTTGGGAATAAATTGAGTCTACCACTTACCAGTTGAAGGAGCTCAGGCACACTTCAGTTTTCTCATTGAAAAGGGAATAAAAATGCATCTTTCACAGATTTATTACTATGGCTGGACATAATAGTGTCCATGTTTGAGTGGACACCAAAACTCAAAGCACTGAAATGCATTTAGGAGGTAGAACCAATAGAACCCTGAGCCAAAAGGGCATAAAGAAAAGTGGGAAAGAGCCATCTGGGATCGTTCAAAGACATAGAGTTTTACTATTTGTTGGTTCCCTTAAGAATGTTAAAAAAAAAAAAAAAAAGAATGTTTTTTTCAAATAAAATGAAAAGAGTATTTTTAACCATTTTGACCATATTTGATGAAGACTCCTGTTTGATAAATGCTGAGTTTGGAGATCGATTTTATGTTCATATGGGTATTTATTATATATGGGATCTTACGTATATATGACAAGCAAATCAGAGATAAGAGGAGAAATATGCAAGTCATTAGCTTCTAGATGGGACTGGAAACCACAGGAGTCTTTAAAATCATTCTGGGTGAGGAATGAGATGCTCTGAGAGGTGAGCAGAGACGGGATCCATGAAGGAAACTAAGTGAGTCTGAAAGCTGGTAATCTTGTATTTGAAGATGCCTGGTTCTCCTCAGTACTGGTCAGCCCTTTGGCAATCTTTTTCATATGCTGAAGCCACTGATACATGGAATATTATCACATGCTTATTCAGGGAGGGCAGGGGAGAAGGGTGGAAGCTGGCCACGCCCCCCAGTCACTCTCAACCCAAGCAAACCACTAGTAAGGAATGACTCTGGTACCCACAAAAGTAACAGAAATCAAACAAAAAGTCTGTACCTTGAAAGAATGTAATTTGTTCTTATAAATCAGCTCTTTCATAAGTGCACTGAGATTTAATTTTTGAGTGTTCACTTTGGACAATGGAAGGTGATGATTGCATTCTTGAAAAACTCACCTTCAAGAAGTTGTCACCAAAATAGACTGTGTAATTAGAGAAAAAAAAATGATTATGCTTGGCGTTAGGAGAAGAAAATAGAGTCCAAGTTGGAGCTCGGTGCAGAATTTTGGGGGCCTTCAGGCCCATATGTCCCCTGAGTCATGATACGGGGTTTGAAGAAAACTATTCTAGTACTAGTCTTTTGTTCACTTTAGTGGAAGGCACTTATCAAGCATCTACAATATGGCGAGAATTCTGCAAGATTCTGAAAATACAGAGATTAGTAAGATTCTTTAAAAGCTAAAGAAATATGAAAAAAATTAAGGAGTATGTAAGAGAAACTCAGGCGATTTCAACAAGCACAACGATTTTATTTGTAAAGAATGTTGTGCAACGTGTCCGAATGTATCTGAGTACGTGACAGCTCGGTAAGACCTATGAGATTTCTATTATTCTCTGATGCCCCCTCATTTAGAAAATGGTGTGTACAGTGTATGCTTTCAATAAAACTAAACAAAGATCAACACGTACTCTGGCAGCAACACTACCACTGAGGAAATTGAAAGGTAAAAGGCATTTTGCTGTAAAAATGTTTGCTGAAAAAATAAATCCAATTGACATCTCAGAAGTGCTCTTCAGAGAAAATAGTTTACATTTTTTTTTCAGTGTAGTTTGCTATCTCTTTCATGGATAAAATATTTTTTCTTTTTTCCAGGTAAAATTTTTTTCAAGAATCCTCCCAAATTCTTTGCTTCTGCAAGAACACGGTTTAGCCAGTGATTGTTTCATCAATGACCGTAAGTTTATTTTACTTTCATAGTAATCAGAAATGCATATCTTGCTGAATGGGAAGTAACTAGGAACTCAAACCCAGGTGCTATTAATATAATGATTACAGTAATAGTAACGTTTATTGAGCGCTTATATGTCCCTGGATCTTTGCTCTGTGTTGAATATGCGATGTGTCCATGGGACGTTATTATAGGGTTGAACTGGGATTTCATTACTATCCCCATTTCATGGGGAATATGGAAGCCAAGAGACAATAGATGAGTTTTAGCTTATAAATGAGAGGTATAGGACTTTCTCCAGAGTCAGAACTCCTTTCTGTAGGATTATAGAAATTCTCACTTGGAAATAAATGTACTCAGTTAATTTTAATTCTTTACCAGAAGTTTGTTTGTTTGTTAATCAATAGATTAATTCTAACATGTACCTTCCTTTGCCTGCATATTCTAAAAGGCTAGTATTCACTAGAATACTTTTTTCCCCCCAGTTTCCAAGTATTTCCCTTTTGTTGTGCCAAGTATTATTCTCACAGTCAACAGTTTACACAGAATGAGTAAGTGTCCTAAGGGCTCTGGTAAACAACATCTCTGAACCACCATTTCCTCATCTGCAAAAAGCTGGTGGTGCTAGACCTCATCTCTGAGAGCTGTAACTAGGATTAAAGGAGTTGACGTCAAAAATGTAAAACCCTTGGGCGCCTGGGTGGCTCAGTTGGTTAAGCGACTGCCTTCGGCTCAGGTCATGATCCCAGGGTCCTGGGATCGAGTCCCACATCGGGCTCCCTGCTCAGCAGGAAGCCCGCTTCTCCCTCTCCCACTCCCCCTGCTTGTGTTTCTGCTCTCGCTGTCTCTGTCTCTGTCAAATAAATAAATAAAATCTTTAAAAAAAAAAAAATGTAAAACCCTTACCGCAGTGCCAGAGACATTGTATATGCCCAGTAATGTTGGGTTTATTATTTTTTCATGTGCAAGAAGATAGAAGAAGGAGTGGTTAAGTAACTTAGTTAATATCAACCAGTTACTTGGTTGCATGGCCACAGATTAATGAGTGTTTAATATACGTTACCATGTCTCGTGCTCACATTGACCAGTTTAGGTAGAAATGTAGCCCTCTTTCCTGAGAAGCTGGTGGGATTTAGTGAGTTTATGCCCAGATGCCCTAACTCATGCATGCCAGATCTGGAGTATGAATTTTAGCTCTACAAGCAAGCCAACTAGGATGCATTCTGCATGAAGTAATAGAAAGCCCAAATCAATAAGCTTAACTATAAGGAAATGTACCGGTACATATCACTGGAATTCTAGAAGTACATAAAGTTTCACTGCTCACCTGATCCAGGTGTTTTGGCTCCATTTATCTGCATTTCTCTCATCTTGGTTATCCGCTTAGTATCAGTGCCATGTTCAGTCAGGAAACGTGTGACTGTAGTCACTCAAGGCTTCCGTTCTGGTTACGACAGTGTACAAAAGGAGAGAACATGCTACTCCTAGCCCTTCAGGCAATATTTACTTAAATTATATCTCCCACTTCCTTGTCTGTCCTTGTACCATGACTACTATATGCAGGAAGGTGGAATTTGTTGGAGAGCTCAAGTCTTTGACCTTACAAAGAAATTTCCTACTCACACACACATACACACAGAGAGAGAAATAAACAGAAGATAATTTGTAAGATATCGGTGTTTCTTTTCCAAGAAGAGTTGTTTAATCTTTGTTTTTAAATGGATTTTAAATAAATAAGCAACTACCCTAGTGTAGCAAATATTTAACTTTTATCACTCTTTGTGATAGATTCTTGTATTTGGAAAGGAATATGAGAAAACATGTCAGTATTTACAGAATAAAGGGAAATGTAATTTCTGAACTTGCTTTTCCATTGCATGACTTTAGTGAGACAGCCTAACATCTTTCAGCCTCTGTTTCTACTTCTGTAAAATGGGTTTCCATGAGGACCGACTCAGACAGTCAAAGCTGCTTAGCAAATTACTTTGTAATCAGGGAGCAGAAGTAGAATTGAGAGGTAAAGAGAGAAGGCTTTGGAATTTGTTGGACTGGATTTCAGTCTAGAGTCTATCATATACTGGCTACATAGGCCTGCACACATCCCTAAACATCTGTCATCTTAAAAAAATTTTATTTTTTTTTTTACTTTTTTTTTTTAGGATTTTATTTATTTTTTGACAGAGAGATAGCAAGAGAGGGAACACAAGCAGGGGGAGTGGGAGAGGGAGAAGCAGGCTTCCCGCCGAGCAGGGAGCCCGACGCGGGGCTCGATCCCAGGACCTTGGGATCATGACCTGGGCTGAAGGCAGACACTTAACGACTGAGCCACCCCTTAAAAAAATTTTAAAAGCAAGCAAAAGAGAATGAAAAATAAGCAAATAAATGAAAGAAGCAAAACAATTTCAAGTTTGTTATGGGGAAACTATGGCATACTCTACAGAAAGCATTTAGTTCATTGTCTGGCCCAGAGGATACAGTCAACAGATAGTTTTGTTATTATTGTTGTTATTACTATTACCACGGAGGTGCAACTTCTGTCATTAAAGACAATAGGAGAAAGAGATAGTAGTAACAAATAAAAGACAGCACAAGAGTATTATAGGCATTCAAAGAATTTTACAGGTCCACATGTAGAAGTATTTTCTCCTTGAGGGGTCAAACACTTCATGGAGGAAGTGAAAATAAGTTGTGCAAGAAAATTACAAGGTCCCCCTTTCAGAAGGAACAGGGTACAGAAAGCCTCAGGGGTGTGGAGAAACAAGGCGATTAAGTTAGACAACTCATAGCACGGATAGGAACGCCGGCTTTCGTAGCAAGTCTGCACTGTCTTATCCAAAGCAAAGATGTTCTGGTGCAGACCCAGCCCGAGAAAGGAAAAGTGACAGAGAAAACAGATTTCCTCCTTATAATGTGTCAGGGAACTTGGAGTAGATTAAATCCTTGTAGGAAGGCAATAGAAAGGCTCGGCAGCTATTTTGACAGAGCTGAAATAGAAGCAGGAGCCCATTACTTTAATACTCAGGGAAACCAGACTGATCGACATCAGAGCCATTCAGGAAAGGTGGGTAGATTGATGACATGGTCCCAGGTGACATCTTAGAGCAATAGCAGCCTCTCAATTCTGGGTGGACTTCAAGCTGACACCCAAATTATCTTCACATACTGCAAATTCCTCAGGCTCCTGCCAGGTATATAGAGTGTCAAGAGGCAAGCACACAGTAGGCACTCAGTTTATATGGGTTTACTAACTTATTTCATAAACAGTCATGCAAGGTGGGTTAATTTATGTTGGGGTTTGAAGAACAGATTATTCCATGTTTGATGTACTATTATATTCTGTAGGCAAATATATCTGCTATCTCCAGATTATCTGGCTGCCATTTCACCTCCCCCCCCCCCCCCATTAATGAACAATAGAATAGACATGGATCCCAGAGACTTAATCTAAGAAGGACAAGAATCTAGGGCCAAAGAAGTGAGATGGAATTTGGTTAGTGGTACGGATGGATAACATCCAGGCTCCTGTTTAGAGAGTGAGCAAGAAAGCTTATGCTGTGCTCTGAAATTTCAGAATGTAACCACTTATAAGCACAAAAAGGCTGCTATTAGCAAGCAGCAGAGACCCTGGCTGAAATGGGTGATCGCCCATCCCACCCTGTTAATATTCCAGGGGAACAGAAACCGACTCAAAATAGTTAGTAAAGATTCTTCGGAAGAATAGAATTTTTCACAAGGCAGATATGCCACTGCTATCCCCTATTTAAAATATATACTGACTCCCACAGCCTTAAGGATAGAAACCTATAATCCTTAGCAAGACCTATAAATCTCTTTAACATTTTCTTCTCATCTTTCTCCTTAGGAATATCCTCCCCTCTCCCCACCCGCCCCCCCAACCCTCCTCCACCCCTCACCTCACACACTCCATCCTGTGCTCCAGTCATGCTAAATTATTTACAATTACTCAAAAAAATTGTGTATTTTCACACTTCCTTAATCTCGGATACGCTACTTTATGTGGAATATTGTTTCTCTTCCTCACATGCTTATTCTTTGTCTGGATCTCTCAGAATCACCCTTTCTAACTTCTTTCTGACATCAGCTCTGAAATTCCTTCCTATACCAGGGTTGATGAGATATTTACTTTTCATGTTCTTTCATTAATTGCCTTATTCATTTTTCTCGGTGATTGACTCATTAATAAATATTTGTGACTCCCCGTCAGATGCCAAAGTAAGAGAGCATTTAGTAAGTCAGATATTTTTTATTGTTATGTTAATCACCATACATTACATCATTAGTTTTAGATGTAGTGTTCTATGATTCATTGTTTGCATATAGTAAAGGTCCACCCCACTGCAGTATTAATTAGTGGTGTCTGGCATATGTTAGGATTCCCTGGGTGCAAGTAACAGAAATGGCGTCTGTTTTGTATCAAGGAATTTGTATCACGGGTTTAGAGTGTCTTACATCATAGAAGGGATGGCTGAAGAATGTGGTCAGGAACCACAGTAATTACAAGAATCCAGGTAGCAGAAGGTAAATGGCAGAATTGTGACAACTGTGTTACATTAAAAAAAAAAAAATCTGTGCTTTGATAGTTTTCAAGATCCAGGGTTCTAGAAAAGACAAATTGAATGTTTAGCTTCTATTATATACCCAGCTTTTATTAGAGGAGTGCACAAAACTTGGCAACATTTCACGAGGAGAGTGAAGCAGTTTCCTAGAATGGAATAGGGTACTGTAACCATGGAACAGGGGAACCCTGTAACGTCCAGGTCATTGACATGAACAGGGTGATGGAAAACACTTCCTCTGTTACCTCCTTCCCCAACCATCTTACAGTTGGAAAGTTAAGCCCAAGAAAGAGGAAGTGAATTGCAATTAGTGGAACGTCAACTTAAAGCTGGTTCACTCTTCTGTTAAGTTCATACAAACATGAATTCTAATTCCTCTCCCCAAACACCGCAATGTCCCAAGAGAACTATTGGAGCCCAGAAGTACCTTAGGTAATTGGGAAATCTTATTCAATATACTTAATTCAAACATTTAAAAGGTAGAGTTTGAAATCACTAAACAGTTAGACTCTTTTATCAAATGCTATATTTTTTCAGTGATATTCTAGCTCAAACAAATTTATGATGAAGAATATTAAGGCAAACCTTTAAATCATGCTCAGGCTCAAAGTATATTGCTTATTAGTATAAGAATCAAAGCTCTAAAAATAGCCCAAATAGAGAGATGATGTTCCCATTCTAAAGATGAGTAAGAACCAGGCATTATTTAGAAATGTTTCCTAAAATCAGACCCAAATGTATTCATTTTTACCTTGCATCTGACTGGTTTGATACAAACAAAAACGCACAAATACTCACTCACTTTGACTTTAATAAAAGTACCCCCTATCAAGGGCCAAATACTGAAGCAATGGGCATTAACAAATACCATATACATTTTTTTCCAATTTTTGACCTCGTTGTTTTGTACAGAATGCCAATTAAACTTCTTTCAGATACAAAGTCCTCCAAATGTGGAATTAAATCTGAGTCATAGTGCAGAAGGATTCACTGAAAATTGTCTCAATACTGGAAAACAGTACCCTCACTATCCCGCATTTCTTTGTTGCCTTGCTTATCTCCTCATTCAGGTTGTGCTTTAAATGTATATATGTATATATGGTTATTGTTTGGGAATAATGAGAAAACTTCGCTCTTACCAGTTGGCCTGAAAATTTTAAAAACACAGATACAAAAGTACATTTTTCAGTTCATAAAAACCTCTCTAATGAGACAGATGAAAATATGAATTGCTTCTAATGAGCTCAGAATTGCATATACTTCCCTTGGTTTAATTTTCTAAGTGTTCAGAGATATTTTTTGTTGTGCTTATTATAAAACAAGAAGTGGCCACTAGGCTGTGATAAACCAATTTGTGAGATTAAAGTGCTGAACTCGAACGGTTTCATTAAATTCTAAGTCATGAGTTGAAATCAGAATATTAAAAGCCTCCTTTTCTTACATACACAAGACCCACAGCATTTATGCAGGCAGAAAGTAGCGCCATGCCAACTCTGTGTTGATGAGGTCCACAAGTATCCCTTAGGAATGCTGTCTTTTCACCATTATCTGCCCTTCAACCCTCCTCCCCAAAATGCAGAACTCAGACTTTAATGGCATTAAATCTAGACACCTCATAATCCCCCAAGCCTGTCTCCTGGCTAGCACTCATTTACACATGTTTATAAAAGGCTCTTATATGCCTTACTTAATATGTTACACCAGGGGAGTTTTAGGAAATCAAGTTTATCAAATTGAAAGGGTATTGATCATGGTAACGTGCTCCATTTTTTATATAAAGATGAACAGAATTACAGTAACTATTATTTGTATGCAAACAGCAGCCTCTAGTTAATTAGTGGTGCTACTTAGAAATTACGGGTTTCTCAAGAAACTGCAGGGTGTAATAAAATAGAATAGAAGATCATTAGCTTTCAGTAATGAAGTTCAAGGAAAATAAGTACAGCCCTGCCTTTCTTTAACTCACAAGAGCCAAATTAAACTATATAATCTGAATGTAAGCACATAACACTTAATAACACTAAATGCAGTATAAGTTTTAACATATATACCTAGACACGGGAATATATTTAATTTTTCTACAAAAGACATTATCAAAATACCTTAGCATTCTCAACTTCATGTATTACCATACTTATAATTGGTGACCACCAGTGTCATTAAGGGAAAGTTATTTATATCACTTGAAATAATTGAACTATCTTGATGTACTACTCATCAAGACTCCTCTAAGCCTGTCTTATTCTTATTCTTTCCAAAGACATAACTGTATATTGTATACGTATATGTATACCTAATCCCCCAGGAAACAGAGTCCACTCCCTTTCTGTACCCATATTAAAACAATAAAATAAAACATACTACGCGCCAGGATTTTGTAACCTGATGTCAACAGTTGTAAGACTGTTTCACGGTCATCATTGTTCTTAATGCCAGTGTTAGGATATGTAGTACTGGATGTATAACCATGGAGCATATGACTTAATTTCTATATGGCTTAGTTTTCTCATCTCCAGAATGAGATACCTACTGCATGGAGATGAAGCAAGATATAATTAGATAGGGAATATAGAATAATTAGTAGAGTGCCTGACACGTCACTGGTACTGGACAAGTGTTAGTTACTGTATGTTTTCTTCCTTAGCCATGTTATCTGCAAACCATAGGCTTCTGCTTCACATTGTTGATGAGAAAAGAAATGGTCAAGCAATTTTTCTTGACTACAAAGTGTACCATGTGTATCCTGATGGATTGCACACTACAAATAACTCAGAAAAAATTAAAATGAGAATTATTCTTTTCAGGCATGTGAGCCACCCAAAGACAGAGCCATGGGGGGTAATACTGTTGTTTTAATTTATGTGTTTTATTTTTTTCTTTCTCCAAAAATTTTTTTTTTAAGATTTTATCTATTTATTTGACAGAGAGAGACACAGCGAGAGAGGGTACACAAACAGGGGGAGTGGGAGAGGGAGAAGCAGGCTTCCCGCCGAGCAGGGAGCCCAATGTGGGGCTCGATTCCAGGACCCCGGGATCATGACCTGAGCCGAAGGCAGACGCTTAACGACTGAGCCACCCAGGCACCCTCTTTCTCCAAATTTTTATTTAAATTCTAGTTAGTTAGCAAACAGTATAATATTAGTTTCAGGACTAGAATTCCATGATTCATCACTTACATACAACACTCAGTACTCATCACAAGTGCCCTCCTTACTGCCCGTCACTTGTTTCACCCATCCCTCCGCCCACTGCCTCTCCAGTAGCCCTCAGTTTGTTCTCTACAGTTAAGAGACTGTTTCTTGCTTTGCCTCTCTCTTTTCCCCCCTCTGTTCATTTGGTTTGTTTCTTGAATTCCACATATGAGTGAAATCATATGGTGTTTGTCTTTCTCTGACTGACTTGGCTAATGGTGATATTTGGATCCCCAAGTAACCTTTAAATACACACCACAAGCAAACATACATTTTTGGAAATTGGTTCCAGAGAAGACACAGAGGGTTCTGAATGGTGAATGCATTCTCTTGGCAGGGGCTGCAGCATTATGACCAGGTAAAAGTACCTCTGTGTCCTCCCCTGGCTTCTGCCAATGTCGCCAAGTCAAAGGCCCTTCACATAATTTCAACGCTTGAGGAATTACCCTCGCACCTGGAAAACCACTAATAAGCCAGATAAAACACCAGAAAATATTATCGCCAAAGCCGACTCTGTAATGCTCCATCAGGTTATGTTGTAATAAGCTCTTGCTATCAAAACTGCTACAGTTTCAGAGGGAAATCTGGGCAGCCCAGAGTGGTTTTCATATATGAATATAAAGCAACCAGACAACTTAAAGGAAACAAAGGAAAAAGTGAAACAGATATTGGGCCTGAAAGATAGATGGAAATGTTGTAATACAAAAATAGTTTTTTCTTGTGGTCGTTGTTGTTGCTTTCAGTAAGCTGGTAGAAGGCACACACACAACTCAGCTGGGAAATAATGAGCCTTAAGACATTAACCTACTTGTAAATCTGTGGCATAGGGCAGAGGTCTTACTAATGCAAAAGAAGGATGGGGGAAGAAGCAGAAGCAGGTGGTAGATTTGAACCCTTTTTCAATTTGCTTTTATGTATTCTATTGAAATGTAAGAATCTATTCTCCCTCCCTCCCACAAGCAACTTTTATATTTGACTTCTTTTAGGGTTTTTTTTTTCCCCCCCTAATGATATCTGCTTTGGGATTTTCCATTAAGGAATGTATGTCTGCCTGGTGCACTAGATACTACATAAGCTTGGCCTTTAAAATCTTTGTAAATGAAGACCGTTGGCAGAACAATTAGCATTTAAAAGCTGACTGACCTTACCTCTGTGTACCATTGTGATTAGTTTGGACACTAACATCAGGTGTATCTCCGATCTGCCTTAGATGCCAAGATAAAGAGCCTCTAACTTTAGCCCAAAGGACATTGGGTAATAGTGTGATACTTGGGCAGTGAAACATAAAGGACAAACCATTGTGATCATGTTTGATTTGTGTTAACTTAGAAACTGGGAAAGGTCCCTCAGACCTGAGAGTACAGGCAAATGAGGATAGAAATGGCCTGTCGGGTTTGTCTCCTTTGTAACAGCTGTGCTATTTAAAAACCTAATTTCAACACAGTCTTTCTCCCCAGTGAGATTCTCTTAAATTTTGTCAGTTACAAGGTTCATTTATTAACAATGGCAACAAAATAGAATGTGAAGAAAGAAATATTTGCTTTTGGTATTAAATAGGCTATCACTGCTTTTAATTTAAAGCATACATCATGGGGTCTGTTGTTTTGCCAGGCCCTGTGCTTATCACTGGGGATACTAAGATGAAAAACACCTTCTGCTTGGTGTGTGTGTGTGTGTGTGTGTGTGTACTATACTGAATCAGAATATGCCATAACCAACACCCGTACAGCTGAAGTGATATGACATACCTATGCACAGTAATATATATTTTATGATTTTCTACAATTTACAATCTTATATCTTATTTAAAATCTTATATAAAATCTCATATTAGGGCAGTGTAACTGGTCTGTATGGGACTGTAATAGTGAGTACACATCATTATAAATTTACCTAAACATATACAATATGCAACACTAAGAGTGAATCATAGTGTAAAGAATGGACTCTGGGTTTTGCTGTGTCGTAGGCTCATCAGTCCACTCTGGTGAGAGATGTTGGTCGTGGGCGAGGCTGTGCACCTACAGGGCAGAGGGTATACAATTCAAGCATAGCAGTGGTGATTGATGTTTATGTTACTGTTAACATTGTTTCGATTATTATTATCATCATTATTACTAGCATGGAGTTTTCAATGACCTGTTTATAAATGTGACTCCTTGTTTTTATTTTTTTCTTCTAAATAGATAGACATAGTTTAAAAAAGAAATAAAATGAAGCACTTCATTTTCAAATTTCAAATATAAATACAATTAAACTCGATTAACAGAACAGAAGTTCTTTTACACATTTAATTAGCATTAATTTTGTCTACTTGTAAATAACTCTAATCACAAGGAAGGTCTTAAGGATTGCTTTATCGAAATGCACTGATAAAAAACAGTCTTAAACTCCAAAATAGGTAGAAATTGACTACCTACTGCATGAACATTAAACAAAGAAAAAACCAGTCACATGTCAGAGCTCATGGTGGGAGTGGGGAGAGAAAGGGAGAGAGGGAAGGAGGCAGAAAAGAAAGAAAGAGAATGAGGGAAGAAAGAGGAAGGAAGGGAGGGAGGGAGGGAGAGAGTATAAATCAAACTATTATTAAAGGCCAGCGGAAGATACGTATGAGAGCAAACAGTAGGAATATGAAACTCATTTGGTGAGGGACAGACAGTGAAGGTTATTCCATTTGGCCATTGAAAATGAATTTAGGCTGGGTAATATTGTTCCATAACTAAAATAAGGCTGCAAAGAAAATCAATGACTAGTAATAGGTCATGACTCTGTGTCACATACGTTGACTCCTTATATGCTTGTTTATTTTCTTCCTGAGTTTTGGTCAAATTCCTGTTTGGTATAGTTGCTAAGGAGCAAAAACCTGAATACATAGGGTTTTCTATATTATATATTTTTCATGAACCTTCAGACTAGTGAGGATCTTATAAAGAGCCAGTAGGTTAAAAAATAGATATGAGTAAATCCTCCCATTTGACTTGTGGAGTTCCAATAAATAATTCACAGGGGTCTCCCCTTATCCACAGGACATGTGTTCCAAGACCCCCAGTAGATGCCTGAAACTGCTTGTAGACCAGAGCCCTGTATATACTGTGGTTTTTTTCCCTATATGTACATACCTATAATAAAGTTTAATTTACAAATTAGATACAGTAAGATTAAAAATAACTAAAAATAGAACAATTATAACAATATACTTTAATAAAATTTATGTGAATGTGGGTCTATCTCTCAAAATACCCTCTTGTACTATACTTGTCCTTCTTGTGATGATGTGAGTTGATAAAATATCTACAGTGATGAGATGGAGTGAGGTGAATGATGTAGGCATTGTGACGTAGCATTAGGCTGCTATTGACCTTCTGAAGATAGGTCAGAGGAGGATCATCCTTTTCTGTCTGTGGTTGACCAGGGGTAACTGAACTACAGAAAGCAAAACCACAGAGAAAGGGGGTGGGGAGGGGGGCTACTGTAGGTAAAAGCACTGGCCTACCAGGCCAAGAATATGTTACTGAATAGAGAAGAAGAAAATTCCCAAGGTCTGATAAGCCATGAATTTAACTATAATTTATTGATTGATTGATTGTATATTCCCAAATTAAAGTGTACATGCACATCTCTTGAGGCACAATTGCCTAAAATTGCCTTTAGGCAAAATTCAGCGAGAAATGATTGTTTTAATTTTATGGTTATCTAAATCACCTAATAATTTGTCCCAACCAAAGAGAAAGTTCTAGTAATGATTGTAGCAATGATTTTCGTATCAAGGAACCATGGGGCCAAGAAGTAAAATACTTATCAAGCAAAAATAGGGGCTTTTATTTACTCTCATGAAAATTTCATGAATTTGACAAATATTACTTAGGTTTCTTTTCTCACCCAAATTCATGCAAAGCAAACTCACAATTTCAGCCAGCTGGAAACTTAATGAACATTCTGCAAAATTCTAAATTAGCAATGAGCCCAACTTGGAAACAATTCAATAGGAAGTCAAAGTGATGAAGTCGGCACAAATGGATGAATTTCTTGACTGGTTTATTTTGTTTGGGGGACGTTTTGGAGGATTCAATGGTTTTTAATTTGTTTTGTTGAAATCTCTTTTCAGCTACTACTGACAAAAGCTGGAAGAAATACCACTTTAGGTATTTTCAAAAAAAATTCAATGTTTTCAAGCCCACAGATGATTTAATTATATTTGGAAGTCTAGGAGCATTTAACAAGAGGCAGGGGCGTTTGGAGATCATGTACATAGTTTTCATATACTTTCATTTTAATAATCAAATTTGTATATTAAATCAAGCATTTTTTGAAACAACAATAACAAAAAGTTGTTTCTATAGGTTTGTGAAAGTTATGGGTCCTATTGGTGATTCTTTTTAAGAGTGGAATAAGTGAAGTGTATAAAATGAAGTGCTAATTGGAAAACATATTCAAGCCTTTGGAATTCTCTAATGACAGCCAACTTTGTCGATTATCCAGTGTGTTACTTATGGGGTAAATTCACCTACTTTTTAAAATTTTTTTTTAAGATTTTATTTATTTATATGTCAGAAAGAGAGAGAGAGAGGACAAGTACGGGGAGTGGCAGGCAGAGGTAGAGGGAGAAGCAGGCTCCATGCGGAGCAAGGAGCCCGATGTGGGACTTGATCCCAGGACCCTGGGATCATGACCTGAGCCAGAGGTAAATGCGTAACCCACTGAGCCACTCAGGCATCCCAAGGTCTCCTACATTATACATAAATAAAGCGATATCCTGATAGGTTAAGTAACTTGTCCAAAGCCACATGTTACTTAAATGAGTAATGTATAAAAATGTTGCACCAATATAAAAGAGCCATGATTAGAATAGAATCTGATTTTGAACACATGCATATGGGCACTATTCTGTACATCTATTTTGTACTATACAGATCAAGGAGAATCTTTCAGTTTATAGACCTGAATCAGGAAAGAAAACCTTGGTCCAGAATTGGAAGAAAAGTAGCAATGAGTAAAATGGACACACAAAGATTTTACATGAATTTTAGTGACTATGTAATTATTGAAAATAAAGTGAGAACAATAGATTTCTGTACTTCAGTGAATGTCTGGACATTTTTAATATTAAATCTTTCCACACATGTCCTCCATACCTAAAGCACTATCTGAATTAAACTAAATTCTCTGGCAATTCAAATGAATATATTTTGAGATAATTTAAATAGAAAGTTTTTTTAATCGAAGTTCTTAAACTACAAGTGAATTCTTCTTACAACTTTAGATGGAAAATCAGTGAAGCTTACAAATGTAAATGGTTTCTAAACTATATTTTTGGGAAAAGGGCACATTTAGGGGACAGAACAAAGCAACAAACAGAAATAAACATCATTACTCGCCTGTAATGCTTTATCCTCAAAGTTGGATGTCTTTCTGAATGATGAGCCCAAGATCGATGCCTCATAAGCTAGACATTTCCTTATAGCTGTCTTTTGGCTACTTGTTTCAGCGTCTAAATATAGGACCAAGAAGACTCTCACATCTTTTGAAAACTTGGTGAATTCTGAACAACATGTGTTATTACAAAGTTTTGTGAAACTGTGGGAATACTATATTTTCTTAGAAAGAACATTATTTGGTAAAATGGATAAAGAGAACTGAGTAGAGAGAACACAGAAATTTCAGTTTTAGTCTTGGCCATACTCACTATCTGTGTGATATGAGCATTAGAATATATCTGTATGAAACTTGATGTAGCAGAGGCCATCATTGTCTCCCACCTCTTGTTCCTTTGGCCAATGGCATCTTACTGTGATCACCTTCTTTTCTTTGCTTCAAGATTTTCTCTGGTGGAATCCTGAAATGCTGAGGATTTAATGCCTGAGAGCACATTTCAGTCAGTAACAAATGAGAGTTGGTTCATAACTACCAAGTTTCTTGCCTATAGGTTTTACATAACATACCAAGGATCTCAGCAGGACTTGATTGCATCCTGCAGGATGAGATCCACTTGGTTCTAATTAAAATCTGTTCATTCACATACTCTATTTGTTTTTTTTCCCCATCCCTGTCTCCTGTTTTTGCTCCCATACCAGAGCTTTCTGTAATCAACTTCTGCATAAATTACTTAAACATGACTCCTTTCTCAGGCTTTGCTTAGGTCAAATACAACCTAAGACATTTGGCTTTTTTTTCCATATATCTAAAGATTTCACTAATCCTGTAGTTCCTGGTTTCAACTCCACCATGTAAAATGTTTGAAATTTGTCACTCCCAACCTTATGAGTAAAGATGGAAAAAAAAAAAAACCCTAATTTCAACTGCTGTTCTTGGGCCCTTCAGAGGACAGAGGTCTCAGGGCAGGCTGTCAACTCAAAGCCCTGACAAACAGGTACATTAAGTGAATATGCTTACTTGGAAGAGAAATTCTGAAGCCATAACTGGTAAAAACACTGTTTATTTTGAAGAATTACTGGAGGAAAGTAAGGAACTCCTGGATGCTGCAGCTTTAGGAGGGCATCCGGTCACACCTTTGTGAGTTTTACCTCCAGGGACCCCAACAGGTTCTCAAAAAGAAAAACCAAGAAAGAGCCCCTCTTGGAAAGATGGGAACAATAATCCTTGTGGAATATGTCCAAGGGTACTCCATAACAAAAGCCCATTTTTCATGGGAAAAGCGAAGGCATTTCTCTAACTCGAAGACATTCCAGACTTCCTGTCTCACTCAAGGGTAGAGGAAGCAACAGAATAACTGTGAAGTTAATACCCCAGGGACACAAGTTCACTAAAGGATTTAGACATCAAATTATATGATGTCTCACTTACCCATGCCTTACCATCCCAACAACCTGGCTCCAGTATAACAATAGTGGATTACAGCCAAAATAGCTGCAAGACACAGCTCTCTCTGAGAAGGAATAGTTTGGGAGGCCAAAAGTTCAACAGAGACACAGACACTAGAAGAAATTTAAGCCTCTGGCACCGACATTCGTGAGTATATCAATGAGCATCTTAAATATGAATGGTTTCAGTGCACATTTTAAAAGACAAAGATTGTCAGATTGGATTTTTAAAAACACTCAGCTACTTGTTATCTCCATGAAACCCAGTGTAAATATACAGACTTTGATAGATTAGAAAGTAAAAGATAGAAAAAGAAATATCATGCTGAGAAATCACAAGAAAGCTCAAATAGTTGTACTAATGTCAGACAAAGTAAACTTTGGAATGAAGAATATGATCAGGGATAAAGAGGGACATATATAATGATAAAAGTGTCCATTCCTCAAGAAGATGAATAACCCTAAATGCGATGCATATAATAATACATGAGGCAAAAGTGATGGGACTGTAAGGAGAAATAAATTCACTATTATCATGGAAGACTTCTACATTCCTCATGCAATATTGATAGACCAAGAAGAGAGAAAATAAATATTGATATAATTGACCTTAACAACTGTATCCGCTAGTTTAGTCTAATTGATATTATGGAATATTCCATCCAACAAGAGCAGAGTACAGTCTTCTCAAATTCATTTGGAACCATTCTTCACAATAGATCCCATTCAAAGCCATAAAACACACTTCCAAAATTTCAAACACTATCATTCAGATACAATATATTCTTAGACTACAGTGGAATGAAGCTAAAAACCAATAACTACTATGCTGGAAAATCCACATGTACTGGGAAATTAAACATTTCTATGTAACACATGGGTCAAAGAAAATGTTTCAAATGAGTTCAAAAAGTATGTTGAACTAAATGAAAATTAAAATGCAACTTGTGAAGGCTTATGTAAGGTAATAAAAGTGTTTAGGGGAGAATATATAGTATAAATACATATATTGTAAAAAAGAGGAAGAACCAAAATCAATAATCTAAGCTTTTGACCTTAGTAAACTAGAGAAAGAAGAGCAGCTTAAGTAGGCAGAAGCAAGGTCCTAATACAAGTTAGAGCAGAAATTAATTAAATAGAGAATTAATTAAATATTTAAACCAAAAGCATGTTCTTTGTAAATATTAACAAAACTGACAAATCTTTAGCTAAACAAAAAATAAAAGAAAAATTAAAAAGAATTATTAGAATGACCAATAAAAGACATTACCACAGATCATACAGATGTAAAAAGGATTATAAAGGAATACTATGAACAATTATATGCTAATAAATTAGCTCAGATAAAATGAGCAAATTCTACAATTGTGTGTCAAAATTAACACAAGAAAAAATAGACAATCTGAATAAACCTACTACAAGGTAAGATATTTAATTAGTTATCAAAAAACTACCCACAAAGAAAAGCCTAGGCCCAGATGTCCTCTCTGCTGAATTCTGCCAAACACTTAAAACAAGAATTAATAACAATCCTTTACAAAATAGAAGAGAGTAAACACTTTCCAGATCTCTCTATAATGTTAAAATTAAGCTGATGCCAAAATCAATCAAAGACATAGTAATAAAACTACAGACTGATATCCCCTTGAACGTCAGTACAAAATCCTCAACAAAACACTACCAACCAAATCCAGCAACATGTAAAAAAAAAATTCTACTCCATAACCAAGTAGAATTTTTGCCAGGAATCAAATGTTAGTTTAATTTTCTAAAATCAATTATGTAATACACCATATCAAGATATATTACATCATATCTTAATGTAATACACTATAGCAATATAATAAAAATAAATATAATAAACATATATGTTTTGTATATATAATAAAAAACAAAACAGAAAAACTCACATGGTCATCTCAATAGATACAGAAAAAACATTTACCAAAATCAAATATTCTGATAAAAGCACTCAACAAACTAAGAATAGAAATAAAATTCCTCAGCCTGATAGGATATCTATGAAAAACCCACAGCTGCCATCATATTTAATGATGAGAGATTAGATGTTTCCCCCTTAGATCAGAAACAAGACCATGATGTGTACTCTTATTTCTATTCAATGCTATACTAGAGGTTTTAGGCAGGGAATTTAGGTACGAAAATGAAAAGTTAGGTGGAAAAAAGGATCCAGATTGCAAAGAAAGAGGTAAAACATTGTTCACAGGTGACACAATCTTATATATAAAAAATCTTAAAGAATCTACTAGGAATCTATTATAATTATTAAACAAGCTCAACAGTGTTGCAGGGTATAAACTCAATATACAAAAATGTTGTATTTCTATACACTTGCAATCAACAGTCCAAAACAAAATTAACAGAAGAATTCTATTTAAATAGCATAAAAATTTAAGAATAGATTTAACAAAAGAAGAAAAAATCTTGAATTCTGAAAAACTACAAATATTATTAAGGGAAATTAAAGAAAATCTAAATAAAAGGGGGGATCCCACAAAGCATCCCTGTTCATGGATCATAAAACTTAATATTGTGTAGATGGCAATATTTTTCAAATTGATCCACACAATTCCTGTTAGAATCCTAGCTGACTTCTTTGTAGAAATTAGCACACTGATTCTCAAATTCATATAGAAATTCAAAGGATTAGATAAGCTAAAACAATCTTGCAAAAGAAAAACAAGATTGAAGGACTCCCACTTTCCAATTTCAAAACTTACTGTTAGGCTACAATAATCAGGAAAGTGTGGTATTGGTGAGGGAAAATAAACAGAGATTAATGTAACAAAGAGCCTAGAAATAGATCTATATAGTGTAGCCACCCAATTTTGACAAAGGAACTAAAGTAATTAAATGGAGAAAGGACAGTCTTTTCAACAAATGGTGCTGAAACATGGTCTATATCCTAAAAAGTGAATGTAAACACAGTCCTTACACTTTTCACAAAAACTAACTCAAAATGGATTATAGACATAAATGTAAAATTCAAAGCTATAAAACTTTTAGAAAAGACATAAGCAAAAACCTACATGAGCTTAAGTTACATGATAAGGTTTTAGGGGCAACACCAAAAACATGATATAAAAAAGACAAAATAATAATTTGGACTTTATTAAAATTAAAAAGTTCACCTCTGTAAAAACATGGTTTAAACAATGGAAAGACAGGGAGAAAACACTGGCAAGACACATATCAGATAAAGATCTTTTATCCAAAATATACCTAGGACTCTTGCAATTCCATAATAAGAAAACCAACAACCCAATTGAAAAATAGACAATGGATCTAAACAGGAATCTCTCAAAAGAATATATACAGATGGCAAATAAACACATGAAAATATGCTTAACATCATTTGCCTTTAGAAATTGCAAAATTTTTTTATTCAGGGATAATTGACATATTAGTTTCAGGTGTACAACATAATGATTCTATTTTTGTATGTGCTATGAAATGATCACCATAATAAGTCTACTTTCCCCCGTCACCATATAAAGTGACATAATATGTAACATAATATTGTCGACCATAGTCACCATTCTGTACATTGCACCCCATGACTTACTTATTTTATGACTGGAATTTTATATCTCTTGGCCTCTTTCTTCCATTTTGCCCACTCCTCAACCCCTTCTCTTCTGGCCACTACCGATCTCTTCTCTGTATCTATGAGTTTTGTTTTGTTTGTTCATTTGTTTTTTCTTCTAGATTCTACATATAAATGAAATATATGGTATTTGTCTTTCTCTGCCTGACTTATTTTACTTAGCATAATGCCCTCATGATCTGTCCATGTTGTCACAAATGGCAAGATCTCATTCTTTTTTATGACTGAGTAGTATTCCATGTATATATATGTTACATCTTCTTTATTCATTCATCCAGTGATGGACACTGTACCAGGAGTGGGGTCTTTGACAAGACTTTGCCTCTTCTACCCATCTTGATGTGGCCTTTTAATACTTTGTGATGGAGGAATTGTTTAGTCATCAGGTCTTGTTCAGAGAGAATTGCTCTATAAATAGCTATAGATTTGCTGCGTCCATGAGAGTTTAGTGTCTTCTTATTCTGCTATCTTGAACTGCCTTCCAGGAATAAACAGTAATGAGAGACCACCACCACCTGTTAGAATTACTAAAATCCAACAAATACACAGTTTCAAATTTTGGTGAGAAGATGGAGTAACAGGAAATGTCATTCATTACTAGGGGAATGTAAAATGCAACAGACACTTGGGAACACTGTTTGGCAGCTTCTTACAAAACTAAATATACTCTTAGCATACCATCCAACAAGTGCCCTCCTATTTATGTGTGTAACTAATTTGAAAACTTATCTGCATATAAAAACTTGCATGCAAAGTTTTATAGCAGCTTTATGCATAATCACCAAGAACTCGAAGCAACCAATATGTCCTTTAATAACTGAATGGATAAACAAACGTTGTTACAATGGGACATTATTCAGTGATAAAAAGAAATGAGCTTCATGCTGTGAAAAGACATGGATGAACTGAAATGCATGTGGCTAAGTGAAGGAAGCCAGCCTGAAAAGGCTATATAATATGATTCCAATTATATGACATCCTGGGAAAGGCATATTTATAGATACAGTGAAAGATACTGGTTGCCAGGGCTCCAAGCAAGGGGAGTGTAGGGTTGAATAGAAGAATTACAAATAATTTCTAGGGCAATAAAACTATTCTGTATCATACTGTAGTGATGGATCTATGACTCTGTGCATTCGTCAAAACCAAAACCAAAACTTTACAGCACAGGAATAGGAAAATTAAAAATCAATAATAATCATAAGCAAATTAATATAGGTAAATTAAAAATATTTAGAAGGTTGAAGAAATTCCTGGTGGAATGTAGTATATGACAAAACAACAGAATTGCATTATGAATGTATGAAACAACCTTAATGAAGGGTGGGTTAAAAAGTTGCTTTGGAAATTAGTTGACAATTTGGATACTCCTATACACATATACTGAGATTGAACAATTAACTTAAGGTATAGTAGAAGCCAAGTTTCTCCCTGTTTGAGTGATGGTTTACAGATAAGCAAGTGTAGGAGTCCAGAATGATCCATGTTTTAATGGGTCAGAGTTGGAGACATCAGTATAAATCTCTGTGTAGCTTAACATAAATACAAATGCTTGTGTATAAAACTATAGATATGTGTATGTGTATATATATATATATGGGTCAGAATATATACATATTTTCGTAGCTGACAGAACCTAGACACGATGTCACCCAGTAGTAGTGACCAAACCTAAAACCCAGATGGAATCTTTCTCAAATAAAACAAACCAGAATTTCTTGGAAAAATGTCTGCTTCTAGGACTGGGACAGGAAATATACAGGATGACTATTACAGAAAACCTATACATCTGTGTTTTGCCTTCACTCCCACGCTGCTACAAAACTCACAATAACTTGTAAAACCAGATGTGCTGGGTTTTTCCCCACGTTAGGCAATTCTCCACTGCCAGCTGGGTGTTCTACAATTTGTGAAATTATATAAAACTCATAGAAATGAGAGACTCCATTTTGAGAAAAGCTCCATTTTCCTTTCTAAAAATAAATGGCTAGTGAACTCTTGAATTGGGCAAGAAGATCCTTGAGCTGGGCCCAAAACAGCAATTGTTACAGTGATTCATAAAGTCAATAGGAAAATGGGCACCCTGATCATAAAACTGTTGGTTGTGGACTTTCTAAAGACAGAATAATTAGTTAATGCATACTAGAAATAGTTTTGTTGTTAACACCAATAAAATAGTTGATCAATGTGTAACCAAAAGTAGCTTAGCATGTTAGTAACAACTGACAGTTGTTTTCCTCTTTTATCCTAGTCATTTAATTGCCCCACCCCCCATTCTTCTGTCTCATAAAAACCCCTTGTTTTCACCCTGCGGGCAGGACACTATTTTGGTGACTACCAGAATCTGTGATTCCCAAATTGCAGTTCTTTGATTCCAAATCAACACTTATTTGCCTCTCATTGCGGCTCTTTTTTTTTTTCAGGTTGGCATACCCAACTCAATTCTCATTATCTATCTGATCTCACATTAGATCCCATAGGTTTAGCGCTCAGTCTTTTAAGATGGCCCTGATCTCCCCACCCCCAAAGCAACCACCACCAACACCAATCTAAAATCTGGGTTGCCACTCAAAATATTCACAGGCTATAGATTAAAGAGTCCCTTTCCTCGGGGTCAATTAATTTGCTAGAGCAGCTCTTAGAACTCAGAGAAACATTTTAGTTACCAGATTGAAGAGATGCATAGATGTATGGGCAAAAAGGTGCAGAGCTTCCATGCACTCTCTGAGCATGCACCCCCAAGCATTGACCAACCGAGAATCTCTTTGAACCCCCTCCTTTTGGGGTTTTATAGAGACTTCATTACATAGGCATGACTGAAAAAAATCTTTGGCACTGACAGTTGATTCAAGCTCCAGACCCTTTCTCTTCCGCAGGGGAGGATTGAAATTTCCAGCCCTCTAATCACAAGGTTGATTACTCTGGCAATCAGCCCCCATCCTTAGGTGGGGTCCAAAAGTCACCTCATTAACATAACAAAACATATCTTTATCACTCCCATCACTTAGGAAATCCCAAGGGATTTAGGAGCTCTGTGCCAGGAACAGGGACAAAACCAAATACAGATTTTTTATTATAAATCACAATATCACATTGAGCCTGTGGTATCTTACAGTGCCAGAAAATAAGGAATTACACACACACAGAATTACACACACAGAGAAACACTGACCTACGTAGGTCAGAGGACATAGGCCACTTTAAACTACTCCCAATAACCAAAGCTGGAAAAATTTGAGCAATAAAATAAAATAGCTTTAGATTATCAGCAACATTATAACATAAAAATATCCATTGAGTCCATACTGACCTGAAAATAACTCAATAAATGAATGAGAAAAATTAGAAACATCCCCCTTGCGGAAGAACTCCAAATAATATAGAGTTACTCCTCCCCCAAGGAGGTAGAGCGTAACTCCTCCCTCTTCCTGTGTGGACTGCTTATAGTGACTTAAGAAATAAAGTACTCAAGAGGGGGGAGAGGGATAACTACACAGGAAAATCCTGGCAAACATTACCTCAGCTGGATGATCAGGTCAAAATCAACAATAGTAAGTCCTTTTGATAGTAGGTATCTTTGATAGGACATGATGAAAATGGAAGTTTACCCATGTAGTCTTCCTCTCCAAAATCTATACCCCAATCCAATCATGAGAAAAAACGTCGGGCAAACCCCCATTGAGGAGGATTCCAAAAAAATAGCCAACAGTATTCCTCAAACTCTCAAGGTCATTAAAAACAAGGTAAGCCTAAGGCATTGTATGAAATAGCCCCAAAAAGCCTAAGAAGATATGGCAACTCATCCTAGAAGGGATCATGGAACAGAAAAGGGACATTAGATAACGATTAAGAAAATATTAATAAAATGTGCACTTTAGCTCATGGTAGCATATCAGTATTAGTTCATTAATTGTAACAAATTTACATACTAATGTCAAGTGTTACTAAAAGGGGAAATTGGCTGTGGAGTATATGTGACCTCTCTACTGTCCTCACAATTTCCCTGTTAAATGTAAATTGTTCTAAAATTTAAAAAGTGAATTTTAAAAATGTGCTTATAATCCTACGTTTGGCAAATATATTCACATATTATCTGTTTAATTCTCATAATCCTCAAACAGAGTCCTCAAATTAAATCCCTTACTTCCTTCATTGTTCTCTCACTCCTGCCTCCCTTCCCTCCTTGATATTGGAGAAATAATATAATATCTGTTTTTCCATTTAGAAAAACTCATAATTTAGTCAGTGTGCAGATGTTCTATCTGTTGATATTAGGCATACAATTTAATATGGCTGAATAAAGTTTTATATATATATCTATAGATATACACATCTCAAGTTCTATATATATATAATCTCTCTCTCTATATATAATATATATCTAAATATGTATATGGCATGATGTGCTATGTCCTAGTATAATGTTTTTAGTAATAATTCTAGTTTTTACCCTAAAATGTTGTATATCACAAAAATAAGGATATTCCCTTGTCATTTACATTCCAGTGAATTCTCCTCAGACCTTTAACCTGTCATCAAGGGACATCGGAGGGTGGTATTCATTATTTTTGATATATAATCTCTCTCACTCTCTTCTTTGTGCTCTTCTTGGATAGAGGTACTAGAGTACATTCAGAACAAATTGTACACAGGCTTGATTAAACCACTGGGGACTGGTAGCGTAGCCATCACACAGATGGTTTGGTTGGAGGAGTCTCCGGTAAGAGTATTTAAGGTCGTTATAAAAGTGGTCCTCAGTTTCTCATGAGTTTGTGCACTCTCG
Source organism: Mirounga leonina (assembly GCF_011800145.1). NCBI lineage: Eukaryota > Metazoa > Chordata > Mammalia > Carnivora > Phocidae > Mirounga > Mirounga leonina. The sequence goes on along the minus strand of NW_023270469.1, from coordinate 23,687,734 downwards.
CCCTCTCATCTGTTTAAAATGCGTCTTTCTCTCAAAGAAACCCATCATGGAAATTATCTGTGCATCTCCTAACCAGAAGCTGGTACAAAGATTTTCACAATAGATACTGAATGGATAGATGAATTCGTGTTCCTGAACTATTAAATGGTGTAAGACCAACCTACTGGTTGCCCAGATATTTGCTAATTTTAACAATGAAAATCTTACATTCTGGGAAACCCCTCAACCCCTGGGCAAACTAGGACAGTGACATGAATTTATAAGTCCAAATGGAAGAAATAGTGGGACCAAGGAAAGGAAGGCAAAAGTGGACTGCTCAATTGCTGAGAATTCTGTCTTCTGCATCCTCATGTTCTCTGGTAGAAAAACGGAAGCCAATATCCATATGTCTTATTTCATAATGTTATTCAGAATACCTATTATAAAGAATTTGAAACTTCCTAGGAAAACAATAGATACAACACAAAAAAAAGTGTTACTTTTGCTATCTTCAGCATTGATAATTGAGTGAATAAACTGAAAATATCAAAATACAAGATATTTACAAATAAGTTGGAGTTACTTATGCAGATTGTTTACACTGATGAGCATTAATAAAGTCAGTTGAAGCTGAGCATTATATTCTAATATTCTAATATAACATATATTTGTTTTTTTTAAGACTTGTTTATTTATTTGAGAGAGAGAGAGCGAGCAGAGAGCACGGGGGAGGGGGGACTGTGATGGGGACAGAGGAAGAGGGAGAGAGAAACTCAGACTGTGCCCTGAGCGTGGAGCCCAAGGCGTGGCTCAATCCTCACAACCAGAGTTGAGTCCAAGAGTAGAACCCCTAACCGACTGTGCCACAAGCACCCCGTAACCTATATTTGTAAATATATTTTAATTTTAATTTATTTCAGAGACACTGTTCTGGTTACATTGTTAGATTTTTTTTAATCATTTGAAGCTAAATTAATATTGGTGGGCACTACAGTAAAAAATGTATCAGTCACAACAAGATTCTAAAATCATACCATCCTAGGAAAAACTATTTTTCAAAAAAGATTATAGAAAATTTAACTTTTTGGTTTTCCTGACTAAACAACATTATGCATATGCACTTGTTGTTTATGAAGTACGTATACTATTACCGAAATTGCTGCTTGGATTTAAGAAACTGATGAAAATTAAGCTCATAAAAATTTAATGTCATGAAACCTAAGTGTGGAATACATAGTTAGGGTGTAGCTTTTCAGAAAAACCGCATTAAGCCTTGAAAAAGAAATACATTTAGTTTTGCCCACTAAGTTTGAATAGTCAGAGTTTCTTTTGAGCAAACATGTAGCTCTTCTGCTCTCAAAGCCATAGTGAAAATAATGCCCTTATTAAAATATCAGGACAGGCTTTAGGTCACCAGGAAGGATGAGGTGAACATTCTTGAGAGGATTAAGATAACTAAGCAGTTTCTTCCACGGCAATGCCATTGTATCCTCATTTTGGATGTTCAGTGTGGAGTCATGCAGAATGGGTAGAAAACTGACAGGATTTGGGGAATAGGATCTTTTTGGTGAACTAGAACAGGACACTTAAGTTTTACAAAAGTGCATTTCTTTCCTCACACAAAATGCAAAATGCATGAGAAGTAAAATTCTTGCTTTCCTTACTATTTTGCCATAAAATGTGAATATGAGTTGATAATTCTGCGGCCCAGTTGTGAAGGCAGAATTGTGAAGAGCTATGCAAAGGATTATCTATAACTATTAAGTGATGTTATATGCCTCCCTTCCATTCCATTGCATAGTGGGTTGAAATGTTAAAATAGATGGACAAACAGTATAATTGTAATCATAATCATGACCTCTATAAGGATTTGAGGAAAGACATATTATAGTAAGGAAAAAAAAAAAAAGAGGGAATGTCCTGTAAAGACAAAATCCACCTCTATGTCACCTATAAGGAAGATTTTAGTAATGAGAACTAATCTGGTATGTCTCTCCCCTATAAAACTGATGTAGCTCTCATTTAATCAGTTTATACCATGGGCCAGATGCTATATTAAGCACACTATACACAAGAGTGTGAAATATTCACAGTAGCATTCAAATGAAAACATTAATATTTTTATTCCTCAGATTAGGGAAATATTTGGAAAGGTTTCCATTTCCTAAAAGTTTTACAGTAGTAAATGGCAGATAAGGTATTTAAAGTAAGTTTACTTTTTCCAGTGCAGACTCTTAGCAATTATACTCAACTCTTTCACTGAATCAATTGAAGCAATTAAATTCAGGAATGCAGATAAAACTATTCTTCCTTTGGATAAAAAGTGGGATTTGTTGACCTCCCAATTTTGTTAATACTGAATCCATTAGATTCTATGGTTACTGCACTGAATGGATATATTTTTTTAAGATTTCATTTTTTTATTTTTGCGAGAGAGAGAGAGTGAGCACACGTGCAGAAGCGGGGAAGAAGGGCAGAGTGAGACGCAGACTCCCCACTGAGTGGGGAGCCCGATGTGGGACTCGATCCCAAGACCCTGGGATCATGACCTGAGCTGAAGGCAGATGTTTAACTAACTGAGCCACACAGGCACCCCTGAATGGATAAATTTTAACATGAAATAGGACTTACTATACTATTGTCCAGTTTGTTTCCTTGGCTGAAGTGTGTTCTCTATAAACTCAGAACTTCCCAAGAGTATGACAACTTAAGTTTATTTCCACAAAGTCTAGCATGGTACCAAGCACACGGTAGATACCCAACACATATATATCTCTATAACAAAATTTATAGACTACGACCATCTCATGAAGGTAATCCAAGCTACCTTGTTACTCCTTTTTTTTTTTTTTAAAGATTTTATTTATTTGACAGAGACAGAGAGATACAGAGAGAGAGGAAACACAAGCAGGGGGAGTAGGAGAGGGAGAAGCAGGCTTCCCGTGGAGCAGGGAGCCCGATGCGGGGCTCAATCCCAGGACCCTGGGATCATGACCTGAGCTGAAAGCAGACGCTTAATGACTGAGCCAAAGGCTCCCCTACCGTGTTACTTTCTTTACTCTCTTCTTATATTTCCTTTCCTCATCTTGTCCACACAAGCAATTTCCATTTACAGTTTAAAATCTTTCCTTGTTATGCCTTCTTTGGTGAAGATTTCCCTGGGCAATCCAACAGAATTAACTCTTCCATGTGCTGTACTGTATTTTTGATGTGAGAAGTATTCCCCAGAAGTTGAGAGCCTGGGCTCTAAAGTCAGACATACTTGTGTTTGAATCCAGGCTCTATCACCTACTAGTCCTTGGATAAATTACTACACTATGTTTTTGCAGCATTATTTACAATAGCCAAGATATGAAAGCCACCTCACTGTCCATTAATAGATGAATGGGTAAATAAGATGTGGTACACACACACACACACACAGAGGACTATTATGTGACCATAAAAAAGGATCAGCTCGTGCCATTTAAGACAACATGGATGGACCTAAAGGGTGTTATGCTAAGTGAAATAAGTCAGACTAAGAAAGACAAATACCATGTGATTTCACTCATAAGTGGAATCTTTTAAAAAGTGAATAAATAAAATTAGAATCAGTCCTATAAATACAGAGAACAAGCTGATGGTTGCTAGAGGGGTGGGGGTTGGAGGTAGGAGCAAAATGGGTGAAGGGAAATGGGAGATACAGGTTTCCAGTTACGGAATGAGTAAATCATGGGAGTAAAAGTCAGGGCATAAGAAATACAGTCATTGATGTTGTAAGGGCAAAGTATGGGGACAGATGATAGCTACACTTGTGAACATAGCATAATGTATAGACATGTGAAACTAATGTGACATTGTGTGTCAACTATACTCACATAAAGAAATACAATTCTGGGTGTTAAGGAGGGCACATGTAGTGATGAGCACTGGGTGTGTTATAAACAACTAAAGAATCATTGAACACTACATCAAAAACTAATGATGTACTATATGCTGGCTAATTGAACATAATAATAAAAAATAGTATTGTAAAAAATATATATATACACCTCTGAACCTTGCTCTGTTTATCCAACATTCTTTCCTCATATAGTTATTTGAGGATTAAACCACTAGAACATGTTGATAAACAATTAGCTAGAAGCATTAAGGGTAGTGGTGACAGTGAGTTTAGTATCTTAACCCTGACAGTTTGATCTAAGAGCTTCTAATGCAGACTTTCTATAAACATTTGATGATGGTAGACATATTCTATACCCTCTCTGTTCAATACGATCAATGTGGCTATGTGAGACTAAGAAAGTGAATGTTTAATTTTATTTAATTAATGTATCTTTAAATAGCCCTACCTGGCTACCATCTACTGTGCTAGAAGCATGCCTCTAGAGGACAGGGAATGTATATACTACATTTTATTTCTGGCACCTAGCAGCATGGTACATAATACAGAGCTGGTTCTTTAGAACCTTCCGTGGACTGTGGAAAGTCATAAGTGTGATGATAAAGAAAGCATGACAGTCTTTATAGCAAACTCGATTTTCATCTTTTCTGTAATGAGTCTCCTCAATAGCCACCCCAGTATCAATAAATTTAAACTGCACTTAACCATTAACACCTTTCCTGATTCTCTGTGTGCGGTAAGAATTCTCTAGCAACCCTTCACTGGCTCACAGGCAAATTCCATAAGCAATACTGGGCACCTTATATTACAGTCTTACAGAGTAGAAGACCCAATATGGTTGGGTTTTCAAGAGGAAAATACGTAGCTGGTGGCAGAATGTTTGCAATTAACTGGACTTGAGTTGGAATCTACCTCAGGTACTTTTTAGTTGAGCAGTCTTGGGACAAAATGCTTAATGTGTTTGACACACAGTTTCCTCCCCAGTAAAGCAGACAATACCTTATCTGCTCCAAAGAGTTTTCGTGAGCATTCAGTCAGCTAAGTAAGTGGCTTGAAGAAGACAGTAAAAAGAGATAACTCGTGTAATCTCTTTACTTTTCATCATTTCCATCACACGGTCCTCACTTGAGAGATGTTGAAAATATTTCATGTTTTATCATCCTTTTCTCTAATTGGCATCTCCACCCCAATTCTCATGGCCAAGTGTACTCCCTCTTTCTCCTAACTGAGCAGTTTTGATACATCCCCTTCCCCAGCACCTGGTGTTAAATGTAATGTCCCCCTTTGCTGTGTCCCTTGACTTTTAGACTATTGTGTTTACTCTTTTCCCCTGAACAATGATTTTCACGGGTAAAATTTTCTTCTATTTAAATAAATCTTAAACATTCATTCATTCACTCATTCATTTTTCCCCCACTTCGAGTTTCCTTTGCCCTGTTGTGTATTTCTTTCTTTTCTGAGGCATCGCAAAGGCATCAGGGAAGGAAGGGGGCTAATACAATGAAAGGGGTTACCTTGGGTTAGAATGGTATGTGTAATCTGTACCTCTCAACAACCTAACAGTTCCCATTTCAGGAACTGTGAAGTCATTTCCCCCAACGTACCACAGCCAGTGGGAAGTGGAGCTCCGATCTGAACTTCATGCTTTCTCCACTTGGACACGCTTCCTTCTTTCTTGCCCTCAGCCTCTCTCTATTAGAGCTGCTGGTCAAGCTCCCATTTAGAGTAGCTCAGCAGTCAAGGGAAAGGGAAGAAAGCAAAGCCAACCAGCTCAGCATGAAGAATGATAATAACCTGACTTAGATTTAAATAATGATAACCCCTCAGGGACAGGTTCCTAGCCTGGAGAGTGATTATGTAAATGAACTCTTCTGTGTATTTCTGAAAGTAACATTCTGAATGGAAGCCAAACACATTCACTGACTTCGGTGTTGATGACTGTTTTAAGCTGGCTTCCATAAAAAAAAAAAAAAGCATTGCACTGCCTGCCTTCTCTGCCTTTTCTCAAAAACACACAGCCAAGGGGGAAAGGGCAAGTGAGCTAGCATTTAATGAATTCTCTAATGTATCAAACACTGCCTTAGGCACTTTTACATATGCTATTTTATTTAATCCTAGTAAATGCCCCGAGCAGTAGGTTTTGTTAGCCCCAATTTTTTTTTTTTTTTTTTTACCTCAAGAAAGTAGATAAGAGAAAAGCGTAAGGGCAACATTGAGCATCTAATTATGTATCAAAAAGCATCGACTTTATGTTAGCAATATTTAATATTTTTAATGCTAAAATACCATCCTCTTAACATTCAGACCAAGTAAAAGACAATAGGAGCAAAGGAAAATTATACAATAACCTTACTGAGAAATAGAAACACAAGATTCCTTTACATGTTAAAGGAAGTCTATTGATGTACTGGAATTTTAACATATTATGATTAATTAGTGTTTATTCCAAAACAAATTCAAAGATGAATTAATTCAAAGACAATATGCTAGTGTGATTTACTATATTGACCTCTTAACAAGATAATAAATTATAATCTTAGTAGATTTAGAAACATTTTCTTCTTAACTTGTGACTAATCAAGGACACCCACTTCATTGCTTCTGTTCAGTATTTTGCTGAAAGTCCTAAGCAACAAGATAAGAGAAAGGAAAGCAATTTACAGATTGGGAAGGAAGAAACAAAACCATCACATATTATACACATGTATAGATACACAAATACACACGCACACACACAGACAAGTTTTCTCATTTGGTTCGTTTCTCATGTGGTTTTCTTTACCTGAAAATGGTCTCTTTTTACATGTGATAACTTGTAACTACTGAGAGAGTTCAGAAAGATTATTGGATATATCAATATAAAATCATTTTCATCTCTTATTTAGCAGCAAAAGTATAATTTTGAAAATGTGTCATTTGATTTATCAACAAAAATAGTTAGAATCTAGAAATAAATCTACAGGAAATTACTATATCTTTATCCAGAAAATTAAAACTTTTTAATAAAAGGCATAAACACAAAAAAATGAGAAAATATGGATATAAAGAATTTTCTCGTAAAGATGGGAGTTTTCACCAAAATGATCCATACATTTGATTGTAATGTCAATCAGTATCTCAAAACAAATCTTAGGTGGACCTGACAGATGGTCTTAAAACATCAAAAATAGACAAGAGATTTTAAAATAATAAAAATGATTATCTTAAGTATCAAAAATTTCTATAAGCGATATCATCAAATGTAATGATTAGTGTATAATAGATGAATAAAGAAGGACCAAGACATGCATCCAAGTACATTGACAGCCTCATTAAATGTCAGATGGAAAGAATGAGCCACCCAGTACATGCAAACTGGGGTTTGAGTGTAGAATCTAAGAAAGAAATGAGTAATAAAGTCTTAAAAGGAGGAGGAGGAGAAAGGGAGAAGAGGATGAAGAGGAGGAAGAGAAGAGAAAGAAAGAGAAGCAGAACAAAAAGTAATAGAAGAGGTTAGGGAGAGGAAAAGGGGACAATAATTGGTTTAGTTTGATGTCTCAATTATCTGAAACAAAATGGTTAGAAGTTCTTTACTTAAATTCCCAGGATTTTAGTTAGCTGATAGCTAGGGTAATCATTTTCTTACTTACAGACCTTAAACATGAAAAGATTGAAATAAGGACAGAATAGGACCTCACTCCTCATGGACAATGTAAAAACAGATACATCCAGAAATAGAGGAAAGATAAAGAAGTGAGATACATATCTCCAGAGAAATATACGTAACACACGCAAAACGCACACCTACTATGTGTATAGCTGTTATTGACAGAGATATGAAGAATAAGATGGAAATTTGGGTACCAAGATATTTGTAAATGAATTCAAAACATGGTTCTAATTATAGGGGGCCTAGAATATCAACACTAATAATCACAACATGATTTTTTTTTTTTTAAAGATTTTATTTATTTATTTATTTGAGAGAGAGAGAGAGAAACACCACGAGAGGGGGGAGGGTCAGAGGGAGAAGCAGACCCCCTGCCGAGCAGGGAGCCCGATGTGGGACTCGATCCCAGGACTCCGGGACCATGACCTGAGCCGAAGGCAGTCGCTTAACCAACTGAGCCACCCAGGTGCCCCACAACATGATTGTTAATTGAGAACATGTTAGGTGTTAAGTCCTTTGCTAAGGGCTTTATATACATTATCTCAAAGAACATTCACAAAAACCTTTTGAGATAGATGAAATTTTCACCATTTTATAGATGAGATATTGATCTCAAAATTATTTATTCAAAATGAATAAAACAGTTAGTGGCACCTAATGAATTAAAATCTCAGGCTATCTGTATCTGGACAACTCTTACCCACTTCTCTAAATGCTTGTGGGGTGCTTGGAGGTTCTTTGAGAGGGCTTCAGGTAATCAAAATATTTCACTATCTTACCAGAAATTAGATACTCACTTTGATTTGGCCATGCAGATTAACAAGCACATCAAATGTATTTGCTTTGGGCTAGAATAGTATCAGCTCTGGGCAAAACATTGATAACTTAAGCCAATCATGAGCTTACTGTCAAGCATATCTTTCTTTTGAAAGTTAAAAAAAACTATAAAGTACTTAATTTTTAGATGAAGTCGAAGATTCCTCACTTTTCACTATCAAGGTCTCTGATCAATACTCCTAGTCACCATATATGTGATTTTTTTTTCTTCAAATGAGTATGTTACTTTCCTAATTCAGATACATATGTGTCCATTTCAGTAATAAAGAATAAGCCACAAACTATCCCCTTTAAAGAATAAATTAACACTGAATCCCAAACTCACACAGATAATAAAATCCAACGTTTTCCCTTTGATGTCAAGTTGCTTCTGGGCATTTTTCTACCCGTGGGCAGTTTTCTCTCCAACCTAATTGTATATCAAATTTTAACACCCTTAGGTCTGTCTTAACTCCATTGTTTTCTAATTATCTCATTTCCACTGAACTTTCAATTTCTGGCTGTATTGGTTCAAATGCTTTCAGATTGATCCCTGTATGGCACCATCTGCAAATTTGATTGCTACACTGTTTATTCAGATCTATCGGATCATTAATAAAGGAACAAAAGAAAACAAACAGGCTTACAGTGGTCCTGCAGTGCCATTCTCCCCTGTCCCCCCAGCACCCCTCAGGTCCAGACACAGTCATTTGTCACTTGCCCATGTTTATATCCCAGGAGCCGACCTTTGTGTGTGGACAGGGCTGATATCCAAGTGTCCGTCCATTTGTCTTACGAGTTAAGGTCATGGGAAGAGCCATATTGGGTATTCCAGTTAATCAAACAATAACAATCTCTTACCGTTTTAGAGTGTTTAAACTCAATTGTCATACGACTTCACATATATCTTCTAAATGTTCCAGAACCTACCATAGGCACCAATCTGTAAACAACCTTAGACTAGAAGCTATGGATATTTGTGAGTGTCCAGTAAATTTCCAGTGACCAGCACAGGGCTTGACACATAGGTCTGTTGAACATGGGCTGAGCTTTATAAGGTGGTATGATAATAAGTATTATTTAATGAACAATTAATACAATAACCACTATAGTTAATGCATTCCTTGGTTTTTCCACCTGTAAAATTATTTAAAATGACTTGTTTGTGGTCACTCCATATTCCAGACAAATGCATACTCAGATACAGCCATATTTTTTTTTCAATGATCTGAAAAATCACCTCTGACCCAATAGTTTTAGCAGTTTTCTGATCTGATCTGTAATATTTTGGTATACATTTCTATGATAGCACATAACAAACACATTCACATACATGATGTGGAACACAGTTGATCCTTGAACAACTGTACTGCATGGGTCCACTGACATGCAGATTTTTTTTCAATAGATACATGTACTGTAAATACCTTTTGTCTTCTTTATGGTTTTCTTAACATTTCCTTTTCTCTAACTTACTTTATTGTAATAATACAATGGATAGTATCTATTACATATAAAATATGCATTCATCAACTGTTCATGTTATCAGTAAGGCTTCCAGTCAATAGTAGGCTATTAGTCGTTAAGTTTTGGGAGAGGCAAAAATTATATGTGGATTTTTGACTGCGTGGGGTGATGCCCCTGACTGCCCCATTGCTCAAGGGTCAAATGTATAATGATTCTTGTGTTGGCTTGTGAATGTGAGGAGAGTCCACATCTGCTTGCCTGGTGTAATCTTTGGTGCCCAGCACATTACCTTGAATGGGGTTAACCACCAAATCAGTCAATCAAGTGATTTAGTTCTAGGACTGGAGCTAGTCTTTCTGTCCCTCTCCACCATGCCACAGTTGTCATCTTGTTTCCATTTTACTAGTCTACAGCAAATGTTTAGTCATGTCCTTTTGTGCTTAATGGATTTTTTTCTATTTCATCTGTATCTAGCTTAGGAATTAAACTGTAAAACCTGTATTTTTAACTCCCTTATAAAGTTATTCTGATATTGTGTTTGCTGTACATCATATATGTGTCATGCTTTGGGGCCTCACAGTTTAAGGGACTTCTGTGATGAGAACATGCCTGTTAACGAAGTGGGTTTTGGCTGGACATACCTAACGCTCCAAACATTGATTCCCCATTCTTGTGGTCTGTCCCCTGGTCACAAATCAAACAGGAAAATGTAGCTAAGAAATAGTCTGATTTCCAAATTTATGTTTACATTACTGATGATAACGATACTTTAATGTGTGAAATGTTGGAACACAGAAGACTTTCATGAAATGATTTAGAATTAAATGACAGCCATGATAGTCAGAGACAATGTTTATCTGCCATAGGTAGGTTCAGTTACAGAGTGATTACATTGCTCAACACAGACCACTTTTCATCAATCATCTGTTACCTGAATTTCAATTGTTTGCTTTATAGGTTATTTCAGTTGGTTAGAACTTTGTGTTAAAGCATTCATGATTAATACATATCAAACTCAAAGTTAGGCTCCAAGCCAGCATAGGCAGGAATCAGAATATATGTTCTCTGATCCCAAATCCTAGCGATTCTATATATTTAAACATTTTGCAAATGATTCTAATAGTCAGGCACGTTTGAGAGTTCATAATCAATTCAAATGTCCTTTAACTATAAATGAGAAGATATGATCTAAGAAAACAGGGGTAATTTGTCCAAGGTCACAGTCTGAGTTGGAAGCAGAGCTGAAACTCCATCTGTGAAACTTAAAAAGTACCAGAGACAAGACCCGGTAAGACCAATTGAATCAGAATTTCCGAGGGGAAGGGAGGCCTGGATGATTCTATTTTTCCAAAATTTAGTAGGTTATTCTAACTATCAATGAGGATTGAGACCCGCTGAATAAGATCTACATCTGTTGATTGTCACAAGTAGTATGTCCCTTTATCCTCAGCCACCTTTCTTAATATTTTTGGTCACCAAACCCTACAGATAAAGAGATAGGTAATAGGTCTGTAGGTTTTATAAACCAGAAACTTGTGTGCCCCTCCGCTCGTACTTTGTGAGATGATATTGATAGGACACAAATTGAAATCAAATAGCATTGATAAACAACTAGAAAGCCACTTCCTTTTAATTCTTTTTCAGTTTTTCCGATGATGTAAATGACAAAGTATGTTTGAAGCTAATACATTGTTGAGTGTCTTATTTGCCTAACTTTCTTTGTACGAAGAAAAAAAAATTAGGGAGAGGAAGAAGAAAAGGAGAGGGAAGGGGAATTGGAAGGGGAGGAGGAGAATAAGAAGAAAACAACAAAAAGAAGAAGCAAGAGGAGGGGAAGGAGGGAGGGGAAAAATTAAGTTCAGACTCTGTTTGTGGGTTATGCATTGTATTTATTTCCATAGCTACTTTCTGCTTATAGGAATTAACATGGTAATAATATTTTTAAAAATTCTTTTAAAAACAGCTATTAACAATGTAATTTGGGAAATGTATTTTGATGCCATCAGTATTAATTGTCTCCATGCCAGGTTTATAGGCATTGAAGAATCATAACAATAATAATAATTATTATTACTGACATACTTGTCCATGCAATCAAAGCCTTTGACGCTTCATTCAAGGACTGTGCTTGTTATACCAAGGAGCATGTAAGACTCTTAAAGGGAATCTTCTGTTCCAGTGATTTTTGTGATAATCCCACCATATGTTACTATTTTAGAAAACTCAGTAGAGGGATGAAAATATCCAAGTAGGCATATGTTTTTATGAAAGTTTCAGAAAAGTGTGTTTATTTTGACTTATGTCTAAATTAGATTCCTAACAGCCGAATGAAATGTAAATTAGTTGTTTTTGTTGCAGAAGATAGACATCCCATAAAACATGGTATCAATCATCTGGGAAGTGCCTGTTTTTATTTCAAGCCTTGCTATGGCATGATCACTCTCACAGATGAAAGGAATGAACACCAATGCGTATGTAAACAGTCTGGAAGTACACGGAACTAGCCATGCCCTTTCCAACCTCAAGGCTTTTGTACCCACCACTCTTTCTGAGGAGAATTCTTTCTCCCCTTCCTAGCTCCTTTCCTCCTAACTTGCATTTCTGAAAAGCTCCTCAGGTAATTTTGATCATCAGGTGGGTGGGGACTGCTTATCCTAGTCAAGACACCCTCATCTATAAACAATAAATAAGCCCCCTTTCCTCTTTCATACTTCAGAATGAAGCCTTTCTGAGGCTGCCATGTCAGATCTCTCAGTGATGCCCTTTAGGGAACCCTGTATTCCTTGATTTTCATAGGACTGAGAAAAACAATAATAAAACACAACCTAACAAATGCCTGAATACCTATTTAAGTGTTTGAGATCACTCATTTCACTGAATTTTAAGTTCCTTCAGGACTAGAACCGTGTCTGCCTATATATCTCTTTATCCTTAGAGCCTTCCCAGAAGAGGATGTGATACATCCTCAACAAGCAATTAGCGTTTCCCGAATGAATTCCACAGGGAATGTGAAAATAACAGTACAGCATTATATTGGAAGGTGCTTTGGATTTCCTAAAACGTTAGAAGAACAGAGGGGCAAGGCGAAGCTTCTAAGGGGCTACTTGAAAGGGGCAAAAGCGACTCCCCTCCCAGATTAGAGCCATGGGTGAGGGAGGGTCAACAGTGACAGATACTGATGTTTCAAGATATTACAGAAATCCAGATTTATATGTACAATCTCACAATTTTAAAAATGTTGACCAAAACACAGCTCTTCCTACTTTTGTTTATTTGTTTTATTTTTCTAAGCTTTTTTTTTTTTTTGTAGATTTTATTTATTTATTTATTTGACAGAGAGAGACACAGCGAGAGAGGGAACACAAGCAGGGGGAGTGGGAGAGGGAGAAGCAGGCTCCCCGCAGAGCAGGGAGCCCGATGCGGGACTCGATCCCAGGACCCTGGGATCATGACCTGAGCTGAAGGCAGTCGCTTAACCAACTGAGCCACCCAGGCGCCCTTATTTGTTTTATTTTTAATAATGTGAGGCTAATAAGGTGTGATGGCCAACCCAGAGCATCTATGAATTGGCTTTGGTCCAGAAACCACAGTGTGAGACCCTAACGCTCTGTTCTGCTGAGCAGACCTGGCCTGTTTTTGCCTTTATTTTTGTTTTTGTTTTGCTTTGCTTTGTTTTGTTTTGTTTTTCCCAGCTTACAGAGGAAGTCTGGAGTTGACTCTATGTCTCTTTTGGAAATCCTGTCCTAGGATGTGGCTAGCCCAGGGCCACATTTCAGGTTAAGAAAAGGATAGTCACATTTATCTCCAGTCCCTGGTGTGATTGATGACAGAGATTTCATTTGCAGTTGTTTTCCTAAAAATCAGAATTGATGTAGCCAAGTTGAGTGAGCCTTTTGGCCAGTGTTTTTGTAATGTAATATAAGGTGGAAAGGACTAAGTAACCAGGTCATGCAAAAGAGCCTATTTATTGTAAAGAATAGTATTCAGTGGAAGTAATTTCTAACAAAATTATGCAATTTCTATTTAAAATTATGTTGTTTGGTTTCCTCTGTATAGACACAAAGTGCAGACATTCTGTGATTTCTTTAAAGTATTCTGCAAACAATGAGACATGGGCATTAGCTCACTTCTTTCTAGTTGTGACTAACACCAGTTCTAACCAGGAGGATAAATACCAATTGTTTTTAGGAGCAGGAGGGGGAAGTTTCAGTTGAGATTCACATATCTTTATGAAGAGAAATGACAGCAAAAGAAATATCATGTTGCAATTATTAAAAAGTTGTATTCCCCTTTTCTTCTACTTTTGATTTCTATCCAACATAGTGAAATGGGAGAAATAATCCCTTGTTTCAGGTATAAAAAAATCACAACTCAGAGAGATTAAGTAACTTGCCTAATATTACATGGCAAGCTAGTAACAAAACTAAAATCAACCCCTTCTTTCTTGCGTTTTGCTCTACGTTTCCTCCCTGAACCACATTATTAAGTTCGTGTATCTTAAAAAAACAGTGGCAAGACTTAAAAGCTGACAAGTAAAGAATTAGGTACAAAAGTGATTTAGAATCAGAAACTTGTTACAACAAAATACAAATTAAAAGGAAAAAAAATGACACAAACTACAAGTATCACAAAATCCATGAAAAAAAAAAAAGAACAGAAAGAACATAATATTTATATCAAATAGCTGGCACAGGGTTATACAACTTTTTCCACCCTACATTGTTTTTTTTCCCCCTACCTACTCTTGGCCTCTTTTTTTTGACAATGATTTTTACAGGATGACTTATATTAGAAAAGAAAAATTAAATCAATCTTTCCTCTAGAATGGTTAATAAAATATTTTTAAAATTATTGATAACTTAGGTTCTTTATGCTTTATAGCTCTCATCAGTAACATACATAATTAGGATTATTGTCAAATTTGAGGGAAACTCTGTCAAGTTGCTTTTATATATAAGATTTTATTTAATTTTAATTTTTTTTGGTAAAGATTTTATTTATTTATTTGACAGAGAGAGACACAGCGAGAGAGGGAACACAAGCAGGGGGAGTGGGAAAGGGAGAAGCAGGCTTCCCGTGGAGCAGGCAGCCTGATGTGGGGCTCGATCCCAGGACCCTGGGATCATGACCTGAGCTGAAGGCAGATGCTTAATGACTGAGCCACCCATGCGCCCCTATTTTATTTTTTTAAGATTTATTTACTTATTTGAGAGAGAGCATGAGTGGGGGCACAAGCAGATGGAGAGAGAGATAATCTCAAGCAGACTCCTCAGTGACCACGGAGTCTGACACAGGGCTCAATGCAGGGCTCAATCTCATGACCCTGAGATCATGACCCTGAGATCATGATCTGAACCAAAACCAAGAGTCAGACAGTTAACCAACTAAACCACACAGATACCCCTATATAAGCTTTAAATTTTCAGAGCATTTTAATTTTTCCTGTGCAAAAGGAACTAATCTTAAATATTTTGAAGTTGAAAATGTGTGATTCATATGGAAATCTATAGGTTGTGTTATTAGACTACTTCTGACATGAGAGAACTTCTGTTTTTTGACTAGATACTGATGAGAACTGAATTCTTTGCTTTTCACTGGGCATATCTGATGGTGGGAAAATGTTTTTTACAGACTACCTTCTGCATCAGAATATTTCAACCTTGCTTCTCCTCCATTACCCATATAATTCTGCTGGTTGCCTGGCATGTTCATATAGTGATAGGACCTCTAGATTTGCACTTTCTTTTCCAAACCCTTGCTGAGTTAGCACAGCAGACAGAGGATTCAGAGAAGCCACTCCAATACCAGGACAATGAGCAATCATTAAACCAGAAAAAGGAGCAACTGAAAAATCACAAAAAACATAGCCTATTCAACCCTAATTAAAAGCATTCCCAACTCAATTTCCCCTTAACCAGATTCCTATGTCAGGTGCTAACTCTATGAAAACACCATCAAAATAATGTGATAATAAAGCTCAGCGAGAAATCTGTGTCTAGATAAGATTTTGGAGTCTAGTTTAAGGTAAATCTTTCAATATGTGGTTTAATATTAAATAAAGATCATACATAATAATTGAGGATTGATGGACACAACAAGGTGAGATAATTGAAGCCTGAGTTAAAGAATCTTGGGAAGTGAACCATGCATCCCAAGTTGAACAGTTTGTTGTTCACTCAGATAGTTTTTGGGGTCTTAGGGGTTTTTTATAAGGATGATCTCAAAACTAACAACAGAGTGATGTGCAAATTTTATCTTCCTGGGCAAGAGTTTCATAGAATAGAAAAGTCATATTGCTAAAAAGCAAAGTCATGTTTGTGAAAATGTCTAAATAGTAAGGCCATAGTAATATACATAGTAAGCTGTGTCGGTGTTGGTGGTTTGGGTTCTTACTCCAAATACCTTTCTGTGGCCTTTCCCATTAACACCTGCCAGAAGGAAGTCAAAGTGGAAAGAGAGAACACCTTTCACATTTGTAGTTACATTGTTTACTTTGAAAGATTTTATAAAAACATATGGTCACATGAACATGTTGTTCAAGGCCAAGCAAATGGAGAGTGCTAGGCTAAACTTGCATAGCTTCATGGTAAACCCTCTTATGAGGAAGCAAAGTCTTGGACCACTGCATCATCCTACTCCAGCCCATTTTGATTCAGTATTGAGGTTGAACCTTGTCTCATGCAGGTAGATGGAGGAACAAATTTGAGCAAGCCTGCACTAGACTGCGGAAAAGATCCTAGGGGAGCCTCCATCCTGAATTCTGTGATGCTAATGCAGAACCATTGCTGACAACTATTTTCATCCTTTTCCCACCCCACCCCACCCCTTTAATGGGGATATTATTTTTCTGGTAATACGAGCACTTCAGTAATCAATGCCATTTAGCATGCTGAATAGATATGAGTAATTCCATTACTTATTAATGATGAAACATTGCTAGGATGAAACATGTTTTCCAGCATGTTTTCTGATTGTGTGTGAAGTGATTGCCTTTTATTTGGCTGTGAGAGCACCTTATCATTTCCTCTGCAGCAGTAGCAGGAGGGGGATGAGATAATATTTATATGTATGTATATACACATATACATGCACACACATGCACACTCTCCTCCTTTTCATTTTATGATTCTTATCAGATAAATACCTATTTGGCCCAAGTCAATTAGCAAATAGGAATAACTGTGCTCTGCAATGTGTGAACTCATTTTTATGTAAATTTACTTCATTTTAATTTGATATTCACACATTCTTGTAGCGTAGTTCTCATTATTTTTACATTTTAGAAATGAAAACATCAAAGTTCAGGGTTTAACTAATTTGTCCAAAATGGATATAAGGACTCAAGGAGCTGATTTTAAGCCCTAAGTCTAAATGCGTTGCGTTTCCCAACAAGGTATGACTCCTTCAAAGAAAAATGTTGTTACATATTTTGTAAAATGAAAAATTAAGCCTGAGTGGGTTGATGCTTTATTTATATTTATTTATTTATTTGTTGGAAAGTAGGATCATTTTTATCACTAAGCGGGAATTATAAGCAAATTTGTATTAGGAGCAAGCTCTAGCTGCCTGGAGTGCTTTAAGTCATCTGGCTTGCTAGGCTCACTTTATCTTATGAAGATTTTAAGTAAAACCAGCTTAAATCTTCATCTAGCCTCTAGCTGGAATATGTCCAGGATTTTTAGAGAGCTGCCATTTTACATGGTCACCTTCTGTTCCAGTTTCCAGTTTTTTACCAAATTCTTCAATTCAGCCAAAACTTTACCCCTGCCACCCCTTTCTAGCCTTCTGGTAGCTTCTCAAATGCACAGAGCTTTTCATGTTTTTATAATAACTCACACAATATTTATTGAGAGCAGTTTGGTGTACAGTTTCACATTGAGTAATACTTTAATAATGCCTTTGATGGTTGTGTGTGCTGTGGGTGCGTGTAGGGATGGCGAGTGTTAAGTTAGTGTTCTAGTTTAGAATTATAGAGAATGTTCAATAATTAGGCAACTCTACCTAAAATTTTGTTTCTATTTTTTGCCTCTTTTGGCTACCCTGTCACCCAAAACTAACTCACAAGCCATGTTAGCAGGCTTTTCTCTTTACTCTTGCTCGATTTCCTCATGCTAGTTACCTGCCACCGATTCCCTGATGTTTGTTATACTGTTAGGCAGTTTTATGTCCTCTTTTATGTTACCCCCAGACATGGGGTGAGGTGTGGAGGGATATCTTTAGCAAGCAATATACAACATGAAGTAGTTGCTCTAAACAGAATTACATTTGCCTCAGAGAAATTGTCACTTCTTTAGAGAAGAACACAGATTGGTTGTTACTTAAATGATCACACACACACACACACACACACACACATGCTTTGCACTACAGGAAGGTAGGGAAGTAGAAGTCAGTCTAGCCCTAAATTACCCTTGGATGCCCTTGAATAAGCCAACATCATGCTTTCTTCTTTTATATCACTTTGGACTACTTTTTAAAATACTAATTTAAAATCATTTATCAGTGTTAAACTTTGTTTACTAACAAGTAAACACATTTATAAACAATTGTGTCTACTCCCATTAGCCATACATTGATTATTATCATCATATCTCCATAGCTGTAAAAAACTGCCTTTCAACTGCAACCCTTTGTTGTACACGTGCATTTATTGTTCAGCACAGTAACTTAGTAGCTACATGGAAACATATGGTAATCCAGGTGTAAGCTTCCCTGGAAAACTGCCCAAGCAGCTGAATCCCCACCTGGCACTCTGCTTTTGGCCTGTAATCAAACTCTCCCCAAACTGGACCACTTTTGAAGTTGAGGAATGCATAATTGTGTGAAGGTTCTTCGTTAGTATTTCTTGGATCTGGAGGATGGCAAAAATCACTTGAGCTGTGAAGGAGAGGACTTAAAAACAAAAGAAAAAAAAAAAAAGGATTGGTGTCTATCCACAGAGATTTCTGGGCTATACATTTGTTTTGGAATCAGAATCTCAATTTCAGAGCAAATCTCCACGTGATTTGATGACTAAATATTAAGCACTTAGGAAGCACCTGGACTAGCATTGCTTCTATATGGATAACAGTAAGCAGTGCTCTCTCTATGATTTTAATTGGAAAAATAATAAATTACTTAATGTTTCATCTCCTCAAATTTTCATCCAAAATTGTTTAATACTAATCTCTTGCATTGTGTTCTACTCTTTATAACAAAGAGAAGAAGGAGCATGTTCTTTGGAGGCAAATCAGGGTACAACCTTAGGAAAGTCTCTCACTTATTTCCATGCTCATTTTTTTCAGCTCTAAAATGAGGGGAAGGGGCACTGGATGGCCCAGTCAGTTAAGCACCTGCCTTCAGCTCAGGTCCTGATCCCAGGGTCCTGGGATGGAGCCCCATCAGGCTCCCTGCTCAGCAGGGAGTCTGCTTCTCCCTCTGCCCCTCCGCACCGCCCCCCCGCAACTCGTGCTCACTCTATCAAATAAATAAATAAAATTATTGTTAAAAAATGACATGAAAATAATTTTCTCACAGGCAGTGTATTTAAGGATTAAATGGAAGTGTATAACTCTTTATTTACCTTACAACAAACATTTTGATAAATAATAGTCTCTTTGTTGGCTGCCAGAGTTTTGGACAAGTCAATTACCCATTCCAGGGAATATAAAAAAGGGCCAGTTAATTTAATTCCTGAGCTTCCTGTGAACTAAGAATTATAGAATATTAAAATTACAGCATATTAAATTTCAGGTCTTCATGCAATTATGTAGAATATTAAAATTATAGGATATTAAATATCAGGTCTTCCTGCAATTCCACACTCTACCCATGAATTTACTTAATGTCTTAAATTCTTATTCCCAGCTTTTAAATAAGGTAAATAAAAAGTCATAATAGCTGTATTTCATACATGCTTATTATTCTTATGTTTCTAATTAAATAAACCAATTATAGAAAGTGTATAATCTCAGCTGCTGAAAGACACCAAAGGTGAAGTGCCAAAATTCTCAGTGAATAAAGAGTTCTGTTTCACCCTAGGCATTATGAAAATACAACTAAACAAACAAACAAAATAAATCAACAAAAACAACAAAAAATAATGGCGTAGGGAACATAAGTAATATCCTCAAAAATAAGCTGGTCTCACCTCAAATTAAATAAGACCATTAGGGCACCAAGTGGTATATTCATTATTTTTGACACATTTCAAATGTGAAACACTGAATAAAGTGCAATTAATTTTCATCTATTATCATTTGCTCACTAGAAATTTCTGAGTCATAACACTGATACAGTGGTTACAGAAATATTAGGTTAATTTTGCTTTCTTACAAATTATGATGATGATAAAGAGCCTGTTGTTGTTCTTGAAGAGCTAGTCAATTGATTTTTAGATTTGTAGTCCATATACCATTCTCCTTAGCTCATGACTTTGGTTGACTTGATTTTTTAAAAATATATGTGATCCCTTAGTTGTCCTAGAAATACATAGAAGAAGAATCCATTCCCAGAACATTTTTTTTCCTGTTAAAACACTGAACACATAGGGAGTGCAAAGCAGGTATTACCCACTGAGTCTTCTGTCTGTCTAAGTAGTCTACTTTCTTTGGACATCTGGGAATCCTCCTATTCTTGGATCTTTTTTCTCTTGTCTCCCTACAGCACCCAAGGCTTCTCTACCACTCTGCCACTTCTCCCTCAAGAATCCTACCTCCGTTCTAGTAGTAGATCTGTCAGTTGATCCTCAGTTAATCCTGGGAAAAAATAAAACATTCTATTTTGTATCCCTAGAGAATTCATAGGTTTTTCTGCATTTTTTTAGAGTAAGTTATACAAAGACAAATGGCTCTTTCCCTCACTAGTACTTCATACTTCTCAGATAATAACTTCAATACTTAAGAAATTCCTCTACTTACCATACCTTTGGCCTCCAGTGGTGTGGGGGGAAATGACAGATAGCGTGTGGAGGAAGAGTGAAGGAATAGTGTATTTCTTGCTGCCAAATACCCATATTTGACTTGAAATACGCACAACAAAAATTTCTCTTAAAATACATTCACTGTTTGGGAAAGATTGCGCACTTACACACACACACACACACACACAGTGTATTTTAGAAGTGACCTATTCCAAGTAACAGATGTGGGGAAATGCTCAGAAACTGCCAAAAGGTGGACAAGAAAGGAATAATGCAGAAGGGGTGAAAGAAACACGGTGGAGCTGTATTCTTACTTACCATGTATAACAGATCTGATAAATAATTTATTTTCCTTTTTTTGTTGTTGTTTCTGATAAATAAAAGCTTCATTTGGAATGACATTTTATCTCCTATCCTCAAGCATTTGCGTGAGTCCCTGTTTTTTGCCCCCAGTGAATAAAGAAATAGCCCCAAGGTCTGTGAACCAATTTGCATGACAAAAAAACACCTTCCAGACTAGAACTCTCCCAGGGGCTTTGATGAAGGAAGGAGGGAGGTTCATTCATAAACTTCAGAGACAGGTAGGTGAGTACAAAGCCAGTGTTAAGTACCCTAACAGGGAAGTTCTGAAAACTCATCAGCAACCTGTATTTGATAGGCTCTCTCACCATTGCCAACGCAGCTGCTGGAGAAAGGCTGCCAAAGAGGACAAGAATGAAAGAGAATGAGAATGCCATAAAGGGAAAATATTTCACACAACTTGGCACCATCTGCCATTCTCGTAATCTTTCGGAAAGGAGGGGATTGAATGTGGGGACAGCGGCTCTGACAGCCAACTTTTTCGTTGATAAAATCGTAAAAACATGCTGATCATATTTTACTAAAGATATAATGAGACGGTAAAGAACATTCCATATAGATTTCTAACTTTGTTTGCTTTGCAGGGGTCTTAAGCCAAATTAAAAAATAAAAACAAACTTGTATTATTTCAGTTACACCACTGTAATTTACTTGGTTTTAAGAGTCCTCCAAGATAATAGAGGTCTATAGAGCTGTCTCCGTGAGCAGAGGGGTGTGGATAATGCAGTTGATTCTATATATGGACCTTCTCTGTGTGCTTGAAGAGAGAGGGAGATGGGGCGGGCGGGGGGGGGGGTCAGATTCTACTGACAAACAAGGACATGTTTTTGGCTTCTTATTTCTCTTTAGTTGTATTAATGAAAATTAATCCCAATATAAATGATGCTTCTTGCTTTTATGCTTCCTTATATAAAAACATTTTTGCCACTTTTCTTCCAGCGGCTAAAGTGAGTTAGAATAAGCCAAGACAAGTGACTCTGGAATGGTTATATATATTTGAAGATGTAGGTTTGAGGCTAGTAGCGGAAAATGAGTCTTAGGGTTGGGGAAAGTCCTTGGCCTCTACAGATGAAGGGAGAGGAAAGAACTATCTGTCTGCCCTTAATTTTTAGAGTAAGCATGTGCTCAAATCTTGGCACTGAGACCCAGGACTAGAGGAAGGAGCCAAAAGTTGTTCATCCATTCCCCCCAACCCAAGAGAGTGTGCTGACATGCAAGGAGGGAGGTGTCTGTAAACCTGGGTGTTGTATCTCCCACCCATCTTGTCACATTGGTCACCCTCAAAATTGCTCTTGTTTATCCTGGTCCCTAGGGTCTCAGAGTAGTATATCTGATGCTTTGGCTTTAATTAGCTATTGATGCTCTTCTTCCTATGCCAGAGAAAGTGGTATCCAGATTGTGTGGCTGAGTCTTTCGAGGGTTCTGTATCCCATTTTTATATCTTCCAAATATATGACCTTAAGCAAATTTAACTACGCGCCTAACTCTGTTTTCCTCTTGGAAAAATGAAATTAATAATGATATATGTTTCTCGGAAATTGGTATGGTTTACGCAGGTGCACACATGCGTGTGCATGTATCTGAGTGCTGGACGTGATAAATGTCCTCTAGCTCTGGGTCTGAGTGCTAAGATTTCAGCACATGCTTACTGTAGGAATCAAGGGCAGACAGATGATCCTTTCCTCTCCCTTAATCTATAGAAGCCAAAGAATTTAGTAAGATGCTATGGATTTAAAAATTCAGTTTGGCGCCAACTATATACTAAAGGAGAAAATAAAGAATATATTTTACATGTAAATTCTGTATAAGTAATAACTTAAACACGTTCACATCCCCATCTAGAACAGGTTCCTTTTTTCGGACACTAATTCCCTAGCAATTTTCAAAGTTACCACAACATTGGCACTGAGCAACATTCTTCCTCATAGTTAAATTCTGTGATGCCATAACTCAATTTGCTTTGTTGAATTAGAGCTCATGGGGCTTTAGGGAAAATAATTGGGGCTTTGCAATCAAAGCTGAAATTTAAAAGCCCTAAAAGAGCTGTGGTTCTGCTTGGGTAAAAAGAACTCACTAAAATAATTTCCTTCTCTAACTCATTGCTTCTGTCTTTGATGCATATTTGCTGAGCATGTGTGGTCTTTGTCTTCAGCTGACTACTCAGTCTGCAGTGCTGACAAATTGGAAATTAGACATAGCTTCTACCAAAGACATTATGTTCCAACACTATATGGGACTTAATGGTATCTCTCCACTGTGCTTCTGCTTTTGAGACCATTTTCTGATTCAACCTAGCATGCACATGCATGTGTACCGGTGTAAACAATTAGGCATATATATTCAGAAAGCATTCATTCATTCAAGCCCCCCACCCTCAAATAGTTTCATTTAATTCTATTAAAACATCCTTATAAAAACTAAGTAGTTACTAACTAGCTTCCTTCCTTCCTACCTTCCTTCCTTCCTTCCTTCCTTCCTTCCTTCCTTCCCTCCCTCCCTCCCTCCCTCTCTCCTTTTCCTTCCTCCCTCCTTTCCTTCCTTTTTTTTTTTCCTTCTTTTTCAAAATGGAATTACCCAGGAACCATTTTAAAGAGGAATTATATCACTTTTGTAGAAAAACTTACACCATAAAATCTCACCAATTGATTTATGTGCAGTAGTTGGCCCAAGTTGTTTTAGGAATAAATCATAAATACACAAATGAAATTCAGTAGTAGCACTAGTCCAAATAGCTAACATCAAGGCATACAGTCATTCTGCCTTGATCACAAAATAACTCTGTAGCAATATCATTGGTATTTTTACATAACCTGGGAAGAAATTATTTTCCTCCTTTAGCTATTAAATTTAATTGATATATTCATAATATTTAAATGCTTTATCAACCTTTTCAACCTCCCATTTTAACAATTCTAAGGCACTTTAAAATTTAATGTCATGAAATCAGAACTAACATTGACTCATTTTTAGCTTATTTCTTTTCTAGTATACTGTTGAAATATACTGTATGCTTAGAATAAATAGACCACAACATCACCTTTTGTTTGATGATAAAAGTATTTCATCTAAAACACTAGATGTTGTTCTGAGTAGTTAATTGGTTATGTCATCAGCTGTCAAATTAGTACATTTTATGGAGCTTTTATCTTGATTAAATTTTTCTTCTGAAGGTAATTAAAATCTCATTCACTAGTCTTTGTTGTAATGAATTATCCAACAGTCAAACTTACAAAAATATCTCTAAACATTTCTGGTGTGATTGGCTTTCTTTATTTATTAAATGCCACAGTGACTTAATCCAGTATGTGCTGAATGCAAATTCTATGATTACTAAAAAAACTTTACAGAATAATCCAGATGAAGAGCTATAAAAAAACATTCCTTTCTCCTTTCCCTGTTTCATGTTAAGAACCTGTAAATGTCATCTGAAGTGGAAAAACTATGGTCATTATGGACATCTTAATTTTTGCTTGATTTTGAACGCATATATAAAAATATTAAAATCTAGCGACGCCTGGGTGGCTCAGTTGGTTAAGCACCTGCCTTTGGTTCAGGTCATGATCCCAGGGTCCTGGGATGGAGCCCTGCATTGGGCTCCTTGCTCAACGGGGAGTCTGCTTCTCCCTCTCCCTCTGCCTGCAGCTCCCCCTGCTTGTGCTCCCTCCCTCTCTCTCTCTGACAAATAAATAAATTTTTTAAAATATTAAAATCTAGAAAGTTTTATAAATGGGATTAAATTATTTTGTTTGTCTTCATACTGTGGTGTAATTCTCCAAATTTTCATGCCTACCATACATACCCTTTGGTGAAATGAAGCTACTACCTAAAATAAGGAGATTTTCACAAGAGCTGGTTTTGCTAAGATGATAGTAAATGAGGGTATCAGTTATGTCCAGAGAGATAGATAGATACATAGATACACAGATATAAGATGATAAATGTATTTCACATGTTATCTCACTTCATTTTATCCTAATGAAGCACCTGAGATATGTGCTTTTATTATTTATTTGCAGATGTTGAAACTAAGGCTTGGAAATATTCAGTGAATTTCCCAAAGTCACACTGAAAGTGAAACATCTAAGATCCAAACCACAGCCATGTGATATCCATATCAGTCTACTAAACAGGAACTCTGGGCACCCCGTCTCTGAGCTCTGCTCTGTTTAGGGCATAGGGTGCATACTATTTAGATGTTATTCTCTCCTTTCTCATCCCTGGGAAATCTCACCAGCAGTTTATTTCTATTATTGTCACATTTGTGCAAGTCAAAAAGAGACGATTTATATTTCTAAGACTTTGTATTTATCTCTGGTTCCCTAGAAGGAAGTTGTAGATAGTCTGCTCTGGGGAAGGCTATTTTAGACCATGTGAGGCTCTTCCCCATCACCCACTCTCTCCTACCTTTTCTCTCATTTTTTTCCCAACAAGCAGGTTATGTTCTTCTAGCAGTAGCTACTGTGGTATGATTGAACTTAAAATTAAACTTCTCTTCCTCAATTTAGGGCTCATTGACAAACTCCTTTGCTGAGGAGTTTCCCATCTATCAGAGTTTGCTCTGTGCTACCTCTCAAGATCACCTTTAAACAAGTTTCTTAACATAAGGAATATGAATATTGTTTGTTTGTTTGTTTGTTCGTTTTCAGGATCCGTGACCCCATGAGAAGCTCTTACTCAGTCCTTAGATAAAGGAGGGCATTAGGAAAAAAAAGTTGGCAAATCTTTTTTTTGTGTGTGTGTAAAGAAATGGAGTTATGTTTTGAGTCTAGGAGTTGCAAAAAGAAAGCATTTACAGATAGTTTCTGATGAACATAGAAGCCTAAATACTTAAAATGCAAACTGGAGTAATACAAACTTTAAAAGTGCAGCACTGGGGCACCTGGGTGGCTCAGTCGTTAAGCGTCTGCCTTCGGCTCAGGTCATGATCCCAGGGTCCTGGGATGGAGCCCCGCATCGGTCTCGCTGCTCGGCGGGAAGCCTGCTTCTCCTTCTCTCACCCCCCCTGCTTGTGTTCCCTCTTGCTGTGTCTCTCTCTGTCAAATAAATAAAATCTTTAAAAAAAAAAAAAAAAAAGGGCAACACCGTCAGCAAATTAGATAAGTCCACTCCACCAAAATTTCTTAATCTTTTTTTAACAGCTTCATTAAGATACAGTTCCCATAACATACAATTCACCCATTATGTGTAAAATTCCATGTTCTTTAGTATATTCACAGAGTTGTGCAACCATTGCTAAAGCTGATATAAGTACATTTTCGTCATCTCGAAGAGAAATTCTTATACCCATACGTAGTCATTTCCCATACAGTGAAGAATTAACTTTACCCAAAAAGAGGTCTGGCCATTGCCCTCAGTTACTGGAAGATGATCTCTAGGTCCCTAAAATGTCCTGCAGGACAGAAGTATCTGTTTGTGTGGAGACTGTGATCACTGAAAAGCCTATCAGTGTGATTTATAATGAAGGATTTGGGATATGCCACATCTGTTCCAACCTCTAGAAGAACTAGATACTAAAGGTACTAGTCTAAACTTTTAGGAGGCTCTGGAGAATGAAGATCAACCATGCAGGCAGCATGTGATCAAGCCCTAATAGAAACTTTAGGCACCAAAGGCCTGAGTGAGTTTCCCTGCTTGATAAGACTCAAATATCCTTTAAGTCTTGTCACCTACCATAGCCAGAAGGAGGTAATGCTGTCCAGGAAGCCGAGGAGAAGATGATGGAGACCTCCACGTTTGGATCATTTGCAACTCTTCCTTTGGCTGATGCTAATTTATATCTCTTCCTTATGATGCAGCTATAATCATAAGTACACTGTTTCCAAATTCTGTGATTCATTTTAGCAAATTGTCAAAACTGGGGCGGGGGGTGATGGTTGGAGCCTCCAAACTTGTAGCCTGCTTTTTTGAAGTGACAGTGGCCCTGAGACCCTCCAAATTTCCAGTGGGTGCCTAAAGTAAGGACTCATAAGGGAACTATTCTCTCAGACTGTGAAGTTTGTTTTACTCATTGTACCTCACATTCCGCCTAAAGACCTCTCCACCCCTCAGGTCTTGAAAACCACTAATCTATTTTTGTCTTTATAGATTTACAAATGAAATCGTACAATAGGTTGTCTTTTGGGATTGGCTTCTCTTAATTGGAAAAATATTTTCAATGTTCATCCATGTTCAAGCATGTATCAGTTCTTCATCTCTTTTTATGGGTGAATAAGATTCCATTGTGGGGATACACCAGTTTTTGTTTATCCATTCATCAGCTTGTGGACATTTAGGTTGTTTATACCTTTCAGCTATGGTGCATAGTGCTGCTATAAACATTTGTGTGCAAGTTTTTATTTGAACACCGGTTTTCATATTTTTTGGCTATATGCCTATATATGGAATTGCTGAGTCACAGGAGAATTCTATGTTTGGTTTATTGAAGAACTGTCAAACACTTTTCCACAGTAGCTGCACCATTCTACATTCCCACAAGCAGTGTATGATGTTCCAATTCTTTCACATCCTTTACGATGTATATTAATTTCCTTCATTTTGTTTATAGCCATCCTAGTGGGTGTGAAGTGGTATCTTGTGGTTTTGGTTTGCATTTTCCTAATGAATAATGACGTTCAACATCTTTTCATGTACTTGTTGGCACTTGTATATCTTCTTTGGAGAAATATCTATTTACATCCTTTGCTTATTTTAAAATTAAGTTGTTTTCTTTTTGTTGTAAAAGCTCTTTAAATAAATTTCAACACCAGACCATTATCACATGTATGATTTGCAAATATTCTCTCATGTTTTGTGGGTCACCTTTTCACTTTATTCATGGTGTCTTTTGAAGTGCAAAAGCTTCAAATTATGATGAAGTCCATATTTTTTCTTTTGTCACTTGTAATTTTGTCGTATATAAGAAGGCTTTACCTAACCAAGATCACAAAATTCATCCTTATGTTTTCTTTTAATAATTTTATAGTTTTAGCTTTTATCTTTATGTCTCCGATCCATCTTAAATTAATTTTTGTGTGTTGTACGAGAACTTCTTTCTTTTTAATGTGGATAGCTCGTTGTCCTAGCACTCTCTGTTGAAAAGACTATTTATTTTCTCCCCATTAGATTGTCTTAGCATCATTGTTAAAAATCAGTTGACCATAAATATAAAGGTTTATTTCTGGACTCTCAATTCTTTTCCATTGATCTATATGTTTATCTTTATTCTAGCACTGTGCTGTCTGATTACTTTAGCTTTGCAGTAAGATTTGAAATAAGGATATGTGAGGCCAACTTTGTTCTCTTTAAAGAGTGTTTGGCTATTCCAGGTAAAATCTCTAAATCTTAACAGTTACGGAGTATTTACTCTGTGACTATATGGGTGGGCTTCAGATGCAGAAGACATCTTGTTCTACCACATACACGCTTATCTATTTCACTCACTCCCCACACATACCCAGTTCCAGCTAGATCGTAAATTACAAGAAGAAAGGGATCACAATCTATTTTCAGATCTAAGATTTGACCTACTCCTTTTATTATACTGACTTGTTTCTGAGTTCAAAGGGAGGAAATGTTACAGCCTAGTGGGAGATTACTGAAGGTTTCATCTAAGTAGTAGTATGTCATCTGCATTTTAAAAGACTACTAAGATTTTGGTGGGGTGAAGAAAGGCATAGGACAGAATAGAGAGAAAAAAAAGACTACTCGAAAGGAAAAAAAAAAGAAAAACCGATTTCTTCTACATTGGTACTTCATTTTTGATACCAAACGTGTGAATTTTTCCACACCAAGCGATTTTCCAGTTCTTGGCAGACACTAATAGGATGGCTTACATTCTGACATTAACTACCTGGAGTTAGTTCAGACCCCCAGATTAAGGGCTTGGTCTCACAGGACTGCTGCTGACTTTAGGTATCAGTCACAAGTCCCCGGTTGTCATCTGTGCTTTTGACCAACTAGCTATAAATTGGACGTTCCCATGAACCCCAACCTAGATTCAATAGTTTGGTAAAGTGGCTCACAGAACTCACAGAAATGCTTTACTTTCTATTACTGGTTTATTATACATGATTTTACAAAAGATATAAATCAACACTCAGTTGAAGAGATACATAGGGTTGGTCCAGTGCAGGACCAAGTTCAGGAAGTTCCATCTTCATGGAACTTGGGGTGTGCCACTCTTTAAAAATTTGGATGTGTTCAGGCACCTGGGTGGCTCAGTCAGTTAAGCGACTGCCTTCAGCTCAGGTCATGATCCCAGGGTCCTGGGATTGAGCCCCATATCAGGCTCCCCCTGCTCTGCGGGGAGCCTGCTTCTCCCTCTGCCTCTGCCTGCTACTCCCCCTGCTTGTGCTCTATCTCTGTCAAATAAATAAATAAAATCTTTAAAAAAAAAATTTGGATGTGTTCATAACCTGGAAGCTCTATAATCCAGTCATTCAAGGTGTTTATGGATGTTCCATGACATAAACAGGACTGATTAAAGCACTTCCCATTGATAATTGGAGTCAATCTCCAGCTCCTCTTTGCTCTCTGGAGGTCAGCAGTGGGGGTGCCAAAAAGACCAACTCTTTAATCATGTGGATGCTTCCTCTGGTAACCCAACCCTATTGGCCCAGAGTTACATAATTAGCACAGATTCAGGTATGGTTGAAAGGTGCTTGTTGTGAACAATAAGAAACACCCCTATCATTCAAGAAATTTCAAGGCTTTAGTAGTTCTATAGACATCACTATCCAAGACTGATGAAGTAGCTGAAACTAAGATATCCAGGAAGATAGATGATAAGACATAAATATATATATTTATACATATATGTTATGTAATAAATTTATATATTATTAGATATATATATTTAACATATATTTTTGTGTGTGGTACAAGAACTTCATATATATATGATCCTGAAAGTCAACATGTTTACTATTTCACAGAGAAAGTGCTGTGTAACAGATTTATTTAATATGTACAAATTGGAGACAAGAAAGCCAACTGATATATATTGAGGTCCTGCGTGGCGCAATTGCCTTAGATACATCTCTTTTAACCAATATCTCAACAAACAGCTTGTGAGATAAACATTAACAACTTTTGTACTTAAGAGGATGATAAAGCTCAGGTTATTAAACTATATAAGATCAGGCAGCATGAAAATGCCTGAGCTGGGGCTATAATCCAAACCTTTCTGACCCCAAAGATCATGTTCTTTCAAATGATGTGATATTTGAGTAGATAATCAATGGATGACAAAATGTCATGGAATTGTTGAAGGCAATTTAATGTGGGACATCATGGGATGGGATATGTAACTAGTACTTGATAGATTTTTTTTTTATTCTCATGTTAATCCCCATACATTACATCATTAGTTCTAGATGAAGTGTTCCATGATTCATTGTTTGTGCATAACACCCAGTGCTCCATGCAGAATGTGCCCTCCTCAATACCCAACACCAGGCTAACCCATCCTCCCACCCCCCTCCCCTCTAGAACCCTGTTTGTTTTTCAGAGTCCATCGTCTCTCATGGTTCGTCTACCCCTCCGATTTCCCCCGCTTCATTCTTCCCCTCCCGCTACCTTCTTCTTCTTCTTCTTTTTTTTTTTTCTTAACATATATTGCATTATTTGTTTCAGAGGTACAGATCTGAGATTCAACAGTCTTGCACAATTCACAGCGCTTACCAGAGCACATACCCTCCCCAGTGTGATAGATTTTTTTCTGTAATAAATAAAGGGGGAATAAACCACATTTCAAAAATTAGCATTTCAACACATAACAGTTTTTAATACCATATTACAAACGGTCTATAATATTTGTTTTGTTTGACATATTAAATCATATCCCCCTGCTCTTCTATTCTACATTTTTTCAATACAACATGTTCATTGGGAATAACTGAAAGTCTAGAAAAAATGAATTTTCATATTAAAATGTTTTCCATTCTATGTGATCAGAGAAAAAAAATTAGTTGGGAATAAGAGGAAAATATTCTGAAACCACTAAAAGCTATACTCATTTAATTACTATACTATTGATTACAATGTAAAGGAGAATCTATTTTATTAAAAAAAATTAAATGCAGCTCATGCACATATTCCATAAATTTTGTCACATAGGGGTGCATAGTAATTGTCAAGGTGCTAAAAGAGCAATTGGTAGTGTGTTTTGACATTTTCCTTCCAAGAAGGGGAACATTATTAATCACCTCTGTGGGTATTTTGATGCTTTGTGGACTAAGAAAGTCTTTAGCAATTGTGTATAATTTGGGGCATACCCTAAATTAACAGTAATCTATTTGTGGGTATATCTTTTATACTAAGGTAATTTCTCACTTCCTCAATTATTTAATTGTACTTTGAACAGTTTTGGCCAGGAACTCATTATGTATTCTCCTCACTATATTTTATTTTTATTATACAAAGTCACATTGAAATGAAATGGATACATGCATCATTGACTTTAATAGGATTTTGCATTGTAAGAATAATATACAGGTACAGTGTACTGCATAGAAATATCTTGTGGAGTAAGAATAACAGGATTATTGTGAAATTCCACAGCCATATAACTCAACAGGCAGTCATTCCTACAGGTTATGGCTTTCTTTAGGGGGAAGTAGAAAACTGAAGGGCAAGTGGTTTTAACAAGCCCATACATGTAATATTCATTTTAGAAAGTATTGCCTGAAATACTTTGTAAATATGAAATTGAATTTACGTAATGCAAAAGAGTTAAGAAAACCATAAAAACTGTGTACTGTATCCAAAGTCATTTCTTGACAAGTGAGAAGCCCATTTTACAAAGATTTCTTTGTAACTATAGTTTCTAAATGATTTTGTAATAATGCTCAGTCCTCGATAAAGTATCAGTTAGAAGTCTGAGCCAATTGACTTTCTTATGAGGCTAAAAATGAGCAAAAAATGACCATGATGGAGCAAATCAGTTATTCTGGGAATTACTATTTATTGAGCAACTTTTCAGCTGCTATCAGGATGAACACGTAAGAGGTGGTAAAGAATCATAGTTCTGAGTCAAGTCTCTCTGAACCCAGTCTACTTAATTGGCATGGCACAAATGATTTAACCTCTGAAGTTCTTCAGTCACAAAACAGGGATAATAATAGCATATACCTCAGTGTTCTTAGAAGGATTAAATAAGTTGTGACATGAAAAGTGATTAGCATAGAGTTGGTTATATAGGAGGCACTTGCTATTTCCTACTGTAATCCCCCAAATATACACCACAGAATACTAGTGCCACAGGATACTAAACTGTAACAATACATACAAGCTGGTAAACAAATAACAACATAATATGGTGGCCAAATTAGCTTGTGAATCTCAAGTGGAGGATAGTATATGAAGCAATTACTCATATACACTCAAATAGTAAATGCTCTGAGCATTACTGTTATAATGGGAAGTGTTTACTTTTTCCAACTGGAATATATTAAAATAAACATAAGGGAAGAGAATAAATATTTAAGTAGCATTTTGTCATCTTTTGCATGCCAAATTTCTGTTTACATAAGGTATCATTTATTGTTATATGTAGACTAACGTTTTTCAAAGAACGTTTCCCAGACCATTAGTTGGCAGGGTTGTCATAAGCAAAGGACCACATGCTCAAACATTTCTGGGAAAAAGCCGAGTTAAATAAAAGTTAAAAGATTATTTCATATTCCATTTCCTAATTTATTTCCCAGGATTTTCGTGACTGTCTTTGGATAGTGGTCCTCAAGCTGTCGGATCTGGGACAGAGAGGATGGAAAGTAATGAATTATGAATGGAAACAGGAATGCAGCTTCTATTGGAAATATTTCTTCCATATAGTCTGTTTCTTGTGAGATAACCTGTGGAATATTGCCTTGTCCTCTGGGCTATGACTCTCTAGAAGCAGAAACAATTTGTTGTCAGTGGTGATGCTCTCTAGCCTCTAGTCCTCTTTCTGCCTTTAAATTTAGATAAGACTTTAGAAGGAACCCTCTACTTCCATTTTCTGAGTCAGGTCTCTCCACCTGTTTTCAGCCATCCCCCACCACTACACTTCTGAAACTGTTCCCACTGGTCACCAGATAGTCATCCAATACCAGATTATATGGTCATCTTTTTACTCTTCACTTGATTTGAATTCTCCACCAAACCATCATTTCTATTTGAAAATGATTGACCAGAAATTTTAGTAGTAAACCATGTTGCTAGAATTCACTCTTTTGCTTTATCTCATCTTCCTGTAAATATCTGTTTTCTCTCCATATTCTTGTGGTACTGTCCTCTTCTCCAGTTGATACTCCAAAACTTCAGTTAATATCTAATGACTGTCTTATCCCAAATCTCCACCTTCAGGTCTAACATTTCCTAAGAAGGTCAGACCTCTCCATCTCCCTCACATCCCCAAGAAAACTTAGATTTAAGATGAACTATGCAATTCAGGAAGTCATAGCAGTGGACTATGGGACTACTTTGTTTTGCACCTGCTGTATACTCTACTTATAATCATAAAAATATGACTTGCCTTTATCTTCACCAGGACATAAACGTTTTGAGGGCATGGGCTACTTATTCATTGATTTTTATTCTTAGAAGCTAGCATGGCCACAGCAGAAACTTTTAAAAAGACACAAACAAATAGAAAAGTCAGAAAAACCCTCACTGGAAATGATATTTACATAGTTGAAGAGAGCAACTATGACATTTGAGGTGTGAACTATACTCTATTTTGAGTATAATACTTTATTTGAAGAATAATTTTCCTTGAATGTGATGAGGTCCATGTTTGTGGAGGTAATGATCAAGTAGATACTTGTTGATGATTGAAGTCTTTTCCAGTATATTAAAAATTCACTAGGTTCTATAAAAATTATGTTTGATGGTACATAGATGAAAGAATTTATGCATTTCCTTTTGCAGTTACTTTATGACAAGTAATATTGGGTCTTTCATTTACTCTAGTAATATAAAATTTCCTTTTCATATCAATCTATTTTCATATAAAAGCAAATCCATAAATAAATTATGAATTAATAAGACTACAGGTAATTTGAGGATATAGAAAGATATCAAGATTATACAAGGTGTACATGTTTGGATCACAGCATGTTACAAATCAAATGAAAAATACAAAAAGAGGGCTTAAACCGTTCTGTTATTTTAACCTTAATCTCTTTAAAAAATGTAAGGCTTAACACACTGTTTTGAAGGTAAGATTCCAATGTCATTATGAATATTAATCTTATTTAGTTCAACCCTTATTTTCTAAACCCTTACATTTAAATGCCTAATACCTACTTTACAAGGATTCATCTTGGTGTCCTTATTGATTCAATTCATTTTTAGTAAGAAGGAAAAATAAAATTATTTTCCCATGATTTTCCTGTTGTCTAGTTATTTCTGTGAATAACATGTGCTTGGGAATACAGATGCTCTTTGAATAGGTTGCACGTATCTGAAAATGCATGGAGCAGTTTGTGCATGTGTGTGTGTGTGTCTATGTGTGTGTGCATGTGTGCTTACACATATATATTTGAAAAGGAAGTCATGGAGCAGTTGTCATAGCAACATAGCATTGTTTCCCAAAGAGCGAAGTAAATAAGCACTTTTAACATAACATGCACAATTGTCTTGACACTGACATTTTGCCCTAAAGCAAGGCCTTAAATCAATACAAGGTTTCAGTACCAAGAAAGGGAGTTTCATGAGTTAGTGCACTTTGAGGTATAACTCCCAGAAAAGCACTTGGATACTTCCAAAGAAGAGAGTTCTGTGGTCAGATATACCTCTGCAATCTAAATTATGAAGAGAAGCTTTAAAAATGAGATCAAGAAGATCTCACTTGCTCATGCATCCCTTTGACATTTTCATGGATTTTTATATGGATATTTTGTACAATACCACAGAATGTCACATATATCTAACTATGAAATGGGTTTTAGAGAGGGTTATCCCATGTAAAATCAAAGAAAGTTATATGATTAAGGTTTAATGGATGTTGGAGCTGGAAGGGACCTCAAACATCATCTAGGCTAGTGTTTCCTACACTTGCTAGTCTATCACCTTGAAATTTTGATACATATTTTTCTATCCTATAAACTATACATAGTTTTAAAGGAATTATTTAAAAGATTTTTTATTCAGATTTACTTAGTCAAAGGTCTAGTTCAGGAGATTTGTCAATCAAATGGTAGCTACTATTATTTATGACACCTTTTATTTTCTCCTTTGGATCACAAGCCACTTACACTATCAGAACACTGATAATGGGGAAAATTAAACTGTGGACAAAAATTATGTCATCAAATATATACAAAAAAAGACAGAAAGCATTATTTTCCTTTTGTCTTACGTAAAGATATCCAAGAGCACATTTTCCTCTTTAGTTTGCTTGCCAATATAATAGGTATTTAAATTAATTCTTACATTCTTTCCTAGAATATTTACACAGTTTAGAAAATACCGTCATTTCTTTATCCTAAGTATTTTAGTAATGAGTTAATAAAATAATATGTGTGGTATGTGTGCTAATCTTATAGTTATTTGAACTTTGCTGCCTCTTTCTTTTTTCCAGTGACTAATTGCTATTTAGGTACTCTGAAGTATTTTCTAGGGAGTTTAACTAGCTGTTGTAAATTAAACTATGAGGCCATGTCCTCTTAATTGAAGTGGAAGTGCAAATAATTGACCTTAAACTTAAATACCTCATGTTCAAGTAAGGGCGTCCTGTTCTAGCAATACAGGGGGAAAAAAAAGCTCTCCATCAATATACCAGTTACTAAAAGCTTAGCAAAGACCTATAAGAAGGGAATATATAAACACATGCCATATTAAAAGTACTCATTTTATTCTCCTCTCTAAAACAGCACAACTTCTGCATTCCTGAAAACACTGTTGAATGATAGAACATGTGTCTACTTACTGATTTATCTTTTTTGAGCAAATAATCATTGGTGACTACTTTCTAAAGCATTGTTTTTTCTGAAACATATTTCATAGATGTTTGCCTTATTAGAACCTCAAAGTGTTGCTTAAAGCATATTGTAAATATATGGAAAGTAAATTTTCAATTAAAAGTCATATTTAAAAGTGTAATTATGTAATGATTTATGCATTTGACAATTCAGAATGGTTCTGTTCGTAGCTGTGCAAATATATCTATTTACATAGCAATTCTGGGCTCCTAAAGTGCTTAATGAACAATTGGATTGTTAGTTGTTCATTAAACTGTTGTTAATTTGACTATTTCAGTTTCTATTCAAGATGCATGTTTTCAAAACTCACCATATTACAGACCTTTCTTCCTTCCTTCCTCCCTCCCTCCCTCCCTTCCTTCCTTCCTTCTTTCCTTCCTCCTTCTTCCCTTCCCTTCTTTTCTTCTTCCTTTCCTATCTACCCTCCTTTCTACATGTCTTTATTATTTAATTCCTTTTTTCTTTCTTTTTAATTATCTTAACCAATACAACTCAAAATGTGCTTTCCAGTTACTTACCCATAAACTTTTTGTTGTCAGAATGCAATAAAATAAGTACAAAAATTAACAGTAAGAGTTTAGAAACTTTTGGAGCAAGTTGACATTGCTGTGATATCTACGGAAGTGATCAATGGTCCTGTTGCATTCAGCAGTGTATAGAGCAGTTTGTTCTGTGCACCACACTTGGTGCAAACTGGGTATTCCTTTAGGCACTTGGACCATGTAAGATCTAAGGCAGGCTGGAGGATATTTTTCACAGATAGCTCAAGAAGTGTTGGCCTAATAAACCTAGTATCTTAAGTATTCACAGAGACTAAGTCATGTAAAGATCTACATTCTAGTTTCATCTCTGTCCTTTCTCTCTTGGGACCTTGGACAAGGCATCTATTTTTTTTTTAAGGCTTTGTTTATTTATTTGACAGGGAGACAGAGAGAGAGAGAGAGAGAGAGCAAGCAGGCATAAGCCCGGGGAGCAACAGAGGGAGAGGGAGAAGCAGGATCCCCACTGAGCAAGGAACCCAACTCTTGGGGTGATCATGACCTGAGCCTAAGGCAGAGGCTTAACTGACCAAGACATCTAATTTCTATGTTTTTATTTCTTGCATCTGTAAACTTGAAATTTAAACTTCCACAGCAAAAAATAAAAAAGTCAAGAGGACTAGAATTTTCATCGTATTATCCCCTCTTTTTCACATTCATATATAATATAGATCATTTTCATCAAAGTGAACAAACAGGTTTATATTTAGTGTTTTCCACTTTAGACACTTAAATATGTGTCACACATTTGTTATGGTCTTCATAAGTGTACATTTCAGTGACAAAATAATATCCTATTACGTTGCTGTATAATTTACTTAACCAATTCTTAGACATTTTCATGTATTTGATTTCAGCATTAGAATTATTTTTGAGTATAAATACTCATCCATATACCTTTCTTCCATGGGGATGATTCTTTTTTGTTTTGTTTTGTTTGAAATTTTAAATTTAGATATAAATCACATATGACAGAGTATTCATACCATAAAATCCACAGTATAAAAGTAACAATTCAGTGGTTTATCTTTTACTCATAAAGCTGTGTCACTATCCCATTATCTAATTCCAGAAGTTTCATCACTCCATAAGGAATATGTCTTCGGTTCTGTTAGGTATATACCTAGGAGTGGAAGAGCTGGGCCCTGTAATAACTCTGTTAAGCATTTTGAAGAACTACCAAACTGCATTCCAAAGTGCCTTCATCAGTTTACATTCTCACCAGCAAAGGATGAGGGTTCCATATTCTCCACATACCCACCAACACTTGTTACTGATCATCTTTTCATTATGGCCATACTAATGGGTGAGAAATGATAGTTCATTTTGTTTTTGATTTGCATTACCAGAATGACTAATGATGTTGAGCATCTTTCATGTGCTCATTTGCCATTTTTATGTCTTTTTTGGAAGAATACCTGTTCAGATTCTTTGTTTATTTTTGAACCTTTTTCTTTGTCCTTTTTTTTTGAGAGGGAGATTGGGGGAGGGGCAGAGGGAGCAGGAGAGAGAGAATCTGAAGCAGGCTCCATGTCCATTGTGGAACCTGACACAGAACTGGATTTTACAACCCTGAAATCATGACCTGAGCTGAAATCAAGAGTCAGACGCTTAACTGACTGAGCCACCCAGGTGCCCCTCTTTATCGTTTTATTGTTGAGTTGTAATACTTCTTTATATATTCTGGATATTAAAACCTTATCAGAATATTATTTGCAGATATTTTTCCCATTCTATATTTCTTCTTTCACTGTCTTAATAGTGTCTTTTGAGGCACATTTTTAATTTTAATGAAGTTCAATTCATTCACTTTCTCTTTTGTCAGTTGTGGTTTTGTTGTTGTATCCAAGAAGGCTTTCTCTAATCCAAGGTCATGAAGATTCATTCCTACGATTTCTTTAAGGGCTTTATGGTTTGAGCTTAGTTTTAGATCTTATATTTACATCTATAATGCAGTTTGAATAAATTTTTCTATATAGTCTGAGTAAGAGGTCCAATTTCCTTCCTTTGTATGTGGGTAAAAAGCTGTGTCAGCACTATTTGTTGAAATGATTATTCTTTCCTCATTGAATTGTCTTGGAACCTTTGTCAAAAATCAACTGGCTGTAGATGTCTGAGTTTATTTGTGGACTCTCAGTTCTACTCCACTGATACGGTTCTATCCTTTCAGTATTATACTGTCTTGATCACTCTTTTTGTATTAAGTTTTGAAACTGAGAGGTGAGTCCTATAACTTTGTTCTACTTTAAGATTATTTTGTCTGTTCTGGATCTCTTTAATTTCTAGATCAAATTAAGAATTATCTTGTCAGTTTTGCAAAAATCAAAACCTGAAAAAAATAATAACAGTTGGAATTTTGCTAGGGATTTGGTTGTATTAAATACATTTGGGTAATATTGCCATTCCAACTATATTAAATCTTCTAATTCATGAACATAGGTTGTCTTTTCCATCTATTTAGGTCTTCATTAATTTCTTCCAATAATGTTTTATAGTTTTGGTGTATAAATCTTATACTTCTTCTGTTAAGTTAGTCTTTATGTATTTTGTTACTTTGATGTCATTATAAGTGAAATACTTTCTCAATTTTATAGTGGATAATTTTTTACTAATATATAAAATAGATTTTATTTCTTGTATTAGTCTTTTATCCTGCAACCTTGCTAAACTATTCTGTTAGCTAAAATAGCCATCCCCCCTTTGTTTTGGTAGATTCCTTAAGATTTTATACATAAAAGAACATGTCATCTGAAAATGGAAATAATTTTACTTTTTCCTTTATTGTGTCTTTTGTTCCTTTTTCTTCCTTATTTGCTCTGCCCAGAACCTCCAGTACAATGCTGAGTAGAAATGTGGAAATCAGACATTTTCGTTTTATTCCTGATGTAGGGGAAAGTTTTATGTTTGTCATGTCTTTTCATGGATAGGGTGTCATTTGTGGGTGTTTTAAAAATAAGCTTTATCAGGCTGAGAAACTTCTCCTTTATTCCTAGTTTGTTGATTTTTTTTTAATCATGCTTAATTTTTTGCAATGACCTTCCTGCATTTATTGAGGTAATCATGTAGATTTTGTCCTTTATTCTCTTAATAGGGTGTACCATATTGATTGCTATGCATATGTTGAATATATTTTCTTATGCATTCCTGGAATAAATCTCATTTAATCACACATATAGGTTTTTTTATGTATTGGTGGTTTTGGTTTGCTAGTATTTTTTTTTAAGATTTTATTTATTTATTTGACACAGAGAGACAACAAGAGAGGGAACACAAGCAGGGGGAGTGGGAGAGGGAGAAGCAGGCCTCCCGCTGAGCAGGGAGCCCGATGTGGGGCTTGATCCCAGGACCTTGGCATCATGACCTGA
Source organism: Mirounga leonina (assembly GCF_011800145.1). Lineage (NCBI taxonomy): Eukaryota > Metazoa > Chordata > Mammalia > Carnivora > Phocidae > Mirounga > Mirounga leonina. The sequence continues at coordinate 23,647,831 of NW_023270469.1, read as the reverse complement.
GCTGAAGGCAGACACTTAACAACTGAGCCACCCAGGCACCCCGGTTTGCTAGTATTTTATTGATAATTTTTTCCTCGATATTTGTAAGGAATATTGCTTTGGAATTTTCTTGATATGTCTTTGGTTTTGGCATCAGCTTAATACTGGATTTGTTGACTCAGTAAAGAAATGTTCCTTTCTCTTTTATGATGTAGAAGAGTTTGTAAAGGATCATTATTAATTATTTTCTTAAATGTTTGAGAGAAGTCACAAGTGAAGTAGTAATATTCTGGGCTTTTCTTTGTGGAAAGTTTTAAAATTATTAAATCATTCTTACTTGTAACTTCATGTGGAGTTTGTTTTCTTTTTCCTTGAATCACTGTTGGTAGTTTATGTCCCTGGGAATATTCTATTTCACCTACATTACCCAATTTGTTGGCACATACTTGTTTATAGTATTTCTTTATAATCCCCTCTTAGAGTCTTTAAATAACAGTACCTTCTCTTTCATTCCTGATTTTAGTAATTTCAGTTTTCTCTTTTCCCTGCTGTCGATCGGTCTAGCTAAAAGTTTATTGATTTTGCTTATCTACTGATTTTGTTATTCTAACAACCAACTTTTTGTTTCTCTTTATTATTTCCCTATTCTTCTGTTATTTATATCCATTTTAGTATTTATGATAGGTTTCGTTTACTCTTCTTTCTCTATCTTCTCAAATTGGAAGTTTAGATTATTGATTTGAGATCTTCCTTATTTTGTCATATAGGTATGTAATTTCCCTCTATACACTTCTTTAGCTGCATCCCATAAATTCTGACATGTTGTGGTTTTTGTTTTTATTCTCATAATATTTTCAAATTTTTCTTGTGATTTCTCTTTCAATCCATTTAGCATATAGGAATGTGTTGCTTAATTTCCATATAATCTTGATTTCCCAGATTTTCTTCTACATTGATTTTCCATTTTATTTTCTTGTTTTCAGTTGTTTTTAATGCATCAAGACCTGACATATGATCTATCTGGGCAGTACTTAATTTAAGAAGATTATAGTTTCTGCTGTTGTTGAGTGTAGTATTCTATAGAGGTCTCTTAAATCTCGTTCATTTCTTAGTATTGTTCAAGTCTTCTTTTTCTTTATTGATTTTCTAATTGTTCTGCTTATTATTGCAAGTTGGGTATTGAAATCTCCACTATTATCATTGACTTGTTTCTCCCTGCAGTTATGTCAGTTTTGCCTCATGTCTTTTGGGACTCAGTTTTTAGGTGCATTTTTGATTAGAATATAATGAGAGGGAAATGTAATTTATTGTAAAAGCAGACACTACAAGCCCTAATGATAGCCAATGATTACTCAGGAACTAAGCTACATTTCTTTCATGTAGAACTTAAAGAAAGAAGAGTTCACATTTCATCACAGAGATCTGAATATATCAGTATTCTTTCTTAAGTGGTGCAAATAATTCCAGAGAATCCCTCCCTGCTCTCTTCTTTTTGTTCTTTCTCACCAGTACTACCTACTACTTTTCTTTTCTTTTTTTTTTAAATTTTATTATGTTATGTTAGTCACCATACAATACATCATTGGCTTTTGATGTGGTGATCCACGATCCATTGTTTTCGTATAACACCCAGTGCTCCATGCAGTACGTGCCCTCCTTAATACCCATCACCGGGCTAACCAATCCCCCCTCCCCCTCCCCTTTAAAACCCTGTTTGTTTCTCAGGTCCATAGTCTCTCATGGTTCACCCTAATCTCAAACTTCTATTGCTGTTGGCTTATTATACTGATAAATTGAGGTTAAACCCTCTGTCTGTATATATATTTCTTTCCTCTAAATTTCAGGTCCTTGCTTCAGTAAATGTTTCTCTTATTCTAGCTTCACAATTCAGCACTATCTATAGTCTCCTAATAAAGGCTGAATCACATACCATGCCATTAGGAGACCATTAATGAACTCAGCTTTGCCTATAACCATACATCAGCATCCTTAATTTAGTCTAATCATTGACCATTCTAAATGGCTTTTACCATGGTATTTGCTACCTCTTCCCACCTTTTTGCTGGACTGTTCTGTACTGTCCCTTGAAGATTCTCATTTACCCTTTTTGATGTAGGATAGTCAAGTAATTAGAATCTCATTTTCTGAAAACCCATTTACCAGCTTCTTAGCTCTATGATCTTGACTAACTTATTGGATCTCACTAAGCCTTAATATCCTCATTGCTATGTTGGTAATTAATAAGATTGTTATGGTAATAGCAACTATAAACTCATTTAAAGTGTTAACTTGAAAATAGTAACCACTCAGAATACTAGTTATAAAATACACTATTATTTTATTTATTAATCTGAGATTCTTTAGGAAGTATTCCATGATTAGCCTTCCACCCTGAGTGCCGTATTTATGGGGTTTTTTTATTAGCTGATACTCTTCTCAATCACCATATTTACATACACAAAAATAGAATTATAGTATCCCATGAACCTTTTTTTCCTCCCTGTGGGCTGTGAATTTCACGAGAGTGTAGGTTATATCAAATTCATCCTTGAACATTCAGGGACAAGTACAGATAACTCTATAAGTTGGTAATTTTCTTTTTTTCCCCAATAAGCAGATTCTATACTAAAAAGAATGAAAGTAGACATCAAGCTATTCTCATTCTACACACTTTCTTTGAGTTCTGTCATGGGGGACATTTTTACACCAGTTTTACCATCTTGATCTTGGGAATGAAAAACTTTCAAGCTCTAAATCTTGACTAAGGATGTCTCAAATCTGTTCTTGAGTTCAAATTTGCATGAGATAGGTGGCTCTACTCTATTGAGTATAAAGGTTATGTCACTTTAGCTTTCTTGAGGCAGAATTGAGAATCAAGGTCAGAATATCTGTATAGGTTCAGTTAGATAAACTAAACATAAGGTCTATGTACTTGTTAGATTGGAACTGTTTTCTGAAAGTCAGGTAAAAAATAAATACTGAAGTAGAAGGTCAAAGTGTCTGGTACTAAGGAACCAAAAATTGATTTATTTTACAGAAGAGTCATTTTCTTTGTTTTGCTGAGAAGATTTATTATATGATATCTTTGGATATATGGTGATGAAAAAAATTAATATCTAAGTTTGGCACTGCTTTTTAAAAACATGTTTGATGTATTTGCAGAGATAATGGGAAAATATAATAATGAATTATAATGAGTAGTATTATCCTATTTATCTGTAAAATACTTATTTGTAAAAGTGTTTACTGTGATTAACAAATATTATTTTTGATGATGCTTTCCTGATAGGGGAATATTTATTGATTTGCACATATTCTGGGGTGAATTTTAATTACAGACTTAGTGAAGAAGTGTGACTATTAGTAAAGCTCTGATTTATCACTAGTAACTCCCCCTTTGTTATTTTAATTGAAGATATTTTATTTCCATCACAGCTTATGTCCTGTTTAACAGAAAATTGCACACTATAAAAAGTTGTGGGTGTTATTGGTGCTACTTACAAATATATTCTAGTGCTTTTCCTCTTTGAGGTATATGGCAGGAATATACTTCCTAATCCTTTTGATAGCATACATGACCACATGACAGTCTGATAATAAACTGTGAGCTGAAGCAATGTGTCTTGCTTCTGAGTGCACGAATCAGCAATCAGTGACATGAAATACTATAGACCTCTTCTTTTGCAGGATAGAGAAGACACATACTGAGATTAAGTTTTCTATGCTAATAAGTCATCACACACTTACTGGCTTAAAACAGCACATATTTATTATCTCACATTTTTTTGTGGATCAGGGGTCCAGATTTAGCTTAACTGAGTTCTTTGTTTAGGATCTCAGTAGTCTACAATCAAGGTTTCAGCAGTCCTGCATTCCCATGTGGAGGCTTGAGTGGGAAAAATCCATTTCCAATATCATTCAGCTTGTTGGCAGAATTCATTTCCTTGGCAGCTGTAGAAATTAAAGCCCAGGCTTCTTCCTGGTTATTGACTAGAAGCCATCTTCTAGTTCCTATAGTCAGCCTATAGTTTCTAGAGTCCACCAGCAGTACCTAGAGGCTCTCCACCTTTCCTTGTGTGCTTTCCCAACATGGACACTTATTTCATCAAGCCAGCAAGGAGAGTCTCTAGAAAGCCATCTGTTAGCAATGTGGGGTCTTTTTATAATATAATGTAATAGTGGGAATAACATACTGTCACCTTTTCCACATTCTGTTGATTAGGCGAACATCACAGATCTCATCTACTCAAGAGAAGGGTATCACAAAAGTATGAACACTAGGAGGCAGGAATTGTGGGGGTCACTTTAGAGTCTAGAGTTCATCCACCACATACAAGAAGCGGTACCCCCTATCACATTCTGTTAGACATAGAACCTGAGTGAGAAATAAAGTTCTGTTACATTATAAACTGGACATTTGGGGAGGGCGTGTTTGTTACAGAAGCAAAATCCAGTTCATCTTGACTGAGAATATGGCATCAATGTAATATTTGTTTTTCTTTTAGTCCAGTTCTGACAGGTAATTTTCATTTGTTACCATTATATCCTATATACATCTCGTTATTGTATCTTTCACTCTTTTGTACTTCATTATGTCTTTTTCTTCCTTTTGGTTGTGAACTGTGCAAGATAACATCCAGACCTATGTCCTCGGTACTTTGCACACTCCTTGACCCATGACAGAAGTGTTTTTACATGTCCTGAAATGTATCTGGAAATTAAATCCATTGAATATCATGGCCAGCACTAATTTCAATCACTCAAAACTGCACTGAGTAAATCAAATTTTGGCATGATGCCTTTAACTATGTTGAGGACCTTGATATGTGAGAGCCTGAAGAAATCCTTGTAATGTAGTTGTGGGTGCTGTTTATGATTTCAGCAATTCATTCACTGAGTCTTCTTTGTGTGGCTGCTAATGGCTAATTGTGAAGGAGAATTTTCAATTCTCACTATTGGAAATAATTATACGTACCCAAAATGTAATTTTGTTTTACTTTTGTTCTTTTCCGTATTACCAACTGTAAATATAGCTGATCCACATTACCTCAATGATGTGTCTATCAGAATGATTTAGAGATTAATTTTTGATGAGCTTTGAGTAAGTTTATCAGACTCTATGTCCTGTAATAATAGTAACCTTATTCTAGCTCCATCTTTGTTAGCCACATTTAATCCTCTTCTGGTATATTTTTCTCATTTTTTAATTTTATCTTACTATGTTGAATAAATCTTTGCTGTGAAAAGGAAGTAAGGTAGCTTAAAAAGGGTGGCAAAAGGGGCACCTGGGTGGCCCAGTCATTAAGCGTCTGCCTTCGACTCAGGTCATGACCCAGGGTCCTGGGATCGAGCCCCGCATCAGGCTCCCTGCTCAGCAGGAACCCTGCTTCTCCCGTTCCCACCCCCTCCGCTGCGTTCCCTCTCTTGCTATGTCTCTCTCTGTCAAATAAATAAATAAATAAAATCTTAAAAAATGTTCTTAAAAAAGGGGGTGGCAAAAAATAGACGGATGGATAGATAGATGATAGAAAAGAAAAGGAAAGAAAGAAAAGAAAAAAGAAAAGAAAACAAAGAAAGAAAGAAATTCAGGCAGGCATATATAATAGCACTCAGCGAATGTTTATTAAATTATTTAGGTAATAACTGCTTTACTCACATCTACAATGACAAAACAGAATAAGACCAAGTATTTGTACATTGAGAAAAATATAGGCTTTGGAAATAAATGGACTTAAATTCAAATTTCAGTTTTGCTACTTATGAGCCTTACTAAATTGGCTTTTTTTTCTGTAAACTTTTATTTATTTATCTGTGAAAGGAAGATATTCTTTAAAGATTTATTTTGAGGAAGGAATATAGTAATATGTGTATGGTACCTAGCATACTGCCTTGCGAGTATTAGTTAATCAATAAATGGTAGCTATTTACTTCTACATGTTACCATAGTTGACTTGTTTGCTATAGTATAAACAAAGAACAACATTTTGTACCTAAAATCACTTTGTGTTTTTTTTTTAAATCACAACTCTAATTCAATTAAATAATTCTTTGTTAAATAATCTGGATTTTATCATTGCAAAGATAACAGAAAAATTATCCCTGATTAATAGAAGCTTGCAGTTTCCATGAAGAGAGATGGATATAAATAGCAGAGATCTCACAGACTGTAAAGACTATTAATGACATACGGTAAAGACTATTAATGGCATATGATTATCTTCAATTCTTTCATACTAGAGACAAACATACTAACAGTGAAAACAACATTGCTAATTTATGACCAAAATAAATACATTATACAAAATTCCTTACAGTATTAAAAAAAAAAAACAAAATAAACAAAAACAAAAAACAACAACAACAAAACCCTTTTCCTGCTCTTTGCCCTCTTTCTTCTTCCCTTCCTCCCTTGTCTCTTCCTCCCTCCCTTTCTCCCTTCCTTCTTTCCTCTCTCCTTCCCTTGTCTCTCCCTTCCTTCCATCCTTCTCCCATCTCTTGCTTTTTCCCCTCATTCTACAAAAATTTGGAAGAAAGAAAAATACATTCTCTGGTCTCCTTTCAGCTTACATTTCCTGGAAATGAGGGACTATTGATGAGGAGGACATAGAATAGTTGGGTGAATAAACATACTGTATCAAAGGGTAAAAAATGCTGTCATGGAAAATAAAGCAGGGTAAGGAAGAAAAAAGTGGTGGCAGAAACCAAAAGTAAATAATAATTGCTAAGTGTGCAAGTTTGTACCAAGAATGGTAAGGGAGTGTAACTGGTCCTCACTGAGGGAGTGGGAGAGTGGAAGGCAATAGGATTAGAAATGCAGGAATGATAAGGGTACATTATGAGAGCCCAGTGCAATCCTGATGACAGTGCCTTCAGTAGTTCTGAATAGAGCCTCACAGTTTCCTATAATTCCAGCAAGATTCTCCATGCCTGGCTGAATCACTAGTGCACTGTGGTTAAGAAACTGCATCAGAGTCCCTTGGCATTGTCAGCACCTGCAGAAAAGTGCTGTCCCTAAGGTTATGGTCACATTGATGGATACTTCCTATTACTCTAATAAGTATGGCATGAGATAACATCACCATGCATGCTCTTGTCCACACAAGATGGCTTCCCACTTTCCTTCTATGGAGAGGAATAGAAATTAGGACTCTGATTTTGCGACTTTGATGTGGATATGACCCTCCCCACCCTTACCTCAGCCCCCCATCCTCTTTTACTCACACTTTGATTGTACTAGAATTCCTTCAGTTCTCAGTCCTGATTTTCCCTCTGGATGGAGAGATCAACAACATATGCACTCTTGTGTCTTAAAATATTCCTCCCAATATCCTAATCCTTCTTCAAATTCTCCAGAATGTATTCTTTATATTTCCCCCACAACTAAATTTCATTTTCATCCTCTAATTTTCTTGTTATAATGCATTTAATGATGTACCGTAATTACCTTTTGGGGGGCTTTATTTTATTTCCCACTAGACTGGAAGCTCATTGTCCATAGGAACCTTAGGATATTCAGAGGCTAGGACAAGTCCTGGTTTAGGAGTCACTCAATAGATACTGTTGAAGTAATGGAAGACATTCATGATGGAATCATAATTCAGTTAGTTCACTAAATTGACCAGACATTTGGTTTTATTAACTCTTTTTTTGCTTTGATGTCTATTGAACAGCAAAAGGCATGAGTTTCTGACTAACAAAGTATGCAGTTGAATTTTGATCTCCTCTGTAGATTTGTGCCAAGGAGCTGAGGAGAGGGCCATGCTTTCATAAAGCACAAATGAATAGCTGAAAATGAACTTCACCCCATGATAATAAGCTAAAACCTTGTTATACTATCAGGAATATTACTTCATTTTTTTTTTCTTGTTTCTTTGTTTGTTTCTGTGTATCACCACAATATTTTCTATTGAAGAAAAACTTCAGGGTATATGCTGCCAAGCTATGGCAGCATTTCTTAGTTGAAACTAAATTTCTAAATTTAGTATGAAGAAAGACTATCACATAGAAAAAAAAATTTCTTTTTTCATTTAGAAAAAATAAAAAGACCTTATTACTTCAGTATAATAGAAAATAAACATAAGCTTGGCAAATAATTTTTGAAAAGTAAGATTTCGGAAATTTTCCAGAGAGATTTTAATTATGCTCGAATTGTATTTCCAAAGAAACTGTCTCCTTTAAATAAATAACTTGTGAGAAATAGGCCTATCATATTAAATAAACCCAATACAGCATTATCCTGTGAGGATGATAGTTATTACATGTAACTTTTCAGATCTGATCAATTATTTATCTTTGTGACTTTCCAGAGTTAAAAATTGTTAAAACTACCCAAACAATGTATATAGAACTCTATGCTTTATACTTTGTAGTTATCTTACACATGTAATTGTATTACAGAATTCAAATTATATGAGTTGATTCTGATAATGTTTTCTAATTTCCTTGTCACTAAAAACTTGGTCACTAACAATCAACTACTTTTATACTAAGGAATGAACTCCTCTGCCTTGTTTCTCCTACAGTTTCCAAGTTTTGTTCATTTACTTCTGCTGCCCTTAGCTGCTGGTGTCCCTTGATCATTTATATTAAGAGTCTGTATTCTTGTCAGGACTTGTATGAAAGGAAGGTCAGCCTCACTAATACTACTCCAAATACATGTTATCTTTAATATTTTAACCATCTTATTCCTAAGGAGACTTTGCCTTCCTTAACTATGTAGTTCTAAAATGACTGCTGATCATTACTTTTTGCAGGGAAAAGTTTATGCCCTTGTTTGCATAGTTCCTGAATTTTTACCCTTCTGTGTTCCGAGTCTTCTTTGTTCTTCCTTTTCCTACTCTGGTGGAAGGGATATCTGAACTCAAATCTTTTGGTCATGAACTATACCTTCCTGGTTGACTTTTAAACTTAAGCCTTTGGGCAGAAAAATGGCAATGGTGCCACTTCCTGGGTAACACCAGGCCTTTTCCTGTGTAATCATACCATTCTTAGGATAATACCATTAAACATTTCCCACCCACTGGACTGTGACAGTTCACATGAATTTTACTTAATCATATCCTGCCTGCTGAACTACCCTTTTCCTATCTTTTGTTAAGAAAGGTTGGTAGGCATGTCATATACATATCCAATTAAATAAATTTTTTAAAAGGTCAAACTATGTCCATGGATAAACTGAACTGCCTACTTTAAAATTATTGGATATAATTTACTTACAATGCTTCAAACCTCCCAAGTAAATGCCAACTTGACTTTTTTTTTTTTTTTTTTAATTTACACAGAATGGTAGCTTCCTCAGTCTTAGGTACACTTTAAAATATGGTGAAGAAGTTTATTGTTATCCTTATTCTTCTTTTAATTTTTACTTGTTTTCTAATGTTTGCTCAAACATTTAGAAAATGTCAGTAGAAGAAGTAATAAATCTGTATAACACGATTTGTCGGGGAATTCTCTGTATTAAACATTGCACTGGGCATTTTAAGGAAATTAACTTAATCTTCACAAAAGTCTCTAAGGTAGAAATTATCTTCTATTTTGTAGGTAGAAAAGCTGATACTCACAGAAGTTAAGTGACTGTCCCCCAGGATATCCAAATACCAGTGACCAAACAGATTTAAACTATGATTAGCTGACTTTAAACCCCATTTGTTCCCAAAATATCTTTTAAAATCCAACCACATAAAATATATATTATTTATTATTATGATAATGGAGTAGAGAAAGCTATTGTGGAACTCAAACCAAAATACTATAACACTAAACATACCACCAATCTATTCATGTCCAAGGTTCTGTTACATATGTAATTTTTCTAACAAGCACTTCTGACATGTAAGGAAAATAATGCATCAAATTATGCTGAGAAAAAAAATGAGATACTGCACACTAGATAATGTGCTGGCATAGCACTTTATACACTTTGAATATTCAGTCAAAGGGAACTATTAATGATAAAGTTTTAGCCATTCAACTATCATTACTGAGTGGCTTTGAACTTCTTCTGGACATCATATCAGGTAATAGGGATAAGGATAAACAGTACATACACCCTGTCCTCAAGGAATTAAAGTACACTGAAGAGAGAGTACATTCTTAATTTATGTCAATAATACAAATTATCAGAGTGATATTTTGGATTTCATCTGGAACTATAACAGTCAATTTTTATAATAAAGGGCCCTGGAGGGGGACATTTGGAAGAGTTTCTAGAATTGAAGAAGGAACCTCCCAGGAAAGGAAACTTGAGGATTTAATGTCTGTCTTCTACTGCTCTCTGCTAGGACTTAGGGTGACCTACTCAAAAGTGTTAACTGTCCAGCACTGAGGGAAAGTCTTGGTTGGTGGCTGTCAGCCTTCAGAGATGGCCTCACTAACATTATTTACTTTTTGAAACCTTGCAGTGGGTCCGCATTCCACATTTCTAAGTAATTATACAGATTCTAGTTCAGATTCAGCATGCACCCATTACCGTGTTCAGTAAGCAAAGTACACAAAAATGTGTACATCTAGTCTACACATCCCCTTAGAACTGTAGGGGTACCTGTGTGGCTCATTCGGTTTAGCGTCTGATTCTTGGTTTCAGCTCAGGTTATGATCTCAGGGTTCGTGAGGTCCAACCCCATGTTGGGCTCTGCACTCAGCAGGAAGTCTGTTTAAAGATTCTGTCCCTCTGCACCTCCCCCTGACTTGTACTCACTTGTGCTCTTTCTCTCAAATAAATTAATAGATCTTAAAAGGAAAAAAAAAAAGAATTGTCAGTGTATCATTGTAACAGGTGCTCAAAGTCCTTCCCCACTTTTGTTGTTTTGGTTTATTTGTTAGTTTATTTATGTTGAAATACATAGAGAAAGAAAAAATGGTGTGAAAGCCACAGAAACCAAAGTATGAGATTTGCAAGTTCACCTTAGATGTCATACTATAATAGATGGTGTATTTCTAAAGTTAAAGTTTTGTGCTCAACACAATGCCTAGAAAACTTGAAAATTTAATAATTTCTTAATTTCAAATAAATTGAATTCATTAGAAATTGTCCTTTTCTCAAGCATAAAATAGTAAATTTACCAGTAAGAAAGTTGAGTAAGGTGGTTATACTATTGATCTCATACAAATTCTTCCAGCTGAAGGTACTTATACTCTTTGGTCCCTCACTGAACATCCATTAAATATTTTTTGGCTTTGTCAGACATTGCACAAAGCACACTGAAGCTATGAAGAGCACATGTGTTTTTTTCAACCTAGATTTTCAAGATTATTTCACTGATTTTTGCACTTAAGCTTCAGCCTCAAAACTTCCAGAAGGGACAAGAGTATACTGTGCGATCTATACTCTGGGAATAGTGAATTATGAGAATTTATGGAAATAGTGAATAATGGGAATTTATACTTTACAGTTAACATACTCAGTGACAAAGCATCCATCTCAAGTATGACTAAATATTAATAATTCCCAATCTGAATAGAAAATCAAAGAAGCAAACAATTCTATTATGCAAATAGTAGCAATTTATTGTGCAGTTAGAAAATAACAATCTCTAAAAATAAATGTTTGCAACAAACTATCTCATGCATATAAGTAGATCAACACAACAATTTATTGCATATTCCTGTGAAGCTTGCTGACAGATCTAATACTCAGATAAGATTTCTTGTCTAAGAGTTTATCTTAATTTGTTTTACTTTGTGTTTGTGCTAAGGTCATATTGTTATGAAGTAATATATATCTGAGATCCTGGTAATATATATTTTCTTCATTCTAGAAGTTGATTCTGAAAACAGAATATCCCAAAACTTTCTGATATGGTAATAAATCAGTTTCCTCATACTAAATGGAAGAGTGGAATCATGGTCAGATGGTCATGGTCATCAGGAATCTCTTTCATATTGACATCAATTTCCCAGCCTCTTTCACTCATTCATTGAATATTTAGTGGAAATTTTTTTTATTTGTCAAGACTTAACACTGAGCATTATAAATACAATATTGAGTAAGAACAGCTATAATCTTATGAAGGTATAATAAGTGGGGAAAGCAGACTTTAGTCAATAATTACACACATGGAAGTAAGTCCTCTATTGTAGCAAGTGCTCTAAAGGAGAGGATTATGCAGATGAGGTAGATGACTCTGTGGAATCAGTAACAGTTTCTCTGAGGAAGAGATGGTTTGAGTGGAAAGATATCCATTAGGAGGTGTTGCACTGTCCTCCCCGACAAATGAATACAGTGAGGATTTTCAAGAAGAGTGGCATGAGTTTTTACCACTCAGGAGTACCTAGGTTTATGAATTAACGGTGATGCTGGAAGTCTGTTAGCGTCATTTCCATGCCCTAAAATCTTAGAAAACCATACCTTGAGAAAGATTTTCTCACTCTGTATAGTATGGCTTATATTTTTGTCTACCTGTTGCAGGTAGAGTTTTTTTTCTTTCTTCCTTTTTTTATTTTTTTCCCAATATCTCAAGCTATATAAGACTAAAGTATGAAGATCGTGGTGATTGTAATAGATAATGGAAGCCTGATGGATAGCTAAACTAGAATTTATAATCTCAAAGAGAATATTAAAGGCTAACGTGGAGGAGGGAGGCTTCCAGAAGACAACAAAAGTCCATCAAGAATGGGGCACTTCTCAGCAACTCTCTGGAAGCAATTGTACTGAACAAAATTATACTTCTTCAGCATAATTAAAAAGTACCAGCAGTTAACTTCCACTTTGGGAAGGCAAATGCAGGTCTCTTCTGATTTGTTTAGTGTATATTTTTCTGGGGTCATTGTTAACCCTGTTAGCATTTTGCTCTCTGATTCATCTCCTCCTCTGGACAAAATGACAAGATGGAAAAAATCACCTCAAAAAAAAAGAACAAGAGGCAGTACCCACTGCCAGGGATCTAATCAATACGGACATTAGTAAGATGTTGGAATTAGAGTTCAGAATGACGATTATATAGATACTAGCTGGGCTTGAAAAAAGCATTGAAGATATTAGAGAAACCCTTTCTAGAGAAATAAAAGAACTAAAATCTAACCAAGTCAAAATCAAAAAGGCTATTAATGAGGTGCAGTCAAAAATGGAGGCTCTGACTGGTACAATAAATGAGGCAGAAGAGAGAATCAGTGATATAGAAGACCAAATGGTGGAAAATAAAGAAGCTGAGAAAAAGAGAGATAAACAACTGCTGGATCACGAGGGCAGAATTCTAGAGATAAGCGATACCATAAGGTGAAACATTTTAGAATAATTGGGATCCCAGAAGAAGAAAGAGAAAGAGGGGCAGAAGGTATATTGGAGCAAATTATAGCAGAGAACTTCCCTAATTTGGGGAAGGAAACAGGCATCAAAATCCAGGAGGCACAGAGAACCCCCCTCAAAATCAATGAAAATAGGTCAACACCCCAGGAAATAAAGACTTTAAATGACACACTGGAACAAATGGACTTCACAGATATATTCAGAACATTCTATCCCAAAGCAAGAGAATACACATTCTTCTCTAGTGCCCATGGAACATTCCCCAAAATAGATCACATCCTAGGTCACAAATCAGGTTTCAACTGGTACCAAAAGATTGGGATCATTCCCTGCCTATTTTCAGACCACAGTGCTTTGAAACTAGGACTCCATCACAAGAAGAAAGTCGGAAAGAACTGAAATACATGGAGGCTAAAGAGCATCTTACTAAAGAATGAATGGATCAACCAGGAAATTAAAGAAGAATTTAAAAAATTCATGGAAACAAATGAAAATGAAAACACAACTGTTCAAAATCTTTGGGATGCAGCAAAGGCAGTCTTAAAAGGAAAGTATATAGGAATACAAGCCTTTCTCAAGAAACAAGAAAGGTCTTAAATACACAACCTAAGCCTACACCTAAAGGAGCTGGAGCAAGAACAGCAAATAGAGCCTAAACCCAGCAGGAGAAGAGAAATCATAAAGATCAGAGCAGAAATCAATGAAATAGAAATGAAAAGAACAGTAGAACAGATCAACGAAACTAGGAGCTGGTTCTTTGAAAGAATTAATAAGATTGATAAACACCTGGCCAGACTTATCAAAAAGAATAGGACCCAAATCAACAAAATCATGAATGAAAGAGGAGAGATCACAACCAACACCGAAGAAATACAAACAATTATAAGAACATATTACGAGCAACTATATGCCAGCACATTAGATAATCTGGAAGAAATGGGTGAATTCCTAGAGACATATAAACTACCAAAACTGAACCAGGAAGAAATAGAAAACCTGAACAGATCTATAACAAGGAAATTGAAGCAGTCATCAAAAATCTCCCCAAAAACAAAAGCCCAGGGCCAGATGGCTTCCCAGGGGAATTCTACCAAACATTTCAAGAAGAATTAATGCCTATTCTTCTGAAACTGTTCCAAAAAGTAGAAATGGAAGGAAAATTTCCAAGCTCGTTTTATGAGGCCACCATTACTTTGATCCCAAAACCAGACAAAGACCCCATCAAAAAGGAGAATTACTGACCAATATCCCTGATGAACATGGATGCAAAAATTCTCACCAAAATAGTAGCCAATAGGATTCAACAGTACATTAAAAGGATTATTCACCACGACCAAGTGGGATTTATTCCTGGGCTGCAAGTTTGGTTCAACATCCGCAAATCAATCAACGTGATAGAATTCATTAATCAAAGAAAGAACAAGAACCATATGATCCTCTCAATAGATGCAGAAAAAGCTTTTGACAAAGTACAGCATCCTTTCTTGATCAAAACTCTTCAGAGTATAGGGATGGAGGGTACATATCTCAATATCATAAAAGCCATCTATGAAAAACCCACAGCAAATATCATTCTCAATGGAGAAAAACTTGAGAGTTTTCCCCCTACGGTCAGGAACACGGCAGGGATGTCCACTATCACTGCTGCTATTAAACATAGTACTGGAAGTCCTAGCCACAGCAATCAGACAACAAAAAGAAATAAAAGGCATCTGAATCGACAAAGAAGTCAAACTCTCACTCTTTGCAGATGATATGATACTTTATGTGGAAAACCCCAAAGACTCCACCCCAAAACTGCTAGAACTCATACAGGAATTCAGTAAAGTGGCAGGATATAAAATCAGCGCACAGAAATCAGTGGCATTCCTATACACCAACAATAACACAGAAGAAAGTGAAATTAAGGAGTTGATCCCATTTACAATTGCACGCAAAACCATAGATACCTAGGAATAAATCTAACCAAAGAGGCAAAGAATCTGTACTCAGAAAAGTATAAAATACTTATGAAAGAAATTGAGGAAGACACAAAGAAAGGGAAAAAGTTTTCATGCTCATGGATTGGAAGAACAAATATTCTGAAGATGTCAGTGCTACCTAGAGCAATCTACACATTTAATGCAATCCCTATCAAAATACCATCCACTTTTGGGCACCTGGGTGGCTCAGTTGGTTAAGCAACTGCCTTCAGATCAGGTCATGATCCTGGAGTCCCGGGATCGAGTCCCACATCAGGCTCCCTGCTCAGCAGGGAGTCTGCTTCTCCCTCTGACCCTCCTCCCTCTCCTGCTCTCTGTCTCTCATTCTCTCTCTCGCAAATAAATAAAATCTTAAAAAAAAAAAAAATACCATCCACTTTTTTCAAAGAAATGGAGCAAATAATCCTAAAATTTGTATGGAACCAGAAAAGAACCCGAATAGCCAGAGGAATGTTGAAAAAGAAAAGCAAAACTGGCGGCATCACAATTCCGGACTTCAAGCTCTATTACAAAGCTGTAATCATCAAGACAGTATGGTCCTGGTACAAAAACAGACACATAGATCAATGGAACAGAATAGAGAGCCCAGAAATGGACCCTCAACTCTATGCTCAATTAATCTTCGACAAAGCAGGAAAGAATGTCCAATGGAAAAAACAGTCTGTTCAACAAATGGTGTTGGGAAAATTGGACAGCCACATGCAGAAGAATGAAACTGGACCATTTCCTTACACCACACACAAAAATAGACTCAAAATGGATGAAAGACCTCAATGTGAGATAAGAGTCCATCAAAATCCTAAAGGAGAACACAGGCAGCAACCTCTTCGACCTCAGCCACAACAACTTCTTCCTAGAAACATTACCAAAGGCAAGGGAATCATTGGCAAAAATGAACTATTGGGATTTCATCAAGATACAAAGCTTTTGCACAGCAGAAGAAATAGTCAAGAAAACCAAAGACAACGGACAGAATGGGAGAAGATATTTGCAAATGACATATCAGATAAAGGGCTAGTATCCAAAATCTATAAAAAACGTATCAAACTCAACCCCCAAAGAACAAATGATCCAATCAAGAAATGGGCAGAAGACATGAACAGACATTTTTCCCATAAGACATCCAAATGGCCAACAAACACATGAAAAAGTGCTCAACATTGCTCGGCACAATGTCCACAATAGCCAAACTATGGAAGGAGCCAAGATGTCCATCGACAGATGAATTGATAAAGGAGAGGTGAGATAGATATATATATATACATATACACACACATACACAATGGAATATTATGCCACCATCAAAAGGAATGAAATCTTGCCATTTGCCACGATGTGGATAGAACTGGAGGGTATTATGCTGAGCAAAATAAGTCAATCAGAGAAAGACATGTATCATATGACCTCACTGATATGAGGAATTCTTAATCTCAGGAAACAAACTGAGGGTTGCTGGAGTGGTGGGGGGTGGGAGGGATGGGGTGGCTGGGTGATAGACATTGGGGAGGGTACGTGCTATAGTGAGTGCTGTGAATTGTGTAAGACTGTTGAATCACGGACCAGTACCTCTGAAACAAATACATTATATGTTTAAAAAAAAAGAAGAAGATATTAGGAAGGGAAAAATGAAGGGGGTGAAATCGGAGTGGGAGATGAACCATGAGAGACTATGGACTCTGAAAAACAAACTGAGGGTTCTAGAGGGGAGGGGGATGGGGGATGGGTTAGCTTGGTGATGCGTATTAAAGAGGGCACATACTGAATGGAGCACTGGGTGTTATACCCAAACAATGAATCATGGAACACTACATCAAAAACTAATGATGTAATGTATGGTGATTAATATAACATAATAAAATTAAAAAAAAAAAAAAAAAGCTAACCTGAAAACACTTTTTGAGAGGATAAGATGGAAGCTGAGGAATTATTCTCAACCTTCACTGCAGATAAAATAAAAGGAAATGAGTCAAAATTACATCACTCTTATTTTAAAAAGCCAGCAGGGTGCATTACCAAGGTGCATATGGAGTGCCTAGAAGTCATTAAGATTATGTGTCCAGAATGGAAAGAATCTTATCTCCCCGGAACTCTTCTTCCCTTCTTCCCTCTTCCATTTTTCTTTAATGGTCTACCAGCCTCAAAATCACTCCAGCTCAAAAACACAGACACCGTCAGTGGTATTACTACATGTAATCTGTGGCCACATTCCAGCAATTCAGCCTCAAACATATCATTCATAGTTCACCACCATTATTCTAATTCCGGTCTGCAATATATCTCACGTGGAGTATTTTAATAGACTCTTAAGTGGTCTTTTGGAGCTCAGACTGTCATTCCTGGCATCCATTTTGCATTTTGTAACTAGTGTTCTTTCCTTAAAGCGCATCCCCATGCATGAATTTCTTTCACAGGCTTTACTTGGTGGGCAATAGGGAATTGTCCAAAGTTTTAAAACCCATCAGTGTATAATTCACAGTTTCTATCAAGAAGTATTTGTAACAATTTGTATTGTTTTTATGTCATTAAGATCTATTCCTATAATGTATTTAATGAATATTTAATTAATGTTTATTGAGCATCTATTATATGGAGGAAATTAGAGATACAAAAATAGAAATCAAAGTTCTTTCTCAATAGCCAGTGAACTAATATAAGCAAATTTTATATTTTATCGTTCAGCAAGCTATGAAAATATATAAAATTAGCTAAGTATCAAGGGATGGAAGAGCAGTTCTAGTCCAGTATATTCTGTGATATTCCTTCTTTTGAGTTTCCTGTTATGAGTATATCAGAAACTGCTGAACTTCTCCAGGGTACATTTGGATATGAGGGTAATGGCTTCAGTAGTTTAGAATCATAACTTCCCCGTGTTGTCTATGACTTTGCACATGATTTAATTATGTTTATGACAAATTAATGTATCACTATTATTCTCATAACAACAATGGATTCTGTTGATGTTTCCTTTTGAAGACCTCAAGGCATCTTAAAATATTATTGTTTAATACAGTTTCTGTCTCATCTCATAGATGTATGTATGCACATTTTGCAAATAAAGAGGTGACATTGTTTCTCCTCTGGATTTTGGTCTCATTTAAGAGAATCCATATTAAATTTGCTATGTTAGTTATTTAATATAAGAGATGCCAGATTTATAGTTAGAAATTTAGCTTAGTCTTAAGTTCACGAGTAATCAAGTTTAAGTATAAAAACACAGGTATGTATATACTCACAAATACACAGTAATTTGAAAAGGTGCTTAGATTTAAAGTAAGTGAATTTGATCCTTCTTTAGGGTTACTGTTTCTAAGTAGACCTATGAACAAAGGTTTTGTGGAATTTCCCAAAGGAATTGGAATTCAAATTCAAATCCCTTGTTTCCATGATTTTCCATATTACTGGGGAAGACCTCAAAGTAAAGCAATGACATGACCTCTCCCACCATCCTACACCTACCCCCAGGAGATGAACATTTTTTAAAATTTTATTTTTATTTTTTAGTGAACATTTTTTAAGAAGAGATTTAATTACTAACAATGGCAGCAACATGATTTAATGCAGGAAGTACAGGTTTCAATCCAGGCAGACCTGAATTTTAATCCACTTTTTTTGTTCCTTAGCATGGTGACCTTTTTTTTAGTGGTTAATGCTAAATCTCAGTGTGTTTTTGAAAAGTCTCAGTGTGTTTTTGAAAAAAGTCACAATACCCACTTCAGAGTTCTGATATGATGAGATGAAAGTTTATAAAGCACTTAACATGTAGCAGGCACTTAAAATAAGTGTCTCTTTCTTTCTCCTATTTTTATGTAAACCAGAGATCATTTTGGAAAATGTATCCTCCTAATATTTTGTCCAAATAAGATATTCTCCTATTGCTTTCCGCCTCCAACCGTTTTCAATTCAAGGTGAGATAAGCAGATGGATATGCTGAAAGGCAAAGGACAAGGTCAGATCTATGGACATAATAACAGACTAAATATCTAAATAACAGAGCTTCTTCCCATTCCTCAGATGATGTGTAAGCATTTCAGGCAGTTAAAGTGACTTCTTTGGCCACAGAAATGGCATCAGGGTCTCTACCACTGAAGTACCCAAGTGAAGCAAACTGGTGTGTGATATTAATACAGTTTTCCAAAGCACTTAAGAAATCCCTTCAGAACAGCTCATATGCTGGGAGAATCTAGCACAGATTTAACAAAATAAGAAAACTAGGACATAGCTCATTTAAGTCTGTAATTGCATTGAGGTTCACCACAAAATTGTGATCATATCAAAAAATATACTTTGCTTTCTTTCTAAACCCTTCTCTCTCTTTCTTTTTTTCCTCTGTCCCTGTCTCTCTCCCCTCCACTTTTCTGATAGATTCCAAAGACAGAGATACTAATGATCCTGAGAAAGTTAGATCTGAATACATTTTCTCATGTCTGCTACAGTTCTATATGGACAAATGTTTTCATTTTCATTCACTTATTTATCTTTAGTTAATTGGTTTGAATTATAGGAAGATATGGTTGCTGAATACATGATCGTATTGCTCATGCTCATGCTCCTAGTGAGCATTTTCTTAGTTTCAGGCACTGCAGAGATGAGGACATAGTCCATGTATTTGTTAAAATTACAGGCTAACTGGGAAGACTGGAATAACAAATCTTAAGCATTGGGATTTGTTATAATGAATGTCTCCATGCTGTTAGCTATGGAAGCTTTAAGACCAAAGTAATATGCTTCAAAATGGATTAGGTCAATAAAGCTGACACCTTCCATCTCTTCTGAATCTTGGAGGGCAGATAGAGATTTGCTAGTAAGTCACTCTTGAGTAGGGTAAAGGGGTACGTAGTGAGTAAAGGGAAGGCGAAGGCATTTCATGAAGAATATGTAGAGCATAATGCAAAACCAAGTGACAAAGTATTTGGTGGGCTGTAGGAAATTAAAAACAGTTGCTGAGTTGAGAGTGGTGGAGAGACATTTCTATGCATCCCTGACAGCATTATTTTTTGAAAAGCTGTCTGTACTATCTCCTTTACTTCCTGTGCCTTTTTTTTTTTTTATCTCAGCCCACTCCCATCAGGCTTTCATTCAAACCACTCCACTGAAACCAGTTCTGCCAAGATTATTAATAATCTCTAAGTTGCTAAGTCTTATTGTTAGTTCTCCTTCTCATCCGACCTCTAGTCCACATTTGAACAAATCTCTAACTCTTTAAAGCAATTTTTCATTTGGCTTTCAGGATATACACACTCCAAGGTGTCCTTCTACATCATTGGTCTCCCCATTTCATTCTACTTGGCTGGTTCCCCACATCCTCTTGATTCCAATTATTGGAATTGCCCAGCACTAGTCCTTGACTGTCTTCTCTACTCTGTCATTACTCATTACCTAGGAAATCCCATTCTGTTGTATAGCATTTAACTTAGATACTGGAAAATCCCCCACATTTACAGATCAACTCCTAAACCCCACACCCAGCCCAGAGGTGTACATTTAACTGTCTACTATCAATGTGGATTTGAATAATACCTAAAAAACATAGCAAAATTATCACATCAAAAAGGCAACTGTTAGCATTCTCCACCCAGTACGTGCACATGAATCTGAACATGCATAATGTGTACACACACACACACACACAACCATGTCCCTGCCCTTGTTTAAACAATTTTAATAAATGATAATCAGGTCAAGGTTAGATCCCTAGGCACACCCTTGGCTCCTTTTTCCTTTATACCCTATTTGGTATCCATTAACAGTATCCTGAATTCAACAACTTATTATCAGCTTTACTATTACCAACCTAGTACACAAGTTTTCACCATATATGCATCTCTAAAAACAACAACAAAGTTAGTATAGACTCTATTTCATATATATGTATATACGTATATATATAATTGTATATATTATACAATATATATGTTTATGTGTATATATAATATATATGTATCTATAACTGTACATATATTTATTTCTAATTGCATGTAATTACTATATTCTTACATTGACAGTGAAATTAATAGGATTTTAAAATATTTATTAAAATAGTGCAAAAATATACTTGCTCATAGTAAAAGTACTGTTTTAATACTTTAGTAGCAGCCCTTTCACTAAAATGGCTTCATTATACCTTGGTTTACTAACCCAACTTAGAAGTAGGCTTTTACCATGGGTTATTCTGATACTATTTTTAGTTGCTGCAATAACTCCAAAAGTTATTTTTAAAAAAGATTGAAATTGTACAAATGCATGTTTCACTGAATTTCTTACATTTCTTCCATGTTCTTTAGATTTATCAATTTTATCCAATTGTGAACTTTTTGCTGAAATTAGGGCACTAAAAATGTCAGCTTTGCTTGTGAAATCAGTTATTCTTGCAAACTAATCACAAGAAGTTACATGTTTATGTTTTTAGCACACAAATTCAAAACAGCCTTTTAGAATATTTATAAAGTAGTTTAAAAAGTCTATTTCTAGGGTTAAATAGTATATTAAATAGTATAAGTAACAGGGTTTTTGTGATACATTTAACAAAATTTTCAATAACAAAATCCCATTAAAAACATTTTCAAATCTTCATTTCCAGTATGCTTTTTCTGAAGCAAGCATTTTAAAAAAAAATTTAATTCCAGTATAGTTAATTTACAGTGTTATATTTGTTTTAGGTGTACAATATAGTGATTCAACACTTCTATACATTAGTCAGGGCTCATCATGATAAGTGTACTCTTTTTTTTTTTTAATAAGTATACTCTTAATCCCCTTCACCCATTCCCCCCCCACCTCTCCTCTGGTAACCAGCAGTTTGTTCTAAGAGTATGTTTTTTGGTTTGTCTCTTTTTGTTGTTCATTTGTGTTTCTTAAATCCTACATTTGAGTGAAATCATATGAAATTTGTCTTTCTCTGATTTATTTCACTTAGAATATACCCTTTCTATCCATTGATGTTGTTGTAAAGGGCAAGATTTCATTCTTTTTTATGGTAAGTAATATTCCTGTGTGTGTGTGTGTGTGAGAGAGAGAGAGAGAGAGAGAGAGAGAGAGACAGAGACAGAGACAGAGAGAGACAGAGAGAGACATCTTTTTAATCCATTCATCTATTGATGCATACTTGGGCTGCTTTCATAATTTGGCTATTATAAATAATGTGCCAATAAACATAGGGGTGCATGTATCTTTTCATATGTTTTCACATTCTTTGGGTAAATACCTGGTAGTGGAATTACTGGATCACATGGTAATTCTGTTTTTAATTTTTTGAGGAACCTTTATACCAGCACACATTTTTTTTAAACTGTTACTGTCTTACTCATTGTAAACATAATGTTTACCTTGAAAGGACAAATTAATCCTCTTTCCCCTAAGATATCTTTTAATAGATTAATACTAAAAGTCATTTGTTACATGAAAGGACTCATATTTGACATACTTGTCTTTTGCAAAGAAAAATAAATGTTTAGCTCTTCTTTGCATTTAATAACTTTTTAAGTGCTTGAACACAAAATAATAAATGAACTTCTCCGAGGTGAATAGAATTTCATTGCCCCATTCTATCTCATTACAAAAATGTAAAAATCTAAAACTGAATGGAAACTTTATTTTATATTAGGCATAGATGCATACCGATTACATTATATAGGAAGACACTGAAGAAGGCAAGGAAACAAACACTTAGGGGATCAAGGAGGGCACCCTGAGGATGGCACACTGTCGAGGGAAATTGAATGAAAGCAGAAATGTGTTAACCCCCTGGGATCTGACCACTGGACCAAACGAGAGCACTAGTGTCAGTCTAGCTTGCAAATAACAATAAAGCTTAATTTTTTATATAAAGTTAAATAACATTATAAATGGAAGTTCTAATCATTTCTTTTTCAACCATGTGTATTTATCTGTGTCCCTGGCCCTATACACAATAAATTGTTTTGTCTATTTCTCTCTATCCCTTAGGCATCATTGTTGTTTTTCATAATCTCATTTTTATGATTTGTATGTATGTGTCTATTATTCCTTTCTTTTACTGTTAGGATGTAGTTTCCATAAGGGCATGATTCTCAGCTGTCCTGGTTCTCAACACTATTTTTATTACCTAAAACAGTACCTCTGTGAGATAATAGAAAAAAATATATATTGGTCTCTGTCCCAAGTTCCTGGCACGGAGCTCCTAAAACCCTTGTTAATTTCCTAATGTGTGATAAAGTTGTCTTCTGTGTGTTAATGAGGTGACTCTTGGAAAGCACCTAAAGATGGGGGCAGTGGAACCAACCATGTCACTAAAGGCTTAGAAATTTCAGTCTAACCCCTTGACCTCTGGGTTGAGTCAATGAGTACAATAGCCAACAATTTTAATCAATCATAACTAAGCAATGAAACCTATATAAAACCCCCAAAAGACTGATTTTGAAGAACTTCTGGATTTGTGAAGATGGAAAAGTGCTGGAAGAGTAGCACCCCCACAGAGGTTATAGAAGCTCTCAGACCATTTCCACATACCTTGCCGTATGCATCTCTTTCATCTGGATGTTCACCAGTATTCTTTATCATATCCTTTTATAATAAACCTGTAGATGTAAGTAAAATGTTTTCCTGAGTTACCTGAGCCACTTCAGCAAATTATTCAAAACCAAGGTGGGGGAGGTGGTCATTGGAACCTCTGATCTATAGCTGGTAGGTCCGGAGCACAGGTGATCATTTGGGTTTGCGACTAGCATCTGAAGTAGGAGGGGAGGCAGTATTTTAAGACTGAGCTCTTGACCTGTGAGATTTGATACTGTTTCCAGGTCCATAGTGTCAGAATTGAGTTACATTGTAAGACACCCGGCTGGTATCATGGAGAATGGCCTGGTGTGGGGAAGTGTCAGAAGTGATATGTGTGAGGGTGGTATTCTGTGGGATGAATGAGGAGACACACAGAAGAGAAAGACTCATGGGTAGAAACTGAGTTTTTCCAATGAAGCCTGGTTTGGAATGAATGTTCAATAAATATTGAGTGAATGGGTTGAATGGAATTACTATAATTCTTTCATGATTTTTCTTTGCTCAGAGGGCAGTGCAACTTGCATTTGATTTATTTTAAAGATCAACATTAGTGATAAATGTGAATATTTAATTTAGTGTTTTATTTTAATTTTACTTCAAGCAGAAAGGAAATGACAGCTTTTTCAAAATGGAGAACAAAATGTTTTTTTTAACACCCCCCCCCAACATAAACACACATATTGGGCACTGCTTATAATAATTCTCAAAGTTTTGGCTTTTATTTTGTCTAAAGTAAGATAAAGATTCTCACCTTGTTAATAAATATTGGATTGAGATTTTATCATATCCAAGCTGAGATTTAGTACCATGAAATAATTATAAACATATTTTAAAGGTATCTTGCTAGCAATCATTTTTTAGTACATGGACCTAGAAGTTTCCAACAAGCATGTCTTGAGAATATAATTAAAAGGATATCTATGGGGAAAAGTGACTCCTCCAATATAAAGAGTCTTTATTCCATTGGCCATATGCTCCAATGGCTAGGTAAACTCAGGAAATTGAATATGGCACAAGTTTAGTGTAAATACCAGAGATGAGATGAGCAAGGTAAGACATTTTCCTTTTCAAGGATATCATTGCCCACAGCTCTGCCTCCTTGCTTTGCAGAAGCACAGGGTCCCTCCTGCCATGGTTGTGGATGCTCAGGGAGGAATGTAGTTTGGAGGAGAGAGGGGCTGAGTCTGGCACCGCTTAGCACCATCTGCTCACTCTTGGATTCCACAGATGTTCTATACCAAAAAACTGTGTACATTAAAGATTAACATGCTCGGTGGGCACTGAGGACCCCACCCAGTGGAACATCTCTGTGGGTAGGTTGTGGCAGGGTGACAGGGAAGGCATCCCCCCTGCTGGATCTGATGCAGGGGAGACATTGAAAGAAAAAGGAGTCTCCTGCTTCCTTGAACAGCCCACTTTGCCAAAGAGTGCATCTGAGTGACTGGAGCTAAGAAGCAAATTGCACACCGTGGAGAGAGTAAAGTATGGTGGATTGAGCATTGGACAATGAGTCCAAAAGATTTGGCCACTGTTCCTGGCTCTGTCACTGACTCCTTTTGTGACCTTGAGGAGGTCATACAACTTAGCTGTGCGTTTGATTTTCTCATTCTAAAAGCCACCGGTTTCTCTTATTTTTTCTGTATTCTTCTTATTCTGAGAAGGATTTTTTTGTCTGTATCTGTTTGACTTTCAGATATGTAAACTCTTCCAGAATGTCTTGGGGGTTTGATAAGTCCCATGTATTATCATAAGAAACATATTTAAATAGCTAGCTTCATAATTATGTTAAAACTGGTTTTAGTGCACTCTCTCTTCCAAAGGCTTTCTTTAAAAGAAATATAGCAAACCATCTATCACATTGGGATAATACTAAATGGTGGGAACTTTGGTGCCCTTAAATGTAAATATAAATATATAGATATAATGTAAACTAATTTACTATGTATCTTTTATTTTCATTATAAATAATTATTACTAGTTATTCATCATTTCGTAATTTTTAGTATTTATAAAAATGTGATGAAATATAAAGAAAGCAATCAATATAGTCTGTTCTCCCAACTGGTTATATTTAGGTCCTGTATCAACATATGTACTGAGAGAATAGACTGACCATCCCTAGCCATTCAATTTATCTTTTCTTACAACAGCCCTCTAGTTACAGGTTTAGTTATGTTGCAAGAGTTAAAGGTTGCCCAGATTTGAGAAACTTGACCATGACTTGCCTGGAATTATGAGGTATCAAAATGAGGTTCCCACTAGAAGCCCTTCCTGCATTGTTCGGGTGAGTCATGTATGGAATGGATTAACATTGCCAGTAGAGAAGTGGTGTAGGCAAGAGTAACCTAGATTCTGATTCCAGCTGAGGTCAGGTATCTGACTGATTGGTTGGTTCATTTGTACAGGACTAATTAGGTAGGAAAGCAATAGGAACTGTCCTGGGAAAGAATATAGTCGAAGTGTAAGAACATGCATCTTTAAACCGAGTTTAAATCCTGACTCCGTCATATAGTTGTTGTGTGATACTGGCAATTTAACTAACATATCCTTGCGCTTTGCCTTCTCCTTGGTAAAATGGGAATAACTAGTATCCCAGCCCCGTAAAGCTTTTTGTGGCGATTGAATGAGAAAATGCATGAAAGTGCTTAGCATGGTGTTACCTAATGATTAGCTTTGTGGCGCTCGTTGTGGTTAGATTGCTGAGAGATTCCTTTACGGACTCCCGTATAAGGCATTGTCTAAGAATGACTCATTGATGAAGCATCTATTGCGATGTCTTAGGATGGGTCCCCACGGAAATAAATGCTGAGGTAAAGATTGAATGCAAGCCATTGATTTGGTATATGATCCCTGAAACACCAGTCAAGTGGGGAAATTAGACAAGGAAGGGAAGGAAGGCAGTGTGGAGTATGTTAATGAGCAGGTTACCTCTACAGGCAATTGAGGCTCATTCCCATTGCTGACCTCTAGTAGATCTTATGGAATGTTCCTCAGAGGTAACCCTCCCAAGAAGTCAGGATGTTAAGGTATTACCCTTGACTTCTCTCTCAGTGGGTGAGGGCTGACGATCGAGATGTTAACTTCCAGGACATCCATTCTGCTCAGTTTTGTCAGGGGACAATTGTAGGAGGACATCTGGGCAAGCACAGAGGTGCGCTTGCTGAGGAGATGCAGACTAAGCACCATATAATGCCATGCTGAGGCTGGCACATACTATGGATCATGGATGTATTTATTCAAAAAGGGGATCCTTCCACTATGGATGTATATAACAAATTACCATGGAAAAAATAATTTAAAAATGAAAAGATAAAATCCCATTTAAATTTGTAAATAGGCTTTTGGTGTGCCTGGGTGGCTCTGTCGGTTAAGCATCTGCCTTCGGCTCAGGTCATGATCCCAGGGTCCTGGGATCAAGCCCCACACGCTGGCGGGAAACCTGCTTCTCCCTCTCCCTCTGCTGTTAGCCCTGCTTGTGCGTGCTCTCTCTCTGTCTGTGAAATAAATAAAATCTTTAAAAAGTAAATAAAATTTTAAATAGGCTTTATTTTTTAGAGCAGTTTTAGGTTCACAGCAAAATTGAGTGGAAGGTACAGAGATTTCCCACATCCCCTGCCCCGCCTATCCCCTTCTCTGTTAACCACACCACTACCCCCATCCCCCAGAGTGATACATTTATTATAATCGATGAACCTACATTGACACATCAGTATCTAGCACAGCTTATAGTTTACATTAGGGTTCCTGCTTGGTATCATACATTCTATGAGTTTGGAAAAATGATGGTGGGATTCGGGGCGGGATGGCCTCAAATACACCATTTTCAAATATTGATTATTTTGCATTACAATTACATAGGAAAAGCTGATATAAGAACACCCTGATCTCCTTTGTCCCCCTAAAGGCAGGACATAAATCTCCCACATGAAACTACCTTCCCTGTACCAGGAGGAAAGGAGACATTCCTACTGCCAGAGATAGGAATTCAAGACCAAGAGGCTGTATAAACAAACCTTGTTACTTCTTTACTAATTTACTACCCCAAGTGCAAACTTCTTTGTCTTGTCAATTCTTCATTAATTTCTTGTTTCTTTGTTTACAGGGTATTGAGCTGCCTCTTTTGGTCACTTCTTTGAGTTTCATATTTTTATGAGCTCCCTTACATACAAATTAAATTTGTTTTTCTCCTGTTCATATGCCTTATGTCAATTACTTATTAGACCAGCCAAAGAGCTTAGAATGGAAGAGAGGAATACTTTTCTGCCCGTACAATGATATGTATCCAGAATTATAGTATCATGCAGAATAGTTTTACTAGCGTACAAATTCTGTGTGCTCTGCTTTTCATTCTTTCTCCACTAACCCCTT
This sequence comes from Mirounga leonina, assembly GCF_011800145.1. Lineage (NCBI taxonomy): Eukaryota > Metazoa > Chordata > Mammalia > Carnivora > Phocidae > Mirounga > Mirounga leonina. Next base: position 23,619,730 of record NW_023270469.1, on the reverse strand, counting down.
GGCAACCACTGCTTTTTTTTTTTTTTTTTTTTTACTCTCCATTTTTTTACCTTTTTCAGCATGTCATGTAGTTGGAATCACAGTATATGGCCTTTTCAGATTGGCTTCTTTCACTTAGGAATACGCATTTAAATTTCTTCCTTGTCTTTTCATGGCTTGACAGCTCGTTTCTTTTTAGCACTGAAAAATATTCCTTGTCTGGATACCACAGTTTATTTATCCATTCACCTACTAAAGGACATCTTGGTTGCTTCCAAGTTTTGGCAATTATGAATAAAGCTGCTATAAACACCCATGTGCAGGGTTTTGTTTAGATACAAGTTTTCAACTTTTTCGGTAAATACCAAGGAGCACAATTGTTGGATCATATGGTAAGAGTATGTTTCGTTTTGTAAAGAAATCACCAAACAGTTTTCCAAAGTGACTATGCCATTTTGCATCCCCACTAGCAATGAATGAGAGATTCTGTTGCTCCACATTCTTGCCAGCATTTGATGCCGTCAGTATTCTGGATTTTCTTTTTTTTTCTTTTTTTTCTTTTTTCTTTTTTATTTTTTTATTTGAGAGAGAGAGAGCACATGAGAGGGGGGAGGGTCAGAGGGAGAAGCAGATTCCCTGCTGAGCGGGGAACCCGATGCGGGACTCGATCCTGGGACTTCAGGATCATGACTTGAGCCGAAGGCAGTCGCTTAACCAACTGAGCCACCCAGGCGCCCCTGGATTTTCTTTATTGTACTAGATGTGTGATGCTTTTGAATTGTTCTTTCAGTTTGCATTTCCCTGATAACATATGATGTGGAACATCTTTTCATATGCATATTTGTCATCTGTATATCTTCTTTGGTGAGGTATCATCTGTTAAGGTCTTTGGCCCATTTTTTAATTGGGTTGTTTGTTTTCTTATTGTTGAGTTTTAAGAGTCTTTTGTATATTTTGAGTAACAATTCTTTATCAGATATGTCTTTTGCAAATATTTTCTTTTGGTCATTTAATTTTTACAGCAATCCTATGAAATAGATTTCTAATATTATCCAATGTATCTAAATGAGATAAAGGCAGCCCAGAGATTTGTTCTGAATTAATTTTCTCAAGGTCCTGCAGCTAAAAGGTGGCAGAATTGGGACTTGAATCCATGTCTATACCTGTTCATTAAAATGGAGTAAAACCTGTTTCCCAGCTTCTATTCTAGACCTATTTTTAACATCTCTCCAAAAGTAATTTAAATAAACACAATTAAACATAATTGCTCTTTGAAATGATATTTTACTCTTACATTTTCAGTATGTGAAAATCTGCCTCTTGATAAGGATATACTTTAAAATAAATAATATATAATCAAATATAATTGTTTAAAAAAAAAACAAGCTTTTTTAAAGTCTTAGGAGGAGGAAATAAAAACAAATAGAGTCTGTGAACTGAAAGCCCTGAGAATGCAAGAACACAATTTTATGTGCTTATAGCAATTAAAAGAGGCTGACAGAATGACATTTAAATGCAAAATCACATTTTAATATGACTGGAGGGGCATCTGTGTGCAGTCGGTGAATGGGAGCCAATGGTGATTAATAGATGGTGCCATGATCCTTGAACGTATGGTCCCACTTCAATATAGCAAACATCAAGGTTCAATATCAGCTTTATTTGCTTGTTTAAAAAAAAAAAACAAAAAACTAATTAGATTCACAGCATAAAGCTGCTTAGTGTTAGAGCCCAAGATGTTTAAGAAAATATAGTGGTGGAGGTGAGGCTTGGCCACTGTGTGCTTTTCAGCTCTGCTCATTTAATCTGGAAAACAAATAGAAGGACAGGGTATCTGTCGATATGGCAGGATCTGTTAAATATATAAAAATAGAGAAAAACGCAGGAAGACCTCTTTCTACAGAATTTTGTTGACCAGGATGGTCAGGTACCAGAATCATAAGCTTCAGTGTAGACCTTCAGCAAGTTATGTAGCATCTGCAAAAAAGGACTGAGGAGAATTCCTGTATCAGGGTTGTATGAGGACTCTATCAGGCAGAGCATGTAGATAGGCAATCATATATCCTCCTTTGTATGAGACAGTCCTGGAGTAATTATAAATTGTATGCCCTTTCACTTTTATGAGTGTCTCCGTTAAAATTACAATTAAAAGGTCACCCTACATAAAATGAACATAGAACAGTGCCTGGAGCAAGGGAGTTATCAATGAATGTTAGCTTGTTTTTATTAAAGTTGTTTCTATTATTATTATTTTATATTAATAAGATAACTTTTATATACTATGTATTTTCAGCATATCCTAGAAGTTAAGTAAAACTGATACTTTTTAACTTTTTAAATTAATTCATAATTTACAGGGCCTTTAAATTGGGGATGAAATATGTTTCTATTAAGATGTGTTATATAGAATCTTTTGTTTTAATATCTGATAGAGGAGCTGTGCATTTACACAATCAGAGTTCAGATCCTAGTTGATTCTTTCTGATTTGGACTCCAGTGCAGACTTGACTGAGGGGGGGAGGGTGTCGATAAAATTTGTAACTAAAGTCTGTCATCAGCTTTTCTTCTTTCTTGTTTTACATTAATATTGTGGTTTGTGGGATACATATAATCTCACTCCACTCAAAACGTGTTTGTTTTTGGCATCATGTTGTTAGAACCAGATTTGAAAGAGGAATAGAGATACCCAATCTCTATGAACACTTCAATTAAACCTCTTAATATGTTATATGAAAATTTTATGCTTAAAGCGTAGATAAGTATCAAGAAACTGTAAGCTCCTCAGTGGTTAAGTTTGATTCTATTCATGTCTGTCATCCCAGAATCTGCCACATTACAAGGCATTTGGCATATTGCACACGCAAACACACACACACACCCCTCACACCATTCCACATGCCACATCATATGCTTTTTGAAAGAAACTGAATATATCTTTGGAAAGCCAATAAAACTTGAGCTGGAGGCAAGTGACTAAATCAAAATAGGAAAGAGCCTCTTACCTGTGAATTGAGAAAAAAAGAATTTTAAGTAAAAGTGTTAAAGCTCTGGTCCAAAGAACCTTCTTTGGGATCAGTGTGAGATAAATCATAAAATAATAGCAATAATAATTAGAGAGAATTTAATAAAATAGCTCCCGAGAGAAAGAAAAGTGTGCTGCCACACATCCAAAGTCTATATATGTATCTTTTATATGGACTCACTGTAATATTATAGGAGATGAACAGAACCCGCAAATCCTTGGGTGCTCTGCTATTGTCAGCGGTAGCCTTATTCTCTTCCCCCTTCAATCTGGGTTAAATTCAGGTGATTCTATGCAAAATTAAGACTCGTGTCCATGCCTTTGCAACCTTACAGCATCAAGTAGAAACTCAAAGGGCTTGGAAGAAGCAATCTTCCAAGGGTAGTGAGGTTATTGTCATGTCACGTGTTCTATGTTCCTTCCATTTTACCTTTTGGAATTAGGAATGTCTAGTGAAAGCCTGTATTTGTCCTGTGTCTGCCTCACCACTTCATGTTGGATTTTTAAAGGGCAAATAATTATTTCAATGGTCTGTAGGTCATAGCCAAGGAATTGCACTGGAGGCGCTTCATCCACAGTTGGACCTCATTTAGATAACCATATTCTGGGCCTTGAGCCTGAGTTGATGGTATAATGAGATGATAATTTGGGGGGCCTTGTAAGGAGTAAATACATTTTCCATGTGGTGGAAATGTAAATAATTTGTGGTCACTTGGAGGGTTGTAATGGGTTAAAAATGTTTTTATTTTGGCTAATCCTTCCATTGACACTTGCGGTCTAATACTTCTGTCTTTAAATCTGAGCTAGCCCTGTTACTTGCTTTACCAATAAAATATTGCAAAAGTGAAATTCTGGGATCTCCTAGGCTTGGTCATGAGAAGCCTTGTGGTTTCTATCCAGGTCTCCTCAAACATTGTACACTTTATGCTAAAGAGACCTGAGGTTATATAGAGCCCAGATGAATCAAGATCTCCAGGGACCTCTGCCAAAGTGCTAATAAGTATGTGAATAAAGTAGTCTTGGACTCTTCTGACCATTCACGTACCAGCCCTGAGTAATCCTGGTTGATGCCATGGGAAGTGAAAGAATCACTTTCCTGAATCCTGAATGAATTCTTGAACATTTTAGATATAATATGATTGTTTTAATCCACAATCTATTATACTACATATATATAGTATATTGTAATATACTATATAATACCATATAATACATACAGTATGTAATAGGAATAATCATCAATTTCCCATTCTTTGTTGCTATCTCCTTTAGGTGCTTGGTGAACACCAAAGCATCCCTGAAATCTGTTGAGGATGAGAGTACAATACTACTGAGGTGTAAGTGTGCATGTGGTGTGAGGCACTGTATTTTGGACACAATCAAAATGTTTAAAGGTATTAAGTGATAGAACAGTGGAGGAATTAAAAATGAGATTGATCTGGATTCAGATCTCATTTCTACCATTAACCAGCTGTGGCCCTTGGCTTAACCAGTAAAGCTGGATCTCATAGCAAGGCTGAATGTGCCCCTCTGTGCATCCTCCTCACATCAAATAGTCTTTGTTGTTATATAAACAGAGAACATTGGTTCAGTCAAGTAAGGATCAGTATAGTGGTTTCATAGCAGAAAGAGAAGAAAACAGGAGGCATATATTTATTTTTTATTTTCTTTTAGTCTGGTTATTTTTACTTACTTATGTTTATTTTTTTCAGTTTTTATTTAAATTCCAGTTAGTTAACATACAGTGTAACAATAGTTTCATGTGTATAATTTAGTAATTCGACACTTCTATACGTCACCCAGTGCTCATCATAAGTGCAGGTTTTAATCCCCATCACCTATTCAACCCATCCCCCTGTCTACCTCCCCTCTGGTAGCCATCAGTTTGTTCTCTATAGTTAAGAGTCTGTTTCTTGGTTTGCCTCTCTTTTTTTCCCCTGTGCTTGTTTTGTTTCTTAAATTTCAGATACGAGTGAAATCATATGGTATTTGTCTTTCTCTGACTTATTTCACTTGGCATAATACTCTGTAGCTCCTTCCATGTCTTTGAAAATGGCAAGATTTCATTCTTTTTCATGGCTGAGAAATATTCCATCACACACACACACACACACACACACACACCACATCTTCTTTACCCATCCATCAATCAATGGACATTGGGCTGTTTCCATAATTTGGTTAAAAATAGACACATAGGGGGCACGTGGGTGGCTCAGTTGGTTAAGCAACTGCCTTTGGCTCAGTTCATGATCCTGGAGTCCCGGGATCGAGTCCCGCATTGGGCTCCCTGCTCAGCGAGGAGCCTGCTTCTCCCTCTGGCCCTCCCCCCTCTCATGTACTCTCTCTCATTCTCGCTCTCTCAAATAAATAAATAAATCTTCAAAAAAAAAAATAGACACATAGGTCAGTAGAACAGAACAGAGAACCAGAAATGAACCTACAATTCAATTAATCTTCAAGAACGCAGGAAACAATATCCAATGGGAAAAGAGAGTCTGTTCAGCAGTGTTGGGAAAACTGGACAGCCATATGCAAAATAGTGAAACTGGACCACTTTCTTACCATACACAAAAATAAATTCAAAATGGATTAAAGACCTAAATGTGAGAAAGGAAACCATTAAAATTGTAGAGGAGAGCACCAGTAGTTACCTCTTTGACATTGGCCATAGCAACTTCTTTTTTTTAAGATTTTATTTATTTTTTGACAGAAAGAGAGAGTGAGAGGGGGAACAGAAGCAGGGGCAGTGGGAGAGGGAGAAGCAGGCTCCCCGCTGAGCAGGGAGCCCAACACGGGGCTCGATCCCAAGACCCTGGCCATGACCTGAGCCAAAGGCAGATGCTCAATGACTGAGCCACCCAGGTGCCCTGGCCATAGCAACTTCTGACTAGATATGTCTCCTGAGGCAAGGGAAACAAGAGCAAAAATAAACTACTGGGACTTCATCTAAATAAAACGCTTCTGCACAGTGAAAGAAATAATCAACAAAACTAAAAGGCATCCTATGGAATGGGAGAATATATTTGCAAATGACATATCTGATAAAGCTTTAATATCCAAAATATATAAAGAACTTCTAAAACCCAACACACAAAAAACCCAAATTATCCAGTTCAAAAATGGGCAGAAGACATGAATAGACATTTTTTCCAAAGAAGACATATAGATGGCTAACAGACACAGGAAAAATGCTCAACCTCACTCATCACCAGGGAAATACAAATCGTAACTACAAGGTGATAACAACTCAACAACTTTCAGTATGGCTAAAATCAACAACACAAGAAGCAACAGGTGTTGGTGAGGATGTAGAGAAAGGGGAATCCTCTTGCAGTGTTGGTAGGAATGCAAACTAGTGCAACCACTCTGGAAAACAGTATGGAGATTCCTCAAAAAGTTAAAAATAGAACTACCCTAGAATCCAGCAATTATAGTATGAGGTATTTACCCAAAGAATGCAAAAAATACTAATTTGAAGGGATACCTACACCCTGATATTTTATAATAGCATTTAGAACCATTTGCCAGATATTAAAAGGTGGATGTCTTGAGGCCAAAGGTAATTGGAATCCCTTACCCCTGAGAGCCTATATAGGGGCTTACATAGCCCCCCTCATATCATCTGGAGAATTAATAAAAAATTAATTAATAAAAAACCAATTGATGGTCAGCATGTTCTGGTCTAGCAGAGATGGAGGTCTCTGAGACCCCACCTTCCTGATGAGTTCGCATCTTCCATACTCCCTTTTCCCTACTTCTCTTTCCAAGCAGAAGAGAGAGAGTAGGGGAAGGGGCAGAGGGAATCTCAAGCAGACTCCATGCTGATCATGGAGTCTGATGGCGGGACTCAGTGTCGTGACCCTGAGATCATGACCTGAGCTAAAATCATGAGTCAGACGCTTAACAGATTGAGCCACCCAGACACCCCTCTATCTCACAAAATTCTTAAGAGGGTTAAATAAGTAACGTAGAAAGCAGTTACTGCCATGTCTGGCACACACATTGCATATTCTCAATAAATTGGTGAAGTATGGAATAGGATTAGTAGAAGTATTTGCTGTGTTAATGAGAGTAATAATAATGGCAAACTGATAGCATACTTGCTGGGCGCCAGGCAGTGTTCTAAGCACTGGGTATATATTGAGTCATTGGGACCTCATGGTAATACTACAAAGTTGGTATTACTATAATCTTCAGTTTAAGATAAGAAAACTGATACATATATGAATTAAGTAACATGTCCAAGTTCACACAACCACTGATGCTGGTAATTATGATGGAGGGGAAGAGGACAGGCAGAAAGAAAAGAGGAAAGGAAAGATGGAGATGAAAGACAGGAGAATGGGAAGGAGATAAGGGCACAATAAGTTCGTTATCTACTGTACTTCTAGAGTCAGGGATTTGAAATCCCTTTTTTTAATATTCATTGAGACTGGAAAAGACATAAAAGTCCCTTTTAACTTCTAGCTTGAAAAACAAAAATGAGAGGGACGCCTGGGTGGCTCAGATGGTTAAGCGTCTGCCTTCGGCTCAGGTCATGATCCCAGGGTCCTGGGATCGAGCTCTGCGTTGGGCTCCCTGCTCAGTGGGGGAGTCTGCTTCTCCCTCTCCCTCTGCCCCTCCCCTGCTGCTCTCTCTCAAATAAATAAATAAAATCTTTAAAAAAAATTAAAAAAATGAGAGGCAGTGCATACATTCATAAGGTCAAAGGTCTTGCCTTATAGATACCTATGCTCGCATTGTACTGCTCTAATCAATTCATTTGGACAAACAGGAAATGTATCCAAGCAACCATGGGAAACCAAAATGATCACATTTAGAATTTGGTAAGAAGTGGAATGAACTTGGGCGCCTGGGTGGCTCAGTTGGTTAAGCAACTGCCTTCGGCTCAGGTCATGATCCTAGAGTCCCTGGATCGAGTCCCGCATCGGGCTCCCTGCTCGGCAGGGAGTCTGCTTCTCCCTCTGACCCTCCCCCTCTCATGTACTCGCTCTCTCTCATTCTCTCTCTCTCAAATAAATAAATAAAATCTTTAAAAAAAAAAAAAGAAGTGGAATGAACTTGAATGTTCTTTACTGCTGGAGCTGTAATTATAGGTTTTAACTACCTGCAGGAGGTTACAAAGGTAAAGCGAATGGAATAATTCAGCATGAGTCAAAAAAATATATATCATTGAGTGGGGTGCAAGAGAATGTTTATATAAGAAATAATCATTCTTACTAACTTTCATCCAAGGCAATTTCATAATTGATCTAAAAATATAAGTGATAAAATAATGTTTGCACTTCTCCTAGAAGGAAGACTCTCTTTAAGACTAGTGATACCTATAATTTGTCATGAAAAACACTTTCCCCCTACCTTCATACTCTCTCTGCACCACTTCAAAGGAAATCAAGCACTTATAGGCATTTCAAGAGATATTTGTGTCTGTTAGAACAGCATCTCCTAAAATTAAGTCAGCATGTTAATTATATCAGAATCACATTATAAATAAGGATACTTGGACTCCAACAAAGATGTGCTATAACAATCTCTGATTGTGGGTCCCAGGAATCTTGCATTTTTAATAAGCAACCTAGGTGATTTTATTTTGTTCACTTAAGTTTGAGAATAAAATTAATTCAAGACATTTTTATGGAATAATCAAAAACTTCTTTCAGTACAGCTCTCTGAGCATAATTTTGGGTCCTTAAATAGTTATTCCCAACAAACTGAAGATTTTATCTTAGAAACATTGTCTTTCTAATACAGAGTAATCTGTTTTCTAACTTCTTAGCATTGGGACAGTAATACAAACACAGGAGTATTGGTACTCCTAAATTTGGGCTCAAAGCCAATTTGAATATCTCTTAGACACGAGCATACGTCTGCATCATCCCAGGCAATAGGAGAGAACTAAAGAAGAGTGATGGACAACGATGAACAAGTTTCATCATCCTGCATCTGAATCAGATTACTGAATAGAGAGAGGAAACTTCATGAATGATAATACACAAATAAAGAAGGAAACCTACTTTATATTAATATTGTATAAAACTCTTATGTAATGTATAAACTATATACAAATACTCTCCTCTCTGTGCTCTCATTCGTTCTCTTTCAACTGGGTAAGGAATCCTAGAAATTCTAGAAAGGGAAATTATTGATAAAAGTTTACAATCCCTTTGTCTCCATTTGCAAGGACACTAATTCTTTAACTGTGATGCGCAGAGAACATCATTATTACAGCCTTTAATAACAAGAAGAACTAACTTAAGTAACAGAATTAGATTTGGATATGGGAGTGGCACCTGGATGGCTCAGTCGGTTAAGCATCTGCCTTCAACTGAGGTCATGATCTCAAAGTTCTAGGATCAAGCCCCAAGCCAGGCTCCCTGCTCAGCGGGGTGTCTGCTTGTCCCTCACCCTCTACCTCTCCCACCCGCTCATTCTCTCTCTCAAATAAATAAACAAAATCTTAAAAGATTGGGACATGGGAGGAGAACAGGTAGCATCAATGGATTGAAATTAGTGGAAGATGGATTTTTGATTCCATGTAAGAAAGAAATGTTCATAAGTTTAAGATGGCAAAAGTAGACTAGGCTGTCATAACTGAAATTATAACCCTGTAGGAGGATCCAAGCAGAAGCCAAATGGCATCTACTTCTCTTGAGGTAAAGAAGATAGGATGGCTAGTTGGGATACTAGCTAAGAGGATACCTGTTTTTCCTTCATGTAACTGTCTAACAACACTTCTTTGTAGAATAGTAGTCTTTTTTTTTTTTCCTTAATTCCACAGTTTGTTGCCATCTTCCTTCTACTTTTGGAGTGTCTGTGGTTTAAAGGATAAACTTCAGAGACATGATGAATATGTAGGGACAGAGTTAAAAAGTGTTATATTTCCCAGCAGATTATATGTTTTTCACCAGCTGTGGCATATTAATCTATCTTAATCCCTGAGCAGTCTGTCATTAGATACCCAAAAGAATCAGACTGTCCTATAAACTAAAATTAAAGATATAAAATGGATATAATTATGATCAGGTTTTATACTATGTCAATGCCAATCTAATTCACCTGACCATAAAAACATGGAAATAAATGCATAAAAGTTAGTATATATCTTTTGAAGATTTATTTATTTGGCGGGAGCAGAGGAAGAGAGAGAAAATCTTCAAGCAGACTCCCCACTAAGCAGGAAACCCAACACAGGGCTCAATCCCAGGACCCTGAGATCACGATCTGAGCAGAAACCAAGAAGTGGACGCTTAACCAATTGAGCCACCCAGGCACCCTTGAATGTATGTATATATATTTTGAAAACATTTTTTTTCTCAATAAAACAATTTATGCATGTTCATGAAATTTAAAACCAGGTTTAGGTTAATAAGAGATGCCTAAATTCAGTTTTCTATATTTACCTAATGGTAAGAAACTCAAAGACATTTTACTTTTTGAAAATAAATACAATTAGGCATCTAATTAACTCATTTGGTAATTTTTTTCTTTGTGTGGATTAAATTTGTACTTGCTGTATATAAAGAGATCATTATTACTGGGAAATTTAAAAATGCAGGGTTTTTAAAAACAATGATATAAACAATTACTAGGTTAGGTTATCCCAATAAGGATTTTATTGCACATTATTGAAACATCTTTCTTCAGAGAAGTTCAAGAAAGTTTTGAACATTTTGTAAAAACAAAATAATACATACATATATACATACGAGTAAACAGATTTTTTAATTTAAATTCAATTACCCAATATATTATACATCATTAGTAAACAGAATTTTTTTTTTTTTTTTTAAGATTTCATTTATTTGACAGAGCACAAGCAGAGGGAGAGAGAGAGAGAAGCAGGCTCCCTGCTGAGCAAGGAGCCCGATGTGGGGCTCGATCCCAGGACACTGGGATCATGACCCAGGCCGAAGGCAGCCGCTTAACCAGCTGAGCCACCCAGGCGTCCCCAGAATTTTTTTTTTTAAAGATTTTATTTATTTATTTGACAGAGACAGCGAGAGAAAGAACACAAGCCGGGGGAGTGGGAGAGGGGAGGGAGAAGCAGGCTTCCCGCAGAGGAGGGAGCCTGATGTGGGGCTCGATGTGGGGCTCAATCCCAGGACCCTGGGATCATGACCTGAGTGGAAGGCAGATGCTTAATGACTGAGCCACCCAGGCGCCCCAGTAAACAGAATTTTTAAAGAACCAAATTTTCAGGTTATATCCAGTCTTTGAGGTGTGGCTATCTCCTAGTTTTTTTTAAAGATTTTATTTATTTATTTGACAGAGAGACAGAGAGTGAGAGCAGGAACACAGCGGGGGAGTGGGAGAGAGAGAAGCAGGCTTCCTGCTGAGCAGGGAGCCCAATGTGGGGCTCGACCCGAGGACCTTTGGACCATGACCTGAGCCAAAGGCAGACGCTTAACAACTGAGCCACCCAGGCGCCCCTCAATATCTCCTATTAGAAATTGTATTTATTAATGACTAAATGAGAGAGAATACTCAGAAAAACATATAATCAAATTTTGTGTGATTTTTTTTTTACACTAAGATTTTTAAGACAAAGTGATTTTATACTCAATTTTTACCAAATGTATTTAATGAAAATGAAATACACAGTCTGATCCTAGGTGACATAACCATGTGTGTGTGTGTGTGTGTGTGTGTGTTAGTAATTCAGTCTACTCAGATTAGAACTTTCCACTATGAAACATTTGCTACCATTTTTACCAGGTGGTCATGTGAATAAGTTCAAGCCTATAAAAGTCTCTACAGACAAGCCCAAGTCTTCCTTTCCCAGCTAATGCCAACTCTTAAAGAATTGCCAGTATCATGATATATGACCTATTCTTTTCCTTCAGGCCCTGTAAGCTTTTCTTTCCCATAAGAACTTTTCAAAATGAACACTGAAAACCCACCCGCTCTCATTTAAGATAAGTATTATAAAATTTACTACTTTATTTCTTTTGCATGTGTGTGCTTATTTATTTTTTATGTTAGTCACCGTACAGTATTTCATTAGTTTTTGATGTAGTGATCCATGATTCATTGTTTGCGTATAACACCCAGTGCTCCATGCAGTACATGCCCTCCTTAATACCCATCATCAGGCTAACCCATCTACCCCCCCCCTCCCCTCTGAAACCCTCAGTTTGTTTTCCAGAGTCCATAGTCTCTCATGGTTCATCTCCCCCTCTGATTTCCCTCCCTTCATTTTTCCCTTCCTTCTCCTAATGTCCTCCCTGCTAGTCCTTATGTTCCACATATAAGTGAAACCATATGATAATTGTCTTTCTCTGCTTGACTTATTTCACTTAACATAATCCCCTCGTGTTCCATCCATGTAGATGTAAATGGTGGGTATTCATCCTTTCTGATGGCTGAGTAATATTCCGTTGCATATATGGACCACATCTTCTTTATCCATTTGTCCGTTGAAGATGACACTACAGATAAACGGCTGGTATCCAAAATCTATAAAGAACTTCTCAAACTCAACACCCAAAAAAACAAATAATCAAGTCAAAAATGGGCAGAAGACATGAACAGACACTTCTCCAAAGAAGATATATGAATGGCTAACAGACACATGAAAAAATGTTCAACATCATTAGCCATCAGGGAAATTCAAATCAAAACCACACTGAGATACCTCCTTACACCAGGTAGAATGGCAAAAATTAACAAGGAAGGAAACAACAAATGTTGGAGAGGCTGTGGAGAAAGGGGAACGCTCTTACACTGTTGGTAGGAATGCAAGTTGGTACAGCCACTTTGGAAAACAGGATGGAGGTTCCTCAAAAAGTTAAAAGTAGAGCTACCCTATGATCCAGCAATTGCACTCCTGGGTATTTACCCCAAAGATTCAAATGTAGTGAAAAGAAGGGCCACATGCACCCCAATGTTCATAGCAGCAATGTCCATAATAGTCAACCTGTGGAAGGAGCCAAGATGCCCTTCAACAGATGAATGGATGAAAAATGTATTACTTAAAAAATAAATGTAATTTTTATTTTGAAAAAAAATTACAGAAAAGATGACTGTATACTGAAGCTCCATATACCTATTACTCAGTTTTGACAATTATGCAGGCATTGCTTCATATGTTTAAACCATTCTTCTTTGCTCTCCTGTTTAAAAAATTCCTTTAAATATTTGAAAGTGTAACTCAGGCACCATGGCATCTGACTCCTACTCAGCTACAATGCATATCTATCTATCATCATCATCTACCTATTTCAATGTATCTATTACTATTATATATATAATGAAAACTTAAAAGGACATTTTCTTACAAAATAACAATGTCATTATCACAACTAATATACTTAATAATTAAAAATTCTATTCTTGGAAGTCTGGTTCAATGAGATACTCAAAAATAACTCTATTCTTGGAAATCTTTGGCTCAATGAGATACTCAAATTCACATGACCTGCATAGTCATCTTCAGCATGGACAGGTACAGGAGAGAAAATAGAACCTGACAGCAGGGAAGAATCCCATGTGTTTCATCAACAGGCATCCTCACATTAGTCCATATAACGGACCAGGGCCTATTCTCTGTGTCTCTGGGTAAGTCTCATCTAAGGTATGAGAGCATGAGATCATACAAGTAGAAGCTCGAGCCATCCTGGCTTAGAAGCTCCATATTCCAAGGGATCCCAAGTTACAAAAGACACTTCACTCAGGCAAGATCCAAGCTCTGGTTGCCCCATAATGTATTTATGATACATTCCTAGACTTCTTCAATGAGGTGCAATCTACCAATCTTAGGATGACTTTGCTATTAAACAGTATTGCCAGGAACAGAGCTGACATTTCATTTTTACTGGGCTTCTGGGAGAGAAGAGCTAGAAACATTTTGAACCAAGGTCAATTTTTCATGTAAAAGGGGAAAAGGATTTTTGACCTTTTACTCAGAGTTCACCTACAAACACTAATCCCTTTGACATAAAAAAGCAAGTCAATACACAATTGACCACCAGGATTTGAACTATCAAAAGGGTATTAGTATCTCCTCCATTCCGAGATCAATTGGACTTTATGTGGGGGGGAAGGATAATTAATTTTACAGTGTCTTTTTTATCCTGATGATCAGGAGGCAAATTTACATTAAAAAACCGCTAAATGAAAGTGTAGAACACAAGAAGCAGAGAGTAGTAAATCTTTTGTTGTATCCCCTTTAACACGAGTGTCTTTCAAATATAACATCATTCAATCTGGTGTTTCATCAAATCTGAAGGCACAGTTACAACCCTGTCAAAAAAGAACACTATTATTCTTCTGGTATGGCACTTAAAACTCAAAACTGCAATACCAAACTTTATATTGGGTACAGGGCTAAATCAGTGTATAAATTTAGTATTTAGGGATTATTCTATAGGTGCAGCCTTGGCACTCCTAAATTTAGCGGTAGAAATTCCTATGCAGCTGCAGAAATGCCTCCATATTACTGTCACTGCCATCCTAAGCATTGTTCAGGGCATGGTTGGGACTCACCCCACACAAGGGGATTAGGATGTTCCACAAAGATGTATCTTTGTAGTAGTAGAATTTTGGCAAGTTGCTGCTGATGCCAGTGAACTCTCTTTAGATGTCAGACCATCATGTAGTCTTCCTAGCATTATGTTCTAGCACACAGCATTTTTCTTGGTTCTTCTGGTCTCCAGCACAGTGGGGCTTAGAGGTGCTTTTCCATAAAGTGGAGCCTCAGGACAATTGCAGCCAACATACTAGCTCCGACCCCTTGAACTGTCTGCAGTTATAGTCACAAACAAGGGGTCTACAAGTTTGAGCACCCACTTCGGCCCCTCAGTTCATGATTTGACCTGTTATCTACTGTAATCTCCACAAATGGCATCGATGCACTTGCATCAATGCAGAGTCACACCTGCCAGCCATGTTGCAGCTGAATTACTGGCCAAGTCAGTATCAGAGCTGATAGGGTCACTGGGCAGGATTTCTTCTCAGTATAAATTTGCTTTACTCCAGTTTTCCTTCATTCCCCCAAATGGAGTATCTATCTATTGTCACATGCTACAGAATTTTACCACTACATTTAGATGGATTGACCCCCACCTTAGGCATTAGTGTCTTACTATCATCAAGTTCCCAATTTAGTTTTTCTAATAACACTATGTCTCAGCCAAATATGGTTGATTATCTAAAAGTCTAGCCCATAGGGCGCCTGGGTGGCTCAGTCGGTTAAGCGTCTGCCTTCGGCTCAGGTCATGATCTCAGGGTCCTGGGATCGATTCCCGCATCAGGCTCTCTGCTCTGCGGGAAGCCTGCTTCTCCTTCTCCTTTTGCTGCTCCCCCTGCTCTTCTCTCTCTCTGTCAAATAAATAAAATCTTTAAAAAAAGTCTAGCCCACTGCTGATACTTTTTTGTAGGATTAACACTGGGTGGCCATGGGCTCAACTACACAGTCAAACTCACAAGATCCAAATAGGCCACTTTGGGCAGAAGTTTCCCTCAGAAGGGCACGTGGCCAGGAACAGTATCATTGCAAAGGAATCCCATGTAGCAGTGTGGGTTAAGGCCATTTTCTTCAGTGGTTGTTCTCAGGGGTAAAGCCATTTCTCAGCGACTGTTCTTTTGGCCTCCAGCCATGTAATAGGACAGGTGAAAAAGGACAAGTCACATCAGTTAAAGCAAAAAATGCTAGCTTAGATTTTCAGTGTTCCAAATAGGAGACAACCCTGTAACATTGGTGTGTGTGCATGGCCCAAATGGGTCCTGAAACAGAACACACCAAGTCGGAAAAGTAACCTCATGGAGCAAGACTGAAGTCTCTCTCCAGGTACTTACACTTCACTCACAGTCATCTCAGTCCAGGTGAAGAATCTCTACCATGGGTAATTTTTAGCGTAAGCAATATTGCCTGAAAACACAGCTAACGTTTTACCTTTATCAGGTTTTCAGGGAAATACAGCTAGAAGCTTCTTAACTGAGGGCCATTTTTTTTTTCACGTAAAAGAAGATCGATTTTATAAATTAATTACACAAAGCAATTTATTTATATTTTAAATTTTCAATCCAGGCCATCATTTATTTTGTTTGTTCCAGTAAGACAAGGAAAAGGAAGTTTCTTATAGCCAGAATTACAAGCTGCTTAGATTGTTGTGGTCTCCCAAGAACTACTGCAACTTTTTCTTCTACTTATTAATGGGAAGCCCACCATCTTACCAAGATAGAGATAAGGAATGCCTGTGTTGTCCTGATAAGATGACCCAGAGCCCAAGAATAACCCTCTAACCTCCAACTCACTTTACTAGTATTACAGAATTGAAATACTGCCCATTATTATGGCCACTGATAACAATTTCATTTGCCAATCCTCACATTTAATATAGTTGATTCTCTGTTTAGAAAGCAGTGATGCCTTTAGTAAAGTCAGCTATTCATTGCACTTTTGACAGTAAGTATAATCTAGGAATTCTTAAGGTATGTGTTTTGTGTGTGTGTGTGTGTGTGTGTGTGTTTCCCTCTCCCTTAGAATTGTATTATGTGTTAAGAATTGTCGTAGATGCTAGAGATATGAATGTGGCTAAGAAAGACTTAGTCTCTGCCCTCATGGCATGTAGAATGAAATGAGGTAATGCAAATGTAATTGGCATTCTATATGTGAGATCCAGGGTATTGCTGGTTGAGAGGAACATACCCACTGAATGAACAACAGAGATTTGAGGTCCCTCCTTTTAAAATAAGTTCACTTTCCTTCTTTTTTTTTTTTTTAAATATTTTATTTATTTATTTGACAGAGAGAGACACAGCGAGAGCGGGAACACAAGCAGGGGGAGTGGGAGAGGGAGAAGCAGGCTCCCCGCAGAGCAGGGAGCCCGATGCGGGACTCGATCCCAGGACCCTGGGATCATGACCTGAGCTGAAGGCAGTCGCTTAACCAACTGAGCCACCCAGGCGCCCTCACTTTCCTTCTTTACCTAATCACTTTTTAGACTTTCTTAACAGCAATCTAAAATGTAAAATCCAGGATTATAAAAGATTGCTTTTAGGTTATAAATATTCTCTCTGCGAGGCAAATATATGGTCTATTCTTAAATCTGTCTACATAAACCAGTTAAATTTGATATATGATAAATTACTCATTTTTATTTTTTAAAAAGATTTATTTTAGAGAGAGAGAGCATGAGTGGGAGGGGCAGAGGGAGAGGGATCTAGAGAATCTCAACAGACTCCTTGCTGAGTGTGGAGCCCAACAGCGGCTGGATCTCATGATCCTGAGATCATGACCTGCACCAAAACCAAGAGTTAGATGCTTAACTGACTGAGCCATCCAGGTGCCCCAATAAATTACTCATTTTTAAAAACTAATGGCTGCTTATTTTTTGGTGAGTTGGAGAATATCTTTAAATTTTGTTTTGTTTTTTAAGAAGCGTATTTTTCTAGCGAAGTCTTAAATATTGGAGAATGATTTTCTTGTTTTTGAAATACAACCTCTGTGAATACACTTCTTGGATAATTTTTTTTCTTAACACTTTAGGGAGCATAAAAATAGTGCATAACAGTAACATTACTTCTGTATAAACAAAAAACTGTGTGTGTGTATTTATGTTGGTCTCAGGTTTTCTTTCCTATTTTTCATTTCTGTGTATTGAAAAAAAACGTTTTACCAGGAGCCAAAAAAATAAATTCTGAGACATTTCTTTATTACCTTTTAGGATTTAGTCATGCAAAGAAGTTTGAGAGTACTTCTTTTTTCACTTAATTCTAATGTTCTATATATATTTGATATATCATCAAAGTAAGTCACAAGGATCTTTATTCATTAATTTAGCTAGACTCTTTTAAAACCATTAAATATCTACATTAAAGATTATGAAAAATCTGGAAAGTTTTCTTCTATCATATCTTTTATTATTTCTTTCTTCTTTTTTTTTTTTTGACCAGGTTTCATTTTTGAAAAAAAACAATTATCTTTGTGTTGGCTTTCTATTCTTTGACCTGATAGACAAAATTACACTCTTTGAAGATGTTCCCACGCTAATTTTGGGAGACAGTCCCAATGTGTTATCCATTTTATCCTTTGTGACTTTCAGTTGGGTATTTAAAAATGACATTCTTTTACCTATCTATCATCAAGTTTTCTATCAGTTCAAAAGTCTTTTTATAGTTCCAGTCTCCTCGTTTTACACTATTTCATTGTCCTTTCTTATTCTTTGCAATTATGAGCTTATTTTTTGCTTTTTCATTTTAGCCTATCCTGTCATAGAGAATAGAACTATTCTTTTTCTACTCTTCTTTGCTTATCATGTTTGCCTCTACACATTTGAGAATATTGAAAGTTCTCAAACTTGATTTCTGGATCTCTAATCAAATCTCTTTCAGAGATATAATATTTCTCTGAATTTACCAACCATACTTTTCTCCCTAATTCTGAACAACTGCTCTATTGAACCACAAGTCCAGATTGCGTGCTTTCAATCTGATGAGTGACTCACTGGTTTCTGTTGTTTTGGCAATTGAGACATTCATTACCTGGTCTTATATTACCTCTGGGCACCAGGTTAATGTACAGAGTTTCTAGTACAAGTGTCTTTTTTCTAGTAAGCTTTTTCCTAATACCTTCTCCTTTAGTCTTTTGTTTTTACTATAAAGTTCTTACCTGGGCAACCTCATCTATTTTCATGGACTTCATTTCCACCTTCATGTTAATGGCTTCTAATCTTTATCTCTATTATTTTCTTGAACCATGAGTTCCTTGTTAAATATCTCTACTGGGGTGTTCCCAAAATATCACCAGCACAGTCTGAAATAAAACTATGGTCCCTTTTACAAATGTTCCCACCTTGTAGTAAGTTGTATCACGTGATATGGGGATATCATTTACCTTTCCCTATTAGTCTTTATCTTCATTGTCTGTTTCTGAATATCATGCATAGTAATTAGGGTGCTTGCAACTTCTGTAAAAAAAACATTCAGTCACACATTATGTTCATCAAGGGTCATAAAAAAACAAACTTGCACTTAAAATTAATTTTTAAAGATTTTATTCATTCATTCATTCATTCATTCATTCATTCATTCATTTTTCAATGAGAAAGATAGTACAAGCAGGAGAAGCATCAGAGGGAGGGGGAGAAGCAGGCTCCCACTGAGCAGGGAGGCCAACTCAGGGTCAGGAACCCGGGATCATGACCTGAGCTGAAGGCGGACACTTAACAGAGCCACCCAGGCACCCCTGAAATGATTTTTATTGGAAAAAAAATAAACTAAATGATTTTATTACAAATATAAAAGGTTAAAACTTAAAAAAAATATGTAAAAGGTTAATACACTGTTAAATTTCTATTTGTGTCTTAAGAGAAAATTCAGTATAATTGGAGTGTCTTATCTAATTGTTTTAATGATCTCCTTAAGTACAAAAGAGATACAGAAAGTAAATCTACTCTTCATCTAATTCTTTAATTTCCCTTCTTCTGAGAAAGTCCTGTCTCTAGTCTGGGTCTGCAACTGTGTCTTTCTGTGATTCCTTTGTCTTTCTTTTCCTGCAACTTTTAGTAAGACCCTTAAATCCAGACCAAAAAAAAGCTGCGTCTTTTGCCTCCTTCATATTTATGTTTAATGACCTATGATAAAGTAATCACTGTAACTTAATAATTAGAGACATGAAAAAGGCAATTATCACTTAATGTGCCCCCTAGTTCATACAATTAAAATGAAGACATGTCATATCCATTGGGATCTAAGGTAAGACTTAATAAATACTAAATTAAATGCCAAAGTAAACCCAGAAGCCAAAGAGCTGCAGTCCTTCCACCAGTAAAATGTTTATGTAAACATTTCATATTTGATTTTGTATATTGATCCTTGTCTCATAATAAACACAAAACTAATTTACAGAAGAATGATTTTATACATTGTTATACTTATTAACTCAGTTAAGTCTTCTCTGGCTTGGTTACTTCAAAGAGAAAGTTAGTTTCAAAATTATCAGATGGATTAGATCAAATTAGTGTTACTTAGTATGTAGTAACAATGAGGGGATTAATCTTGGAGTGAAATTTAGATGTATGATTACTGCAGAACTTGAAGAGCATATTTTAAAATGTAGACATATATAAAAGTTTCATGATTTTTTTTTTTTTTTTGAATCTACTCTAGTTGCCATAAAATTTTGCTAAATTTCACCCTTTAAATGCTTGATGGTTCCAGCTGGGTGCAATCATGAGCTATGCTAACTGCATTTCTTCAGGATACTTAAATAATCAGATTTTATGTGAGCATATTGTCATGAGAGACAAAAAAGAAATGATAACCATATGAGTGCCAATTTTTGTTCTTAAAAATAGGTTGCTGCTTACATAAATCATTAAAAGAAATAGTATACTTTTTAACTGCAAGACACAAATCTGTTAGAATTTTTCTCAAATGTCACCCTGATTTCCCTTTTCTGCCCCATCTCCAGTTATAAATACTCCTTCTTACAGAGTTTTAAGTACATTTCCTCCCCACTCCAGTTGTAAGTATTTTTTCTTTTCTTTGAATTTAATTGCATTTATTGCAAATTTAAAAACAAATAAATATAAATGCAAACAATGATTAACATGGTCACTTATTTTCTCTGTTGCTAATACCGACCTATTTGAGTGCAAATCATTATTTTTCCATTTTATAATATCTAGCACATAGCTAATTACATTTGTAGGTTTTTGAAGTTGGGTCTAAATTAAACTGGAAACATTTGGGATTATTCCCTTTGTTTAGTCTGTAAACATGTCTATTCCTTCATTCCTGTAGTCATTGTTTTTTTAGTATGAATTAATTATTAGTTATTAAAATATATTTTAGTGTTGTCTTCTGTGTGATACAATTCAAATTTAAAAAGCCACTTTATTTTCATCCTACACCTTCATATTTTAGGTTGTTTTTTTCCAAAGTGAACTGCAGAGATTATTTGATCTCAGTCTACATATTAAGAATATGAGAGCCAGAGAGGTAACTTCCTAAAGGCCACACAATTTGTTAACAAATGTAGTTTATAATCTTCCATTTTTTCTCATGTCTCCCACAGTAATTAATGTTGTTTTAATTATAATTCCTGCTTTATAAATGTGTCAACTGATTGCTAGAATGATTCCCACTTTTAAATTATTAAGATTATTTAGCAGGTTTGTTATATTGTCCTAGTTATTTGTGCTATAATGTAATATTAGTGTTCTGTTTTAAGAGGAAAAAAAATTGCTAAAGATGAATTTAGTTGGAAACAGCATCACATTTTAAGCTTAAATCCCAAATAGTTATTAATGTTAATCTTATCCTTCACTTTAAAGTTTCTTTTATTTTCCCTCCAAATAAATTCTGAAATTTAGTCCTAATGATTAAAATAATGATGGCTTAATTTTTTTTTTACTATTTTTCTAAGAGCACTCATTAATATAATCTACTTATTTAAAATACCTATACTGCATTTACTTTTCTTTAAACCTATGCAGATGAGAGACACCGTAACATATCCCACCATATAAGTCCTATGTGATGACCTGTTACCCCTTATGTGAAACCAAAATGTTTCCTTATCCAATTACTTTTCACAGCAAGTCAGGCTAAAAACTTATTAGTGTAGATGGATTCTTGAACACCAAAATCAGGGGCTGAAGAATTGAAAGAAGAGGAAGAAAAATGATTAATAGAGTAGTTAGTTTTTCTCTCTGTAAGACTGAAATATAGGATTTGTTTAAATCTTTTTCCCCTGGGGCGCCTGGGTGGCTCAGTCTTTAAGCGTCTGCCTTCAGCTCTGGTCATGATCCCAGGGTCCTGGGATGGAGCCCCAGGTCAGGTTCCCTGCTTAGAGGGAAGCCTGCTTCTCCCTCTCCCACTCCCCCTGCTTGTGTTCCTTCTCTCTCTGTTTCTGTCAAATAAAAAATTAAAAACTAAAAAATAAAATAAATCTTTTTTCCCTAAGTGAGGTTTTTTTTTTTAAATGTGTTTTTTCTTTTTAGATAATCCAGTATTTTTTAAAACTGAAGAATAAAGTAATTGAAATTACTTAGAAGTGTATTTCTTTATATTATTGTCAATTTCCATTGATGAATAGTTAAGAGGTTTTAGTTTCAGTGAAATGCATTTTATTCCACGTAAATAATAAAGCCTATTTATTAAACACACATATATTTTATTTGCTCTTATAAACCAAAAATACTGGATGTGCCAGGATCAGGGAATATGTAATTTAATATATATAAAAAGTAATCACAATTCAGGGAAATACAACAAAGATACACAATTTATTATGTCCTCATATTTTTCCTGGAGTTTCCTGGTAGCAAAAGGCAAAAGAGAAATGCATTTAGATGAGTATACCTTATCAGTAAGTAGGAGACATACAATTATTTAGGTTTAATGAATGTTTCTTTTTGACTAATTCTCACATATAAGTTAAATTAAAAACTGGCTATCTGTACACTGTCTTCCTTAATCAGTCACATTGACCTTCTGTGGATTCAGAATTGATGTTATTGCCACTACCTTACTTTGCCCTCATAACTCCTTGGAAATCTCTCTGAAGTTAACCATAATTATAGTGGATTATAATTGCTTGTTTTGGTCCATTTTCTCTCCTAGGTTGTGAACTATTCTAACTTAGTATCTTTCATAGAACTTAAACTATTTCCTGACATATGTGAAAGTACAATAAATGTTTAGTAAATAAATAATAAGTGAAAGGAAAAGAGGAAGATAGAGGGAAGGGGGGAGGGAGTATATAGTGTGTATATATATATATATATACACACACACTACATACATATAGTATACACATTTTTATATCATCTATATGCTATACGTGTATATAACATATATGTGATGTATAGTGCATCTATATATGTGCACAGTGTGTATATATATATATACACACACTACATACATATAGTATACACATTTTTATATCATCTGTATGTTATATGTGTATATAACGTATATGTGATGTATAGTGCATCTGTATATGTGCATAGTATATATATATATATACACACACACTGCATACATATAGTATACACATTTTTATATCATCTGTATGTTATACGTGTATATAACATATGTGATGTATAGTGCATCTATATAAGGGCATAGTATATATATATATATACACACACACACTATATATATGTATATAATTAGATTCATTATATATGTGTATATATTTACCTATATTGCATATAAATTATTTTGGAAATTCCCAACACACTGGACTTTTATTATCAGGCTAAGTTTTAATGCTCCAGAATACTTAGTGCTTCATGTGTGCAGTTTATTTTCGAAAACTCTATATATTCCTGCTTTAAGCAATAGAATCAACATAAACTTACTTTGTGTGTGTTGTCTTTTCTCTGGAATAAAGTTTCCAAAAAGAGTAACCAGATATAAAAATACGTACAAAGGGCAGGAATAAACCTTAAACTATATGTTTATATACAAATACTATATGCTAATCTACTATATACTATTGTGTACTATTATATACTATATATTATATATGCCATATAAGTATATAGTACATATAGACTATATTATATTGTATACTGTATTTAGTATATACTATAACACTATATATGTGTGTATATACTATTAACTATGAGTTTTATTTACTTTTGTTTGTTTCAAGTTTTTATTTAAATTCTAGTTAGTTAACGTATAGTATAATATTGGTTTCAGGAGTAGAATTTAGTGATTCATCACTTACATATAACACCCAGTGCTCATCACAAGTGCCCTCCTTAATGCCCATCAGACATCTAGCCCATCCCCCACCCACCTCTCCATCAACCCTGTTTTTTCTCTATAGTTAAGAGTCTCTTACAGTTTGTTTCCCTCTCTCTTTTGTTTCCCTTCCCCTATGTTCATCTGTTTTGTTTCCTAAATTCTACATATGAGTGAAATCATATGGTATTTGTCTTTCTCTAACTTATTTTGCTTAGCATAATACACTCTATCTCCATCTATGTTGTTGTAAATGGCTAGATTTCATTCATTACTCATTCTGAGTAATATTTCATTGTGTGTGTGTGTATATATACATACATATGTGTGTATGTATATATATATATATATATATATATATCATATCTTTATCTGTTGATCAGCTGATAGGCATTTGGGCTCCTTCCATAATTTGGCTATTGCTGATAATGCTGCTCTAAACATCAGGGTGCATGTGCCCCTTGGAATCAATATTTTTGAAATCTTTGGATAAATGCCTAGTAGTGTAATTGCTGGATTCTAGGGTAGTTCTATTTTTAACTTTTTAAGGAACCTCCATATTGGTCTCTAGAGTGGCTACACCAGTTTGCATTCCCACCAACAGTGTAAGATGGTTCCTCTTTTTCCACATCCTTGCCAACATCTGTTGTTTCCTGTGTTGTTAATTTTAGCCATTCTGACAGGTGTGAAGTGGTATCTCATTGTAGTTTTGATTTGCATTGTCGTGATGATGAATGAGGTTGAGCATCTTTTCATGTGTCTGTTAGCTATCTGGATGTCTTCTTTGGAAAAATGTCTATTCATATCTTCTGCCCATTTCTTAACTGGATTATTTGTTTTTTAGGGTGTTGAGTATACAAAATATGACAAATGTCATATTTTGTATACTAACACTTTGTCAGATATATCATTTGCAAGTATCTTCTTCCATTCTGTACGTTGCTTTTTAGTTTTGTTGATTGTTTCTTTTGCTGTGCGGTACCTTTTAATCTTGATGAAATCTGAGTAGTTCATTTTTGCTTTTGTTTCTTTTGCCTCTGGAGATGTATCTAGTAAGAAGTTACTGTGGCTGAGGTCAAAGAGGTAAACTGTCAGTGTTCTCCTCTAGTATTTTGATGGTTTCCTATCTCACATTTAGGTTTTCCCATCCATTTTGAATTTATTTTTGTGTATGATGTAAGAAAGTGGTCCGGTTTCATTCTTCTGCATGTTGCTGTCCAGTTTTCCCAACGCCATTTGTTGAAGAGACTGTCATTTTTCCATGGGATATCCTTTCCTGCTTTGTTAAAGATTAGTTGACCATATAATTGTGGGTCCATTTCTGGGTTCTCTATTCTGTTGCATTGTTCTTTGTGTCTGTTTTTGTGTCAGTACCATACTGTCTTGATAACTACAGCTTGAAGTCCAGAATTGTGATGCCTCCAGCTTTGCTTTTTTTTCAGGATTTCTTTGGCTATTTGGAGTCTTTTGTGGTTCCATACAAATTTTAGGATTGTTTGTCTTAGCTATGTGAAAATGTTGATGCTAATTTGATAAATATTGCTTTAAATGTGTAGATTGCTTTGGGTGGTGTAGACATTTTAACAATATTTGTTTTTCTGATCCATGAGCATGGGATGTTTTTCCATTTCTTTGTGTCATCTTCAATTTCTTTCATAAGTATTTTATAGTTTTCTGAGTACAGATCTTTTACCTCTTTGGTTAGGTTTATTCCTAGGTATCTCCTGGTTTTTGTTGCAATTGTAAATGGATCATCCCTTGATTTCTCCTTCTGTAGCTTCATTATTGGTGTATAGAAATGCAACAGATTTCTGTCTGTTGATTTTGTATCCTGTGACTTTGCTGAATTCATTTATCAGTTTTTTGTGGAGTCTTTCAGGTTTTCTACAGAGTGTCATGTCATCTGTGAATATGAAAGTTTGAATTGTTCCTTGCCAATTTGGATGCCTTTTATTTCTTTTTACTGTCTGATTGCTGAGGCAATATGTTTACTATGTTAAATAACAGTGGTAAGAGTGGACACCCTGTCTTGTTCCTGACTAGAGGAAAAGCTCTCAGTTTTTCCCCATTGAGGATTATATTAACTCTGGGTCTTCCGTATATGGCCTTTATCATGTTGAGGTATGTTCTCTCTATACCTACTTTGTTGCAGGTTTTTATCAAGAGTGGATGTTGTACTGTGTCAAATGCTTCTTCTGCATCTATTGAGAGGATCATATGGTTCTTATCCTTACTTTTATTAATGTGGTGTATGAGATTGATTGACTTGTGAATATTGAACCACCCTTGAAGCCCAGGAATAAATTCCACTTGGTCGTGGTGAATTATTCCTTTAATGCACTGTTGGATTCGATCTGCTAGTATCTTGTTCAGAATTTTTGCATCCATTTTCATCAGGGATATTGGCCTATAATTCTTCTTTTTAGCAGGGTCTTTGGTTTTAGAATCAAGATAATGCTAGCCTTATAGAATGAATTTAAAAGTTTTCCTACCATTTCTACTTTTGGAGACAGTTTGAAAAAGAACAGGTATTAACTCTTCTTCATATGTTTGGTAGAATTCCCCTCAGAACTGGCTTTGGACTTGTGTTTGTTGGGACAGTTTTGATTACTGGTTCAGTTTCTTTGCTGGTTCTTTGCTTGTTCAAATTTTCTATTTCTTCCTTTTTTGGTTTTGGTAGTTTATATATTTCTAGGAATTTATCCATTTCTTCCAGATTACCCAATTTGTTGACATATAATTTTTTACAATATTCTCTTATAATTATTTGCATTCCTGTGGTGTTGGTTGTGATCTCTCCTCTCTCATTTGTGATTTTATTTATTTGGGTCCTTTCTCTTTTCTTTTTGATAAGTCTGGCTAAGGGTTTATCAATTTTATTAATTCTTTCAAAGAGCCAGTTCCCAGTTTCATTGGTCTGTTCTACTGGTTTTTATTTGTTTCTATATCATTTTTTTCTGCTCCAGTCTTTATTATTTCCCTTATGCTGGCTTTAGGCTTTATTTGCTCCTTCTCTAGCTCCTTTAGGTGTAAGGTTAGATTGTGTATTTGAGACTTTTCCTACTTCTTGAGGAAGGCCTGTATTGCTCTGTACTTCACTCTTAGGACTACTTTTGCTGCATCCCAAATGTTTTGGACTGTTGTGTTTTCATTTACATTTGTTTCCATGTATTATTTTTAATTTTTTCTTTAATTTCCTTGTTAACCCGTTCATTCTTTAGTAGGACATTCTTTAATCTTCTTGTATTTGTGGTCTTTCCAAATTTTTTCTTGTGGTTGACTCCAAGTTTCATAGTGTTGTTGTGGTTGGAAAATATCCATCGTATGATCTCAGTCTTTTGTACTGGTTGAGGCCTGATTTGTGACCCAGTATGTGATCTATTCTGGAGAATATTCCATATGCACTCAAAAAGAATATGTAATCTGCTGCTTTAGAATGAAATATTCTGAATATATCTGTCAAGTTGGTCTGGTCCAGTGTGTCATTCAAAGTCATTGTTTCCTTGTTGATCTTCTGCTTAAATAATCTGTCCATTGCTGTGAGTGGGGTGTTAAAGTCCCCTACTATTGTGTTATTATCAATGAGTTTCTTTATGTTTGTAATTAATTGATTTATATATTTAGATGCTCCCAAGTTGGGGACAACCATGAGTTTTAAATTTCTAACATTGAGCTTTAGTCAAAAAATTATTTAGAAGGCTGCTAACTATGTAAAAATAAAATGTAAGAAAATGGACATTTACATAATAAAATAATCCAGTGTTTAAAAATCCAGGAGAAGTGATAGAAAATGTTGATCTTAAATTGCCAGAAGAAATAAAATAAAACAGGTAGTACTTTTTATAAGGCAATAAATTAATTACTGTCAATGTTCAGTATCATTTAGCCATTATCCCTGATTTTTCCAAAAGAAAAATAGCTTCAGAAATTCTTACCACATGAAATCAATGATGAATTTTATGGTGAAGATATTTTAGTGGAAATGTTTCACTGCAAAAGTATTTGAAAACTGCAGACTCAATTCTAAAGTAAAAAGCCATGGACAGTATTGAAAGTTTGGGGATTAAATATTAATGGGCATGCCTACTGTGTAGGCTTGTGTTTGTGTGTGTGTGTTCATTACTTCATTTTAAAGGAACTTTCAAAATTAGAATTAATAAAAGTGTCTGGTCAATGGTGAATGAAGGTAGTTTAACAAATTCGGCTTCCCTGCTTATTAAACATAAGCAAAGGAAGGATCATTTTATTTATATTAATACATTTGCCAAAATTGACACTGAAAACAAGAGAGTAGTATCATTTTTCATTTCTACAGTAGGCAGATATACATGTATATTTGTTTCCCTTTTTTCAGAAAATTTGTTATAATTAAAATATTAATGCATTAGCATTTTCTTCTCATACTGTAATATTTATTTTTATATTATATTTAGCTTTGTGAGTACTTTCTTTATATGTATGTTTATTTGTATACAAGAAGTTAAAATTCATTTTTCATTTTCTGGCCATCATAACTTCACTTCATGATTATTAGTGGGAATAACTGTCACATAAAGGAGGGAGTGATAAAAATTGATCTCTTCCTGTGTCAGATATTCTAGGAGTGTCGCTATATTTTTTTTTACAAGTTTTTTTTTTTTTTTAAGATTTTATTTATTTATTTCAGAGAGAGAGAATGAGAGAGAGCACATGAGAGGGGGGAGGGTCAGAGGGAGAAGCAGACTCCCTGCCGAGCAGGGAGCCTGATGCGGGACTACAGGATCATGACCTGAGCCGAAGGCAGTCGCTTAACCAACTGAGCCACCCAGGCGCCCGGAGTGTCGCTATATTTTAAAACAGTTTCATAACTTTACACACACACACGGGATCCATATAACAGTACTACTAGGTCTCCCTATATTCTTTGTTTTCTGATTCCCATAATAGCACTTCACAGTATCAGCTCTTACTTCCCATCTTTGTCCTGATTTGCATGCAGATTTGCACACTCATGTCATCTTGAGCAAAGCTATAGTTTTCTGAAAGTGAAGGAGGATACTTTTAGCCTTGGACTTAGCAAAAGAATGTTGTTGGTTTTATTCACAGATGAAGGAGAGACAGAAAAGAACACAATTCTATTACATTTGAGGAAAGGAAAACAAGTACTGTTACCCAGAAGATGCGGTCTACAAAGAACACATGTATTAAGATACTGGGGAACAATGGTAAATTGTGGGAGGTGTGGGACCATACACAGCTTTTTCCTTCTCTGTTTTGGCTGCTTCTGCTGAGCCATCTGATCCATGAGGACAAAGATCATGCCTTTCTTTTTCACCATGTAACCTCTAGTGGATGTCCTTTTTCTCATTTGTATGTGCCTCAAATGTCCTTCTTTAGTGATCTCCTTCCTATAATCTGAACCCTGTCTGCCCTGCTCCCCTGGCCCCATCATCTGAAGGGTGGGCACATGCTCTAAGACAAGTTGTCTAGAACCCCACTCATAGGGATTGAAGACCTCCAGAACTTGTTTTGAGGATATGGCAGCCCCATAAAGACACAAGCATCTGCTATGTGCCTGTCCTTTCTGAGAGTCAGTTATTTCTCCCTTTTAGTGTGTAATATATTCAGAATCCTTCTGGTCATTTCCCCGTCATTTTTATTAATGCTGCAGAGTTGATTTCTGTTGCTCATAAATTAAAAACAGGGGTGGGGGGTTGCCTGGGTGGCTTTGTTGGTCAAGTGTCTGACTTTGGTTCAGGTCATGATCTCAGAGTCCTGGGATGGAGCCTCATGTCATCATGCTCTGCACTCAGCAGGAAGTCTGTCACTCTGTCCCTCCCCCACTCATGCTCCCTCTCTCTCTTTCTCAAATAAATAAATAAAATCTTAAAAAAAAGAGTTTATATAAACATCAACTAGCACAGTGCCTGAAACATGGGCTGCATTTAATAAATATTTGCAGGATGGATGGATGGATAGATGGATGGATGGTTGAACAAATTGATTTTCTTCCCTGATCTGTCAACATACTGATCTGAGAGAAACCAAGACTGCTAACAAACTTGAACTTGAAAATTCAAAGCCCTTAGCTTGTCCAAGGCTGGGAAAATTTCTGCTAGAGAAACCAGAAATAAATTTCTGTCTACATGAACCTGACTTGGATAAAATAGCATTAAATAATCACTAGAAAAATGTTTATAACTAGAGTATAAGAAATCCCTCACATGAGTGAATGAATTTATCCTGGAAGCAATGTGTACAGCTATTGCATTTTCTCTATGAAGCTCGTGGTAAAAACCTGGCAAGTGTGTCTGGCCATTTTCAACTATTGTTGTAAACTGAGTTAGAGGTCCTGGGCATGTGGAAACCTGATGCCATCTCAGCCTCAAGTCTTTTTCCAATGTACCATTTTATAATTTTGAGGAAAGTCATAGCACTTTGCACCTGGGAACACGACTATAGTAGAAGAGTACAATTTATACATTCCTTATATTCTCAAAGGGGCTTGCTCCCACCTAAATTACTCTCTGCTTGATTATTAGCAATATCACTGAGGTGAAATGAGCTTCACTTCCTTTTATAAATACTTCTCCAAGGAAAACATATTTTAATATGTTTAATAGTCAATTAAAATATCTGAAGTATTTTTACTTCATAGCCCTTTTGAGGAAATATATTTAAAGTGTTTCTTCAAGTAATGATCCCATTTTGACTTTACAGCAGTGTATCTGTGAAGAATATAGTATTCACTGTTCAATGACTAGTGTTACATAAAATGTAAATACAAGCTTATTTAAATGCAGCGATTAACATAAAAATGGTTCACTCTAGTGTGCATTGGGGGAAAAGTAAACATATAAAGAAGTAAATTTACATTGATTGACTCAGAGGTACCTCTTGTAATGTGATAACAATTTAAAAAACATTCCCCCATAATTCAAATATTCGGAATATGGTTAGGTGTAATCCAATTAATGTAATGTACATGGCATTTTAGATTCATTTCAAAGTGGCAGTACATATTAAAGAACTGACACTAAAACAAACAGCCTCAAATTTTTATAACATTCCTTTGTAGCAGTTTCTGAAAAGATTTAATATTACTGAATCTTTAGCCATCAAATTTTTACCAAGTTATAGGATGGAAAAAAAATAAAAGTGTTAAAGAATAAAAACTAGTATAAATTCCTGTATTAGTGAAATTTCTGGGTTCCAGTGTAAGTCAAGAAACCCAGGAGGTTATAAGCAAATATTTACTTCTGCTGAGTAAAATGTGAGCCAAAGATTAGGCTCTGCCAAAGGCTAGAGACAAAGAAACATGTTATAGATAATTTGCATACACTCATTCAGTGTGCAAATTTAGATGCTGGAAATGAAGCAAGTGGACATTGACAAGGCTTGCTTGTATATGTTATGTGGAATGGGCAAAGCCCTAGCAACGTGTCTTACATTTGATTAGAAAGCATTATTTCTAAAGGTGTCAATTCAGTTCTCCCCTCCCCTCCTTCCCTTCCTTCCTTCTTTCCTTTTTGTCTGTTCTTTCTTTATCCTACGTCTTCCAAATCTCTGTCTTTCATTCAGTCTTTTTCTTTCTCTCTCTGTCTCTCTCAGTGTGTCTTTCTCTGTCTCTCTCTCCCATGAGAATTTGTATTAGTGGATAGGGCAGTTTACACTAGGATATAACAGTTTTATTTTTGTTTTGTTTATTTTGCTTTTCTGTGATGTCTTTGTAGATCCAGTGCAGGTTGTCTGGGTCTTTACTCTGACTCTGGGTCTTTCCTCAAACCAACAGAGGTGCTGCCATTTAGACTGTGCTAACTGCCACGGGAAAGGACGAACAGGAGTGGGGGCAGAGCTCAGCTTTTAGATGTCATAAAACACTGAAACAGCACTTGCCACTTCTACTCACATGATGTCGGCCACTGTTTTTTTATGCCTCGTTTTATGGAATTTTAACACTTATCACATAAGGCTCATTTTAATGTTATATTTTGTTATATTAAGTTCCTGTTCGATTGCATTGTGGTTAGAGAGTATAATATGTACTATCAGATTTTTAGTATTAGTTGAGATTGTATTTTGGCCTTTACATGCAGACTGTAAATTTGTGTGTGTGTTTAAATGTAGATGAATTCTCTAATAACTGATAAATGGTTCTGTTAAAGTGTTTTAAGATCAAACTCGATGACTGTTTTGTTTCCATTTCCTTACTGGAAAGTTGAGATATCATTTCTTATGAACCAAAAGAGCCCCATCTTCCAACCCTGACTCAAGGTATATGATCATTTTCCACTTTGATTCTAAGTATTCAATGTTTTCTTTTTAACACAGTGACTAAGACCTCTATATAATTAAACATTAAAACCCACTACTCCCTTTTTTTTTTAAAGATTTTATTTGAGAGAGGCAGAGAGTGTGAGCAGGGAGAGGGGCAGAGGGAGAGGCAGAAGCAGACTCCCCGCTGAGCAAAGAGCCCAACGTGGGGCTCAATCCCAGGACCCTGAGATCATGACCCAAGCCTAAGGCAGATGCTTAACTGACTGAGCCACCCAGGTGCCCCTAAAACCTACTACTATTTTTTTAGAGGTTTAAATTATTTGTTTATTTGTTTATTTTTATTTTTTTTATTATGTATGTTAGTTACCATACAGTACTTTGATATAGTATTCTATGATTCATAGTGCTCATTACAACACGTGCCCTCTTTAATACCCATCACCAGGCTACCCCATCCCCCCAGCCCCTATCCCCTCTGAAACCCTCAGATTGTTTCCCAGAGTCTGTAGTCTCTCATGGTTTTCTTTTTGTTTTGTTTTTTTTTTAAGATTTTATTTATTTATTTGACAGAGAGGGACATAGTGAGAGAGGGAACACAAGCAGGGGGAGTGGGAGAGGGAGAAGCAGGCTTCCCGCCAAGCAGGGAGCCCAGTGCGGGGCTTGATCCCCGGACTCTAGGATCATGACCTGAACCATAGGCAGACACTTAACAACTGAGCCACCCAGGTGCCACTCTCTATGGTTTTAATATTAGTTGATGTTAGAAGTTTTTTCTTAAGTTTACAAATGAGGAAACTGAGTCACAGAGAAGGTAAATGTGCTGCTTAATGAAAGTGGATTTATTTGACTCCAAACTTCTGTGCCAATAATATGTAAAAATTAATAAATCTGCCAAGATGATACTTATTAAATTTCCCTAAAATTTCAAATGCAGAAGGAAATTAATATTGATTTTTCTTTAATAACCTTTTAATATATGTCTCAATTTGAGTATGCATGTTTGCTTTAGCCAATTTAACTTCAACATTCATTTCTTTTTAATTCAGTAATAAACATGATTGAATTTACTATACTGTATGGATTGTCATAAAACATGCAATCCAGTCAAAATAATACGACAAGGATGCAAAAGAGACTACCAAATCAAAGCAAAATATGCCATAATATTTCATCATGTTCTAAATATTACATGTTGCAAATATATTAGTGCTAGGATTAAATGTCCAATATCACTGTCATATCCCAT
This sequence comes from Mirounga leonina, assembly GCF_011800145.1. Classification (NCBI taxonomy): domain Eukaryota; kingdom Metazoa; phylum Chordata; class Mammalia; order Carnivora; family Phocidae; genus Mirounga; species Mirounga leonina. Next base: position 23,586,521 of record NW_023270469.1, on the reverse strand, counting down.
ATTTCTTTCTATTTCTTCATTGAATCTAGGACAGAGATAAAATTACACAATCAAAAAGCATTTTAATTATAAAAAAAAGAGGTTACTAATACATTTAAACAATTTATATATTTTGGACAATTTTTAAATGGTTAATAGGAGTAGAGTTTTTCAGGGAATTTATGACCATTCAATATTATTTAGAAAATACGTCTTTTCTTGTCTAAACACACACACACACACACACACAAATCCATAATGTTATAACCTGTGCCAGGAAGACAGGATCTTTGCTTAGAGGATTTATATCTCTGGTGCGCTTAGATTTCAAATCATTTTGATTCTGATTTCACATATCTTTAAAATTTCATGCTTTGAAACAATAAAGTCTAAAACCTATGGAATTACTTTTGTTATAAATAAGTAATAAAACTAATCGGTGGCAGATGTAATGTATGGTGATTAACATAACATAATAAAAACTAATAGGTGGCATGTTCCTAGTGTTTTATAACATTGACTTTCAAGGTAATGGTTCAACTCTAGTTTCAGAATTTGACAGATAGCCTTAGGCAACTGAGTATGGCTGAGGTAGAAGAGTGAAGATTTACTTGGACTTTCTCAACTGTTCTACTTGGGCAATAAACACCTTGACACAATGTGAGCTTTTGACTCCTTTTTGCTCCTCTTCCTTTATTTTTATGCCATTCCTATGCTTTCAGTATCATATGTGGAAACACAATGTCTTCATATTTTCCTCTCCTCTTCTCCTCTGCCCAGTCCTCCACATGCATGGTAAAGAGAAACCTATCCATGAACGTTAGGAAAAGCAAATATGAGAATCCTTTGAACTATCTTTGTAACTCTTCTTTTTTTTTTATGAACATATAATGTATTATTTGTTTTAGGGGTACAGGTCTGTGATTCATCAGTCTTATATAATTCACAGTGCTCACCATAGCACATACCCTCCCCCATGTTCATCACCCAGTGACCCCATCCCTCCCACCCCCCTCCACTCCAGCAACCCTCAGTTTGTTTCCTGAGATTAAGAGTCTCTTACAGTTTGTGTCCCTTTCTGGTTTAATCTTGTAACTCTTCTATAAGTATAAAATAACTTCAAAATAAAAAGGTTAAAGATATCTGTAGGATAGTGATGTCAGGAAAATGGTGGAGGAGGCAGCCCTAAAACTCTTATCTGCCATAGAAACATCAAAAACAATAAAAATAAATCTGTCAGAGCCAACTTTGTCAAAACTTTGGTAAACAGTCAAAGGTTTACAGCAACCGTGTGAAGACTGAATCAAGAAGGAAGCAACTAAAAAGAGTAGAAAAGTTTTGTGGAGTTTTTCCTTGCCCTTGTCTCAACCTACCCCCCAACCAGTGTGATGTCATTCTTTAAAGTGGACAGCCCACATTCCCAGTGTGGGATCTTGATTCCTGGTTCTGGTGGGAGCAGAACAGACTTTATGCACAAATTATTGTGTGTATCTCTTCTTACATCACTGGGGCTACCTAAAAGATGGATGCAAGGCTCTTGCTGGTGTTTCATTTATCTTAGAACTCCTGCAGAAAAAGCAGTGAACATTTCTTGGCAAACTAAAAACTTACAGATGCCTGGGGCAGCAGAATATGGGTGCAATATACAATAGATTGCACAGGGCACAAGAAGAAAAGCTGAGGAATTCTTTGGGATATTAGGACATTCGAAAGCACCCAGTATACAAGAATTCCTGAGGAGTCCTTAAGTTTTTCCCTTAGGCCAATCTCTAGCCTTAGAACAAGTCTAGCTAAGTGTTGAAGGAATATTCTAGCACATGCCAAACTCAAACCCTAGGAGGTATTTTTTGATTGTTTGTTTTGTTCGGATTGTCGTTTGTTGAACTCCTCACAAGGAAATCCCGTCAAAATAGTAGCTGAACACTAGCTAAAGAAGAGAGAATTCAATGGGCACACATGACAGAGTGTAGTATTTGCAAAAATATTCTGGAAAAATCATCAAACACATGGCCTACTACAGCCTTCAACAAAAAAATACCAGGAGTTGATTTTTTTGTAAAGGTAAAATCAACAAACCCTTAACTAGACTAAAAAGAGAGAGGGAGAGAGAGAGAGAAGAGACTCAAATGAATAAAATCATAAATAAAAGACAAGATCCTAAAGGTAGGATGGATGTCTCAGAAAATTATCATAGGGACTATCATGAGTTACTATATGTCAACAAACTGAATAACCTAAAAGAAACAGAAAAATTCCCATAATTACAAAACCTACCAAAATTGATTCAGGAAAAAATACAAAACCTGAATAGATCAATAAAAAAAATAAGGAGATTAAATTAGTAATAAAAATTGCCAAAGAAAATCCCATGACCAGATCGCTTTATAGGTGAATTCTACTAAATACTGAAAGGAAAAATTAGTACCTATTCTTCTTAAACTCACCCCAAAAATGTAAGAAGAGGGTATACTTCCAAACTTAAATACTTACATCAGTGTCCTCTGAAACATTGTTCCCATTACCCAAAGCGGAAACAACCCAAATGTATATTGACAGAAGAATGAAAAAGCAAAAAAATGTGGTATATTTACTACTCTTGACTGTTAAGTTGCTATGACAAAAATACTATAGACTGGGCAGCTTAAAGAACCAATACTTATTTCTCAGAGTTCTGGAGGCTGGGAAGTAAAGATTGGCAGAAGCTGGCAGATTCTGTCTCGTGTGAGAGCCTGCTTCTTGGTTCATAGGTGTCTGTCTTCTACCTCTGTCCTCAGGTGGCAGAAAGCAGAGGAAGGAAGAAGCTCTCTCATGACTCCCAGGAGGGCGTTAAACCCATTCACAAGGGTTCTACGCTCATGACCTCAACTAATCCTAAGTACCTCCCAAGGTACTAAGGTACTAAGTTCCTAATATGAATACGGGGTAGAGAGGGTTTCAATATATAAATTTTGGGGGGACACAAACTTCAAGTCATAACATCTGTACCATAAAATATTATTCAGTCATGAAGAGGAATGAAGGTTTGATGTATGCTACAACATGGATGAACTGTGAAAACATTAGAAGTATAAACCAAGTGGAAAAATATAGATACTGTCTGTTTCCACTTATGTAGATATCTAGGATTAAACAAACTTTTATAGAGACAGAAATAAATTAGTGGTTACCAGGGACTGAGGGGAGGGGAGAATTGGAAGCCCATTGTTTATTAGATACAGAGTATCTGTTTAGGGTGGTGAAAATATTTTTGTGGTAGATGATACTTGTGCATCTACCTTGTGAGTGCAATTAATGCCATTGAAATGTACACTTAAAAATGGTTAAAATGACACATTTTGTTATCTGTATTTTAAGCATAATAAAATTATTTTTAACAGTCCAAGGGGTAATTAAAATGTTTTATAACTTGGTAGAGAGAGTGATTTCATACATTGTGAATGTTTTATATTATGTGAATTTCACATCAATTAAAAAAATTCTGGGGGCCCTGGGTGGCTCAGTTGGTTAGCCTTCTGACTCTTGATTTCAGCTCAGGTCATGATCTCAGGATCTTGAGATTGAGCCCCAGGTTAGGCTCCAATCCCATGCTTTGGACTCTCTCTCTCCCTCTCCCTTTGCCTCGTACTCAACCACCCCCCACCCCCAGCTTGCTCTCTCGTTTGCTCACTCTCTCTCAAAATAAAAAAAATCTTCATTAGTACTCTTTAAAAAAATACCCATATGACCTGTGAAACCTAATAAGTGACAAGTCAAAAAAGCATTTGCATTTTAATATGAGACAAACTTTGCCTGAAAGATATTTATTGCATATTGTGGAAAAAAGAAGCGATTAGTTTAGGAGTTAATATGTGGATATGTGAGTTTGCACAAGTATACAGTTGTATGGAAGGTTATATGGAAACCAAAGCAAAATATGTTTAAAATATTACTTTCATATTTCTGTTAAAAATGTATACGTTGCAAGATAGCTGCTCTATACATATACATACACACACAGAACACACACCCATAAATCTCATGTCTTATTTTCCATTTGTCTCTTAAAAAACTGTTACATATCCAGTCTTTCTTTTCCCTCCCTGTCCCTGGAACAATCATTTAAAGGACAAAGAGCTAACACAGGTGTAATTTACTTTAAGTATTCCGAGACAAGTCTGTTTTTCTCATTTCTTTCTTTTTTTTTTTTTTAAAGATTATTTATTTATTTTGAGAGAGAGAGAGAGAGAGTACATGAGTGGGGGGGGGGTCACAGGGAGAAGCAGGCTCCTCGCTGAGCAGGGAGCCCGATGTGGGACTCGATCCCAGGACTCCGGGATCATGACCCGAGCTGAAGGCAGTCGCTTAACCAACTGAGACCTAGGCGCCCTGTTTTTCTTATTTCTATCCATGTTTTCTGCTTGCCAGAAGGGAGTCTAAGTAATAGTTGAACAGGCTAATTCTACATCTTTCTTTTTTTTTTTTAAAGATTTTATTTATTTATTTTACAGAGAAAGAGATAGTGAGAGCAGGAACACAAGCAGGGGGAGTGGGAGAGGGAGAAGCAGGCTTCTTGCCGAGCAGGGAGCCCGACGTGGGACTCGATCCCAATGACCTGAGCCGAAGGCAGACGCTTAACGACTGAGCCACCCAGGCACCCAATTCTACATCTTTCTTAAGTGCTAGGGAAGGGAAGAAGACCTTGAATGTGCATACATATCTAAACAGTTTTGCCTTTGTTGACTGACTTTGTGTGGTGTTCCTATCTGAAAAATCAAACATGGCTCCTACCCTGGAGAAGCTCATACATTACTTTGTATCCCTCAGGAGTGAACCTATAAGGTATATTGGAGATCATATCACATTAATCCTCCTAGGATAAGGATTATTCTCTACTGTTTGCAGGTGAGGAAATTACAGTTTTCTGGGTATTTCAACATCACTTATCCTATTGGTCCTTCAAAGACTTTAGGAATTTAGAAACCACTATGATTAAAGCATATTAAATGCACAGATCTGATGAAATACATCTATAATGTTTACAAGACAACTGTGAATTCCATATGGAATTTTTTTATATCTCAGTCCTTAACTATTGATAGTTTTCCACTTTCAAGGTATATGAAATGAAGAGACAGATAAATGAGATATTCTTACCGGGTTGCACATCTACTCATAAAATAACCGATTCCAATAAATGGCTTTGCACATTAAGTTAAAATATGTCTGCCAATTGGCACAACTTTATTGGTGTTCTCAGTCTTTTTCCTCATGAGGTCAACTAATTGAATAGTTTTATTTTTTTTTCCCTCAGTTATGTAGTGAGACTCATAGATACATTTATAGTGAGTGCTTTTTGTAGGGCAAAGGAATAGCATTGTAAATGGTTATCTGTATATCATAGTAATTTTTGAGATCTCAAAAATGGATTGATGATTATAAATATGTCAACATATGTGTGTTTATAAATTTTTATATACAAGTTTATTAAATAAAAGATTATTGAGAACCAAACTAGGACATGAAATATGACTGTGACATTAAGTTCTCAGTTTCCTAGAGTGCATATCACTCATGGTTTTATTTATTCATTTATTCATTCATTCAGTAACTCAATTTTGCCAATTATATATGTTGCTCACTCTGTGCCATGCCTGTGCTCAACTGTGAAGAGAGGGGTGACCACTTGCCTTAAGAAGTGTTCTATCTAATCAGTCACTATGATTAACGTCACTGGAAAATCTTTCCTGTTAATGAGTTACAGGGGAAATTTAGGTTTCTAACGGCAAACCTTGTTTGAACATTTGTCTTTTAAATATCTGGAGGAAGATGATGGAACATGCTTAATATGCTTAGATATGCTATAGATGCTATGTCAAGTATTTCATTGTTATTTTATTAAATTCTCACTTCAGCTTTATAAGGTTTAACTAATGCTTTAACGGGATTTGTTTGCACTCTGTTAATGAAATGTACTGATTGCTATTACAGAAAAAGGGAATGAGAAATATCTCTCCTCTGCTTCTGAACCTGATCTTCCTGCTCAAAACCTGATCCAAACTCATGTATGAATTTATTAAAAAACTATCAGTTGAGTCACCGTTGACTCCTCCACTCTTCTCATGACCTATATTCAATTACTGGTCACTTTAAGTATCTATGAAATCTGATTCATTCATGAATACAACTGCAGGGATGGTAGTTGAGGACTTCATGGTATCCTACAAGGACAATGACATTATGTTCTTGTCTCAAAGAATGCTCCTCAACAAATGGATATAAAACGCTGTCAATATTCAATAAAAAATTCTTCAGTGTTCCACATCATCTTCAAGATGAAAACCCATTCCTTAGCACACCATGCACTTGCTGTCATGATTTAGATCCTGTCCAACCCTTCATGTTTATGTCTTACTACTCTCCTACCTGAACTTTATGTTCCAATCTTACAAAAACATAAATTCTCCATGGCACAAACTTTCACTCCAGCTTCTGATGTCTTTGCACATACCATTTCCTCTTCCTGTAACGTATTTGTCCTATTTTTGCCCATTATTCTTTAAGGTTCTGTCCATGTCATTTCCCTAAAAACCTTCCTTGATCAACTCTTCGCTCCCAGTCTGTACCAGGATGGGTAGGTAAACTCTAAGAGCAGTCTATAATGTAGTTTTACCATGAAGTGTATTATATATGTTAATTTGACCTTGCATATTGGGGTATTCATTTATAAATCTTAGCGTGAGATAGTGGTAGAGTCAGGATTTGAAGCAGGTTCTGAATGAGTGTTTTTTCTCTACACTTCTTCAAATAGGGTAGTTTTATTAAATATGCACAGTGTAATTTATGCTGACTGCAACAATGATCAATAGATCGTTTTGCCTTCTTAGCAGAGAGTTGCTTCATTGACCTATTAAAACAGGATGTGGTTAAACCATAGGGCAATTTTTACATTATAGCAGTTAATAAAGTAGCACTCACTATCTCCATGAGCTTAAATGAGGAGCATATCATATGGCTAGGTCCAGAGGAATTGAGTTAGATTGGTGAGGGAATTTGATAGCCATATCAATGCATCCCTCATTATAATACAAACTGTAATGTAGACAGATACCTTCTGAAAATAACCAAAATCCCAATGAATTTTTTTTTTTTTAACTGAAAGCAACAGAAACCAAAGCTGAGGATTCAAGCACCGAGGAATTCCCTGAAGGACACTGGTAGCTCCAAATACTGTACAAAAGGCAGGAACTCCAGGCTGAAGATTACATAGTTAGTAGCACAGCCAAAATCGTAGCTGGTGAGAACTAGATATGGCAATGTACACCAACACTATTGGGGTCTGGGTGTTATCACAAAGTACTCTTTTCTGACTAACTTTTTAGGTCCTTGCTCAGTGCCTGGCCAAATGAAGCTGAATGACTGAACTTTGGTTTTGGGCTCATGTGCTAACTGTAATGAAATGGCAAAAACGAGGATCTAGAGTCTTCAGCTTCAGTTGTGGGAGGTGAGCTCCACCTTCACTGAGACTTACAAAGTCTAAAATTTTACAAACATAAAATAGATTTGAGTTGTTGAGTAGTCAAAAAATGGCAAACATCCACTGCAATCTTTATGTCAAAAAAGGAAGAAACAAATTTTTAAAAAATCTATTATTCCCTGAAAATTACTCACATACCAATCTTTCTGATATAAAATGTAAGCACTTTATCGTTTTTCATTGTCAGAAAAACTCTACAGTGTAGGTTGTATCATATCCACTTTATAGATGAAGATTCTGAGACTCAAAGAAATTATGTCTGTCCAAAGTCACAAATCTCATAAGTGATATAGCTGGCATTTCTTCAAAATCAGTGTTCAGTCCATTATAATACTAGTCCCCTGAAACAGTAGATCTCTCAGGAAAACAATCCACTCTTTGAAATATTTATTTTATCTTCTGAAAGGCAAAAGACCAGTTCTAACAAAAAAAAAAAATTGTGGGGGTGGTGGAAAGCATGTTTTTTTTAATCTTTTTTTATTATTATTATGTTAATCACCATACATTGCATCATTAGTTTTTGATGTAGTGTTCCATGATTCATTGTTTACGTATTACACCCAGTGCTCCATTCAATACATGCCCTCTTTAATACCCATCACCAGGCTAACCCATCCCCCCACCACCTCCCCTCTAGAACCCTCAGTTTGTTTCTCAGAGTCCATAGTCTCTCATGGTCCGTCTCCCCCTCTGATTCCCCCCCCCCCTTCATTTTTCCCTTCTTACTATCTTGGTTCAGAGGTACAGGTCTGTGATTCATCAGTCTTACACAATTCGCAGCGCTCACCATAGCACATACCCTCCCCAGTGTCTATCACCCAGCCACCCCATCCCTCTCACCCCCCACCACTCCAGCACCCCTCAGTTTGTTTCCTGAGATTAAGAATTCCTCATATCAGTGAGGTCATATGATATATGTCTTTCTCTGATTGACGTATTTCGCTCAGCATAATACCCTCCAGTTCCATCCATGTCATTGCAAATGGCAAGATTTCATTCCTTTTGATGGCTGCATAATATTCCATTGTATATATATACCACTTCTTCTTTATCCATTCATCTGTCAATGGACATCTTGACTCTTTCCACAGTTTGGCTAGTGTGGACATAGCTGCTATAAGCATCGGGGTGCACATACCCCTTCAGACCACTACATTTGTATCTTTGGGGTAAATACCCAGTAGTGCAATTGCTGGGTCATAGGGCAGCTCTATTTTCAACTTTTTGAGGAACCTCCATACTGTTTTCCAGAGTGGCTGCACCAGCTTACATCCCGCCAACAGTGTAGGAGGGTTTCCCCTTTCTCCACATCCCCGCCAACATCTGTCATTTCCTGACTTATTTTAGCCATTCTGACTGGTGTGAGGTGGTATCTCATTGAGGTTTTGATTTGGATTTCCCTGATGCCAAGCGATGTTGAGCATTTTTTCATGTGTCTGCTGGCCATTTGGATGTCTTCTTTGGAAAAATGTCTGTTCATGTCTTCTGCCCATTTCTTGATTGGATCATTTGTTCTTTGGGGGTTGAGTTTGATACGTTTTTTATAGATTTTGGATATTAGCCCTTTATCTGATACGTCATTTGCAAATATCTTCTCCCATTCTGTCCGTTGTCTTTTGGCTTTGTTGACTGTTTCCTTTGCTGTGCAGAAGCTTTTTGTCTTGATGAAGTCCCAATAGTTCATTTTTGCCCTTGCTTCCCTTGCCTTGATGTTTCTAGGAAGAAGTTGCTGTGGCTGAGGTCGAAGAGGTTGCTGCCTGTGTTCTCCTTTAGGATTTTGATGGACTCCTGTCTCACATTGAGGTCTTTCAACCATTTTGAGTCTGTTTTTGTGTGTGGTGTAAGGAAATAGTCGAGTTTCATTCTTCTGCATGTGGCTGTCCATTTTTTCTAACACCATTTGTTAAAGAGAATGTCTTTTTTCCGTTGGACATTCTTTCTAAGTTTGTCGAAGATTAGTTGACCATAGAGTTGAGGGTCCATTTCTGGGCTCTCTATTCTGTTGCATTGATCTATGTGTCTGTTTTTGTGCCAGTACCATACTGTCTTGATGATGACAGCTCTGTAATAGAGCTTGAAGTCCAGAATTGTGATGCTGCCTGCTTTGCTTTTCTTTTTCAACCTTCCTCTGGCTATGCGGGGTCTTTTCTGGTTCCATACAAATTTTAGGATTATTTGTTCCATTTCTTTGAAAGAAGTGGATGGTATTTTGACGGGGAATGCATTGAATGTGTAGATTGCTCTAGGTAGCACTGACATCTTCACAATATTTGTTCTTCCAATCCATGAGCATGGAACCTTTTTCCCTTTCTTTGTGCCTTCCACAATTTCTTTCGTAAGTATTTTATAGTTTTCTGAGTACAGATTCTTTGCCTCTTTGTTTAGATTTATTCCTAGGTATCTTATGGTTTTGTGTGCAATTGTAAATGGGATCAACTCCTTAATTTTGCTTTCTTCTGTCTTGTTGTTGGTGTATAGGAATGCCACTGATTTCTGTGCATTGATTTTATATCCTGCCACTTTACTCAATTCCTGTATGAGTTCTAGCAGTTTTGGGGTGGAGTCTTTTGGGTTTTCCACATAAGGTATCATATCATCTGCAAAGAGTGAGAGTTTGACTTCTTCTTGGCCGATTTGGATACCTTTGATTTCTTTTTGTAGTATGATTGCTGAGGCTAGGACTTCTAGTACTATGTTGAAGAGCAGTGGTGATAATGGACATCCCTGCCGTGTTCCTGATCTTAGGGAAAAAGCTGTCAGTTTTTCCCCATTGAGAATGATATTCGTTGTGGGTTTTTCCTAGATGACTTTTATCATATTGAGGTATGTACCCTCCATCCCTATACCTTAATCAAGAAAGGATGCTGTACTTTGTCAAATGTTTTTTCTGCATCTATTGAGAGGATCATATGGTTCTTGTTTTTTTTCTCTGATTAACGTATTGTATCACACTGATTGATTTGCAGATGTTGAACCAAGCTTGCAGCCCAGGAATAAATCCCACTTGGTCGTGGTGAATAATCCTTTTAATGTACTGTTGGATCCTATTGGCTACTCTTTTTTGGTGAGAATTTTTGCATCCATGTTCATCAAGGATATTGATCTGTAATTCTCCTTTTTGATAGGGTCTTTGGTTTTGGGATCAAGGTAATAGTGGCCTCATAAAATGAGTTTGGAAGTTTTCCTTCCATTTCTATTTTTTGGAACAGTTTCAGAAGAATAGGTATTAATTCTTCTTGAAATGTTTGGTAGAATTCCCCTGGGAAGCCAACTGGCCCTGGGCTCTTGTTTGTTGGGAGAGTTTTGATGACTGCTTCAATTTCCTTAGTGGTTATAGGTCTGTTCAGGTTTTCTATTTCATCCTGGTTCAGTTTTGGTAGTTGATACATCTCTAGGAATGCATCCATTTCTTCCAGATTATCTAATTTGCTGGCATAGAGTTGCTCATACTATTTTCTTACAATTGTTTGTATTTCTTTGATGTTGTTTACAATATCTCTTCTTTCATTTATGATTTTATTTATTTGGGCCCTTTCTCTTTTGATAAGTCTGGCCAGGTATTGATCAATCTTATTAGTTCTTTCAAAAAACTAGCTGCTAGTTTCATTGATCTGTTCTCCTGTTCTTTTGGTTTCTATTCATTGATTCCTGCTCTGATCTTTATTATTTCTCTTCTCCTGTTGGGTTTAGGCTTTATTTGCTGTTCTTTCTCCAGCTCCTTTAGGTGTAGGGTTAGGTTGTGTATTTGAGACCTTTCTTGTTTCTTGAGAAAGCCTTGTATTGCTATATACTTTCCTCTTATATATATGCCTTTGCTGCATCCCAGATTTTGAACAGTTGTGTTTCATTTTCATCTGTTTCCCTGAATTTTTAAAATTCTCCTTTAATTTCCTGGTTGACCCATTCATTCTTTAGTAGGATGCTCTTTAGCCTCCATGTATTTGAGTTCTTTCCGACTTTCCTCTTGTGATTGAGTTCTAGTTTCAAAGCATTGGGGTCTGAAAATAGGCAGGGAATGATCCCAGTCTTTTGGTACCAGTTGAGACCTGATTTGTGACCTAGGATGTGATCTATTCTGGAGAATGTTCCATGGGCACTATAGAAGAATGTGTATTCCGTTGCTTTGGGATGGAATATTCTGAATATATCTGTGAAGTCCATTTGGTCCAGTGTGTCATTTAAAGTCTTTATTTCCTCGTTGATCTTTTGCTTAGACGATCTGTCCATTTCGGTGAGGGGGGTGTTAAAGTCCCCCACTATTATTGTATTGTTGCCGATGTGTTTCTTTGCTTTTGTTATTAATTGGCTTATATAATTGGCTGCTCCCATGTTAGGGGCATAGATATTTACAACTGTTAGATCTTCTTGTTGGATAGGTGCTTTAAGTATGATTTATGTCCTTCCTCATCTCTTATTACAGTCTTTGGTTTAAAATCTAATTTGTCTGATATAAGGATTGCCACCCCAGCTTTCTTTTGGTGTCCATTTGCATGGTAAATGGTTTTCCACCCCCTCACCTTCACTCTGGAGGTGTCTTTGGGTCTCAAATGAGTCTCTTGCAGACAGCATATTGATAGGTCTTGTTTTTTAATCCAATCTGATAGCCTGTGTCTTTTGGTGAATAGATCCGTGCCACACACTAGATTTACTCATTTAGCCCTTTTACTTTCAGTGTAACTATTGGAAAATAGAATTTAGTGCCATTGTATTGCCTGTAAGGTGACTATTACTGTATATTGTCTGGGTTCCTTTCTGGTCTATGTTACTTTTAGGCTCTCTCTTTGCTTAGAGGACCCCTTTCAATATTTCTTGTAGGGCTGCTTTCGTGTTTGTAAATTCCTTTAGTTTTTGTTTGTCCTGGAAGCTTTTTATCTCTCCTTCTATTTTCAATGACAGCCTAGCTGGATAGAGTATTCTTGGCTGCATATTTTTCTCATTTAGTGTTCTGAATATAGCATGCCAGTCCTTTCTGGCCTGCCAGGTCTCTGTGGATAGGTCTGTTGCCAATCTAATGTTTCTACCCTTGTAGGTTACATATCTGTTCTCCCGAGCTGCTTTCAGGACTTTCTCTTTGTCTCTGAGACTCGTAAGTTTTCCTATTAGATGTTGGGGTGTTGACCTATTTTTATTGATTTTGAGGGGGGTTCTCTGTGCCTCCTCGATTTTGATGCTATAATTTGTCCCAATATACCTTCTGCCCCTCTCTCTCTTTCTTCTTCTGGGATCCCAATTTTTCTTATATAGTTTTGTCTTATGGTATCACTTATCTCTTGAATTCTGCCCTCGTGATCCAGTAGTTGTTTATCTCTCTTTTTCTCAGCTTCTTTATTTTCCATCATTTGGTCTTCTATATCATTAATTCTCTCTTCTGCCTCATTTATCCTTGCAGTCAGAGCTTCCATTTTTTATTTCACCTCATTTAATATACTTTTTGATTTTGACTTGTTTAGAGTTTAGTTCTTTTATTTCTCCAGAAAGGGTTTCTCTAATATCTTCCATGCTTTTTTCAAGACCAGTTAGTATCTTTATAATAGCCATTCTGAACTCTAGTTCTGACATCTTAGTAATGTCTGTATTGATCAGGTCCCTGGCAGTCAGTACTGCCTCTTGTTCTTTTTTTTGAGGTGATTTTTTCCATCTTGTATTTTGTCCAGAGGAGAATAGATGAATGAGAGAACAAAATGCTAACAGGGTAGCAATGACCACAGAAAAATATACACTAAACAAATCAGAGAAGACCTGAAACTGGGGGAAAAGAAAGGGAAAGAAAGAAAAAAAAAAAGAAAAAGATTAAAAAAAAGAGTGAATGATCAAATTTGATCAGGCTGGTGAATAGATCAGTGCCACATACTAGATTTTGGGCATATTTTGGTTTGTTAGAAGAAACTGCCTCCCAAAATTTTAAAGAAAGAAAAGCTTATATCTGTACAAAAAAGGGTAAATATGATGAAGTGATGGAATATGACTGTTAAGATGAAAATTATAAAAGATTTTATAAAAGGAATTGATAAGATGTTGGATGAAAAAAGACAGGAGAAATTAAAAAAATAAAAGAGAGAGAATGTGATCAGGCAGGAGACTAGAACAAAGACATACACTAGAGATTTAGGGTATATTCTGTTCTGTTAGAAGAAATTGTATCCCAAATTTTAAAGAGAGAACAACTTATATATATATACCAAAAATAGGGTTAACTACTATGAAGGGATAGAATATGACTCTAAAAATGAAAAATAAAAAAGATTTTTAAAAAAGGGATTGATAAGATGTTGGTTGAAAAAGGGAAAAAGAAAAATTCAAAAAAAAAAGAAAAGAAAAAAAGAAAATTCAAAAAATTAACTTTGAAAGACTAAAGAATCAGGGGGAAAAAAGCCATGAATTTTCTGTGTTATATTCCTCTAGTCCTGGAGTTCTGCTCTTCTCATTGATCAGTAAACTTGGTTTTGGCTGGCTGTTCTTGCTGATCTTCTGGAGGAGGGACCTGTTGCCATGATTCTCAAATGTCTTTGCGAGGAGGCAGACTTGCCCTGCCCTTTCCGTGGCCCCGCCTAAGTAATCTGCTCGGATTTGCTCTCAGGAGCTTTTGTTCCTTGCAAGGGAAAGCATGGTTTTAATGATGCATGTTTTTACCAAAGAGTTTTCTTCAAAGAAGTCAATAGGGGGCGACTGGGTGGCTCAGTAGGTTAAGTGCCCAATTCTTAATTTTGGCTCAGATCAGGATCATGATCTCAGGGTTATGAAATCGAGCCCCATGTTGAGCCCCAACCTTTGCCCCTTTCCCTTTGCCCTTCCCCGGCTCCCTCTCTCTCTCAAAAACAAACAAACAAACAAAAGTCAAACTGTGGTTGGAATGAAAGGGGAAGTAAGTTCAGTAACAATACCTAGATTTAACTGTATTTGTTTCCTTATTATTGACTATAATGCTAATTTGTATATTTACATGTGTTGACAAGTGGTCTCTTTCTACAAGGGATTTTGTGGCAAAGACTTGAAAATGCTTTTCCCATTATTTCATTCTTCCCAAGCCACATCTCTTTTTTGGTTGATTTCTTTATGAAGAAAAATATTCCCCTCCTAAAAAAAAATAGACAAAAACATAAAGCCATTATGCAGTTTTTCTCTACCAAAAAATGTATATCACTGGGCCTCACCACATATGAAAAAAGATAGATGAAATAAATATTAGTTGCTCTGGCCAAAAATTTTGGAGTCCTTCTGTACTGCTGTCTTCCTCTCACTTTCCATTCTCAGCCCATTACAAATGTTGTCTCATCTCTCTTCAAAATATATCCAGATTTTGACCACTGGTCATTACCCCAACTGCCACCAGTCTGGCTCAAGCCACCACTATCTCTTGTCTAAATTATTGTAAGAGCCTCCTACCTGACCTCTCCATTTCTGTCTTTGTATCCCTGAAATACCACTCTGAAATAGCAGCCAGAGTAATCCCATTAAACCATAAGAAATACTGTGCCAGTTCTCTGCTCAGAATCCTTCAATGGCTTTTCATCTCTCTCAGAATAAAAGAGAATGTCCTTTCTCTAACCTACAAAGCCTTATTGCTTCAGATACCCTGTTATCTGTGACCTTTTCTTCTCCTGGTGTTATTCTCCTAGCTCTAACCATGTTGGCCACCATGTTCCAAACCAGCATACTTTGGGCTTGGTACTTTCATTTTCCTCTTTTCAGAATGTTCTTTGATGTGCTTGCCTGGCTTCTTCATTTCTTTCAGTGATTTCACTCAAAAGGCACCTTCTCTTGCAATCTCATTTGAACTTTCTGTTCATAGTAGGGTTTCCAGATTTAGTAAATAAAAACAAGATGTAAAATTAAATTTTTTTTTCAGGTGAACAAGCATAATGTTGTAGCATAAATGTACCCTAACATTGCATAAATATTGCACAAGACATGCTGATACTTTAAAAAAGCGTATTGTTTATTGGAAACTCAAATTCGGTTGCCTTCTTGTATTTTACTTGGCTCTACTTTCAAATTTAATGTTTCCCTTCCCTGCTTTGTATTTTCTTCTTGGTCCTTATCACTACCTAACACACTCTATATTTCACATATTTATGTTATTTATCATTTGCCTCCCCTCTAGAGTGGAAGTTCTTTGAGAGCAGGATTTTCGCTGATTTCTTTACTACTTACTCCCAGTGCCTAGAGCAGTGCTTGTTCATTATAGACTTGACAAGTATTTATTGAATGAATGAATAATTAACTGATTATATAAAGATATGAGATGTCCACCCTGGGCAAGGCAGCAAATATAGGTGTTTGGCATACATTACCACATTTCATTCCTGCAACTGCCTTTTGAGATGTTATTATATTTCCATTTCTAGACTTAAATTCTGAATTTCAAACAGTTTAAAAATTTCCCTCCCATTTAAATGGAAAAGCTGAGACTCAAAATATATTATGCCTAATTAGATTCCACATTTTGTTTTTTCAATATGACATGACAATTATTCCTTTTCCAAATCCAGAATTAAATTGACCTAAATGTTTAGTCTTTTTTTTTTTTTTCTTTTGGAGGTAGATAATAAAAGAGTTTGGGATATTTTTTTAAATAGCTTATTGATATTTTGAGAAAATTATATGGATTTGTAAGAACCTGATTGGTATCTAATCTCTTTGCATAGTTAATCTTGCTAATGATTAAGAGTTCAACTAGGTTAACTTAAAAAAAAGAAAAAAAGATTACAACTTACATTTTTAGAATGTATCCCAAACTAATTGAATGAACTTACTAGCTTCCAGAAATAATATTAATAGGATTTGTATTTCTAAATAAATCACTCCTTGATTTATAATTTGTTTTGCAAATTATAAGGAAATTCCTTGTTTTTATGTAGATTTCCAAATAAATTCAGTTTCATCTGGAAGCTCCAAATTTCAAATTTAATGATTTTTTAAAAATTTTAATTTATGAATTGAATTGAAAAATAGAAGTAGAAATTTAAGGTAGGGCCATAGTTTTTAATACTATGCCATAGCAACAGCAGCAAACACTGAATAATCTAAACATAAGCTCAAAAGCAAGGACATGATACCTTAATGTGAAAAGAGGATGAGTTTGGGGATTCTGTAAGCCAACTAGATGTTCTATCATATACCTGAATTATTGTCTAAACCAACTAAGATATCCATCATTTACTTACATTAACCTGAATGTCTAGGAGTTTTATAATTTTCCTGTATTGTAGTCTTGGACAAGGTTCTTCATTTTTTGTTATTAGACAAGCCTTAATAGAAGTAAAGGAGGGAGTCAGATATTATGTGAATTCAACAGAATAGCAGGAACAGACTTGGAACCCAAATGGCCAATTTTAAGTGAGATGTCTCAAAATTGCATGTGTTATCAAGACTGCAGTTCACTGAACTCATTTTTATTGAGTATTTCCCTCTGTATTGGTGTATGTAGATGAAACAGTTAGGGCCAAAATTTTAAAATATTACTGCAGTATTATCACATATGTGAAATAAGAGAGAGACAAAAGTTAAATCATCTCCTAATCTTGTGGTGATGTCCTTCATTAATTCTATACTTTTTTTCTAAAAAAGTCAATATAGGGGCACCTGGGTGGCTTAGTCGTTAAGCGTCTGCCTTTGGCTCAGGTCATGATTCCAGGGTCCTCGGATCGAGCCCCGCATCGGGCTCCCTGCTCAGCAGGAAGCCTGCTTCTCTCTCTCCCACTTACCCTGCTTGTGGTCTCTCCTTCGCTGTCTCTCTCTGTCAAATAAATAAATAAATCTTAAAAAATAAATAAATTTAAAAAATTTAAAAAAAAGTAAAAAGTCAATATAACTACCATCTATGTAACACATTTAGAAAACTTTCAGTGCTTCTTACCAGTTGTTATCTAAAACACATATTTAAAACACACTCATGCATTCACACACACATGCATTTACATTGTTTATTTATTTGTTTATTTGGTATTTAATTGAGCAGGTTAATATGTAACCTTTCTTGATTTATGACTGTTTGATGTACCACTGACCAAAAGCTGAAAAGACCATAAAAATATGAAATAAGCCACAAATTTTGTTGTGTTTCCTGGTACAAAAGTTGCAAGAGCTGTTGACTTAGCATGTCTGAATGAATACAAAGCAAATGGCCACAATCAAAGCATTCCTACTCTTCACTGAAAGATAAATGGGCAATTATAAGCTCTGTCCATGTGGTTCAAAGTATATTTCTCCCAAAGGAGGGAATTAAATAAGGGAAGGAAGTGGCTATAGAGTCTATTAAAAAGAAAGAAAACAAAAAAGGAAGAGCAAAAGAAAAGTTTCACTTTCAAAAATTTTGCTCCAGCACACATCTTTTTCTTGTTTTTCTTAAGCCTCAGAAAATGGTATTTCAGCCATTCAATTCATTATATGTCTCTATATGGAGTTGCAAGGATAGATGATACAAGAGGAGATGCATTCTTCATAAAAGGTGAAGAAGCATTTCCTTGTTCCCTTGTCTTCTTTTTTACAGTGTAGTTATTGATTTTGGAAATAAACAAGCAATCAGTTTTTTAGATCAATGTTTTTATAAGGGTATATTTATGAAGTTGTGAGAAAGAAAAAAAAAAACTGTCAGTGTCAGACTTTATACAAGAATAACTATCTTAAGAAAAAAGGAAACTTCTTTTAGTTCCAACTTGTAAAGAACTCGGTCTTCACTTCCATTCTTATAACAAGAAATCCTGGGCAAACTGAAATCTCATGATTTGTATTGGACCCATAGGACAAATGCAGCCACAGAGGAAACCACTACCCTGAAATACAGAGGGATAGACTGTCCAGAGAGATAAAGTAATGCATATCTGCCTAACTGGAGCAGAATTGCTGGAGCCATCCAAGGCATAGGATTGTTTAAATGGTCATTTTGACCAGTTGCTGGGAGCTGAATGTGGACTAGGGTGGTAGTGATAATCTCATGGGGGGCACAGTTTTAGAAAGACCTCCACACTTCTGTGGATTTTATTTCTAGATTCTCATAGTGAAAAACCAAGAAGGATTCCGTTGTGGCTCATGTACTGTAGTGGGAAGTGTGATCTTTGTAAGATAATACTCAGAGCCTTCTTCACCACAGAGGCTTACTCTTCAGCTGCAAGACTTTGGCAGAACTGTATCTCTGCTGGGAGAAGGGACATCCTCCCTATCCAGACCCCATGGCTTTCCTGTCTCATCCGACAGGACAAACTAGTCAACTAGTATCAGGGTTTCAAGAAAATATGTTGAAAACACTACAGCCAAGGAAGAGAGCAGGGAGCACAGGAAATGAACAAACAAAAACCTGTAACTCCACAGATACATTTGTGAAGGTCATACATCAAGGCACAGCCACATTAAAGAAGTAAGATTTAATTGAAGGATTATAGAATGCTACTGATCTCCACACTTTACTATCACACCAACTGGGCTCCTATAACAGGAGATATAGCTGTGATAGAGTGGCAAAGCACATAACCTCTCTGAGAAGGAGTACTTAGGGAAGTCCAAGAATAGGGACAAAAACAAGGAAATCAGAGGACTTTGAGGCATCTGTGATACACACCTATAGCAGATTGGCTAATTTATAAACTTATAGCCAGATTAACAGAAATAGGTAAATCCTCACATTAAAGGGCCATTTACTCCAGTTCCCTGGTTAAAAAAAAAAAAAAAAAAAGTCCAAAAGGCAAGAAAGAACAGTCTTAAAAGCCTCTCTACCTGTAGCTACAGCAAGCAAGCCTCAGAAGCAGACTTTGATATGACCATGTTAGAATAATCTGCCTGGGAATTTAAGAGCTGTAAGTAATGAGTTAAGCATTATAATGGCAAAGGTAGAAAATATTCAAGAATAGATCGAAAATATGAAAAGATGTGACCAGAAAAAGTCAAAAGGAAATCTAAAAATCGCAAATCACTAACAGAAATGAAGAATGCATTCAATGTGTTTATCAGTAGACTCAGCATTACCTGGAAAGGATCAGTGAACTAGAAAATATGTCAGTAAAACTTGCCCAAACTCAAGTGAAAAAAAATTCAAGGAAAAGAAAAAAAGAAAAACCCATACAAGGTATATTACATTCAAATTGCAGACACCAGAGAAAATTTAAAGCAGGAGTGGGTGGGTAGGTAGAACACTTTGTTTACGGAGGAACAAGGATAAGAGTTTTAGAGATCATGAAACTAAAGAGAGGAAAGAAAATGACATACTTACAGCATGGAAAGAAGAAAACCAACAAAATAGAATTCTATATCCAGCAAAACTATCTTCCAGAAATAGAAAAGAAATAAAGACTCTCAAACAGATGTAAAATGGGGGAATTCATTGCCAGCAGAATTTACCTACAATAAATGTTAAAAGAAGTTCCTCAGGCAAAGGAAAATTATACAGGTTAGAGACTCAGACCTACCTACACAAAGGGAGAGGGAAAGAATAAATGAATGTAAAATAAAATATTTACTTTTGAGGCACCTGAGTGGCTCAGTCAGTTAAGCATCCTCCTTTGGCTCAGGTTATGATCCCAGGGTCCTGGGATCAAGCCCCTCATCGGGGTCCCTGCTCAGCGGGGAGTCTTCTTCTTCCTCTCTCTCTGTCCCTCCCCACCATTCATGCTCTTTCTTGCTTTCTCTCTCTCTCTCTGTCTCTCACTCTCAAATAAATAAATAAATAAAATCTTTTTAAAAAATTTACTTTTTTTCTCTTCTTAATGTTTCAAAAATCGCTTAAAGATATGAAAGTAACAATGTTTGGGGGGATTATAGTATATGTATAAGTTAAATAAATGATAGCGAAGTCAGTGGACTGTCAGGAGAAACAAAATAGTTCCGTTAGTGTGGTGTTATTTGAAGTTAGATTAAAAAGGTATATTGTAATTCTAATGAAATCACTAAAAATGTTGAAAAGAAGTATAATTGATATGGTAAGAAAGGAGATATAATGGAGTCATTTAAGATTCTCAAAGCAGAAAAAAAAACAAAAAGGAGAAAAAGAAAGAAGTAACATATTTAGGAATCACTAGTTACAAACATGGTAGATATCGATTCCACTATAGTGACAGTCACTTTAAATGTGAATGATCCAAGTGCTTGAACTGAAAGTCAGAGCTTGTCAGAATAGATTTTTTAAAATGTCCCAAACGTATGTGGTGTATAAAACATACACTTTAAATATGATGACTAAGGGGCGCCTGGGTGGCTCAGTCGTTGGGCATCTGACTTTGGCTCGAGTTGTGGTCCCAGGGTCCCTAGATCAAGCCCAGCATCGGGCTCCCTGCTCAGTGGGAGGCCTGCTTCTCCCTCTCCCACTCCCCCTGCTTGTGTTCCCTCTCTCACTGTGTCTCTCTGTGTCAAATAAATAAATAAATAAAATCTTTAAAAAAATTAAATATGATAAGATTGATATTCACCATGTTAATCTAACATGAATTTTAATTTTTTAAATTTTAATTAAAGGTAGTTAACATACATTGTTGTTTTAGTTTCGGGTGTACAATATAGTAATTCAACACTTCCACACATCTCCCTATAATTTAAAAAAGTTCAAGTAGCTGTATTAACCTCAGGCAAAGCAAGCTTCAGAACAAGGAAAGCTACTAGGGATTAAAAAAAAAAAAAAGACATCATGATATTATAAAGGTGTCAGTTTTTAGTGCAGGGAAACTATTCTGAATGATACCATAATGGTGGATATAAGATGCTATACATTTGTCAAAACTCATAGAAATTTACAGCCTAAAGATTAAACCTTAATCAAAGCAAATTAAAAAAAAAATCATTTAGGATACAGGCAATCCCAGGATGAAATGCAGACTATTACAACTGATTCTAAATGTATTACAATGTATAAAACAATCTCATTGAAGTGGGTGTGGGAAAAGGCGCTGACCTAAGTAACTTTGGAAATGAATAAAGTCTGTGAAACTGGTGGTTATAGGAACTCTACATATGCACTGTAACTCTAGTTGATAATTTCCCCCCTATGGGGGTACAATTAACAGTCCTGAAACCATTGCACGTCTAGTGGAATAGAACAATTAACTGTAACGTGGTATCAGCCAGATTTCTCAGTGTTGGAGTGGGAGGTTACAGACTAGCCAGGGGAAAGGCTAGAATGACCTTGTTTAATGATACAGAGTTAGAAAGTCTATGGGCTCATTTTTAGCTTACTATAGATTTTAATGGTTCCATATAGAGATGTTTATGGATCTGTGTATATACCTGGATTAGTATATGCGCATACATTTTCCTCCTATGTTTGCCGAAACTAGAACTCCCCCTCACCCCACACCCACACACAACTGAAGCATGGCCTCTCTACCAATACCCAGTGAATTAGAAGATTTTTCTAGTTTTGCAGCAGGCACAATTCCTGACTTTGTGTGTCTACTGCATACTGTTTCTCCTGGTCTTGTCAGCTACTTCCCTTTGGTTTGGGTAAAATCCCCACACGTGTTCTGATCGGTTCCTGCCAAATTCTTGAGGGAGACCCTCTGTGACCTCTGGAGTTCTCAGTCTTGGTAAATTCTTCTCTCTAATACTGTGTTCTGTGCACACCCCTACTTTGTTGGCCTCCTAAGTCTCTCAGTTGTATCTCCTCAAGTCATAGAATACTCTGGGCTTCGACTGAGTTTCTTCATACTGCACCACAAACTGTCCCTAGGCATTAAACAGGGACAATCTTAGCGCTCACCTCATTTGTTTTCTCTCTTTCAGGGGTCACAGTCCTTCATTGCTTGCTGCCATGTGTCAAGAAAAAATATTTTTAAATTAGTTTTATTGCTAAGGATTACCTGACATCTAAAATGATTTTCTTTTAATTTATACACTTTTTTCCCTAAATAATAAGCATAATGCCCTACATTAATGGGTTTATTTGTTCATAGGGAACCAGGTACAGGATAAACAAAAACATAAAAGAATGAAAAGAAAAGCATCCCTTCTTACAGTTTTTTTTTTTTTTTTTTTTTTTTTTGGTCCTTCTGTGTTTTCCCTACCCTGTGCTACTGGCAAGACTGTGAAATAGGATGCGTCTTGTTAGGATGAGTCACTAATTCAGTGGGGTCCAACCTATGAAAGAATCCTGTCGTATGAATGAATCAGCAACAGTAAAACGTCCTTTTGCCCTTCCTGTGCTTTGAAACTTTCTGTCCTAAAGTGGCTCAGGACTGAATTTTTGCGCAGCCTTTCTGGGCACATAAAATGTAATAGCTTGTAAAGAGGAGGTACTTTGCTATCTCTGTTAAATGATTTTTAACAGTAATGCCCAATAATACCTAACTGTTCCATCTGAATAAGTTAGGGGTGGGGATCAGTAAACAGCTGTGCTCCAGGGCCCTTATCTATCTGATGCCAACCCATCTTGAGAATCTTCAGGAGCCTTTGGTTTGGGGACCTTATGAAGGATCATGTTCCCCAAACAAGGCTGAAGCAAACCTTCCAAGTCTGTCTTCTATGGATTAGGGCTCCCTGTTTCACAGAAAGAGGCAGTGACTTCTTAAAGAGGTATTCCTTAACTCCTGTGTGCAACAGTGAGTATAACACTTTTCTCCTTGCTCTTTTCTTCCCCCTTGACATTTTATGAAGTAATTTGCTTAGGAGCCCCATATAGTTGGCAGTTGAGGCAAGAGCTGAACTCAGCCCCAATTCCAGTTTCCAGGCTTTGTCTTTGACAGTTTCTGACAGCTCATAAACGGGTTTGGTGTTAAGACTCTCCTTAGAGGCTTTTTCTTTCTTTCTTTCTTTTTTTTTAAAGGAGCAATTGTGGATGTTTGATGAATTCTTATTACTGTGGCTTCCTTTTTCCCCGACGTGTTGTACAGCTATGCAGTCAACAGTAAAATGTATAAGTGCACATAAATGATCCCTGCATTGTGAAAATTGCAGCAGAAGACAAGCAATTATGTGGGGGAGTACATTAGCTAATACTGTTTTCCTTAGTTTCAGAGCCTCGGCTTTATTCTGAGTGTTGAACTCAATTTCCATATTACTCAGAAGACATTGATCATTACTAGCCTAAGTAAATATTCGTTTTGATTGTCTCAGCAGGCAGTCTCAGTGGTCATATTTTAACTCCTCATGCAGGCAAAAGGAAACCTTTGATAGATATTTTGGCTGGTCTCTGCCATTACAAAATATGCCCAAGCAGGTGTAGAATAATAATAGCATCTGAGAAAAGGACCTTGTAAAGACTAAATTGCATCACGGAACTAATGGACTGGCTTTGCCTCGTGTGATCATCCAAAGAGGACATAGAAGTACAATTGTTATACCCTCATTAGGGGTGGGTAAACTAAAGCACAGAGAACGTGAGACCTGTCCACATTCCCATGGCTAATAAGAAGTTCAGCTGCAGCTTAAACTCAGGAACCTGATGTGCTTATGCAGTGATGATCCAAATATGAACTAGGCATTATTCATTCATTCTCTGCTTCTCTCTCCTTCTCCCTATTCTTGCCATTCTCTTTCCCTCTCATTCTTTCTGTCATTGTTTTCCTTATCTCTCTCATTCTCTCTTGCTTGCTCTCTTTTTCTCTTGCTCTTACCCAACAGATAAAGAGGAAGCTACAGAGAACAAAAGAACAAAAAGCTCCTTAACAATTCCCTTCATTTTGGGGTGCCTGGGTGGCTCAGTCAGTTAAGCGTCTGCCTTCAGCTCGTGTCATGATCTCAGGGTCCTGGGATCGAGCCCCCCTTCAAGCTCCCTGCTTCTCCCTCTCCCTCTGCCCCTGTTCATGCTCTCTCTCTTATTCACTCTTTATCTCAAATAAATAAATAAAATCTTTAACAACAAAAAAAACCCAATGCCTTTCATTTTTAATATTTTGAGGACCCTCCATACTATGTAAAACATTTTACATTCTATTCACTATAGTCAAGATACGGAAACAACCTAAATGTCCTTCAACCAATGAATGAATAAAGAAAATGTAGTATGTTCATACAATTGAATATTATTCAGCCTTGAAAAGAAGGAAATCCTGTCATATGCAATTGCTTGGGTGAACCTTGAAGTCTTTATGCTAAGTGGAATAAGCCGGTCCCAGAAGGACAAATACTACATGATTCCACTTATATGAGATACCTGAAGTATTCAAACGAACCAGAAGCAAAGAGTAGAATGGTGGTTGCCAGGGGTTGGGGGATGAATGACGAATGGAAAGACATTGGGCCATGGGTATAAATTTTCAGTTCTACAGGATGAATAAATCCTAGAGATCTGCTCTACCATATTATGCCTATAGTTAACAATACTGTACTGCACGCCTAAAAATGTAAGAAGCTAGATCAAATGCTAAATGTTTTTTTTTTTTTTTTAGTTTGTGAATGTTTTTTTATTCTTATATTAATCCCCATACATTACATCATTAGTTCTAGATGAAGTGTTCCATGATTCATTGTTTGTGCATAACACCCAGTGCTCCATGCAGAACGTGCCCTCCTCAATACCCACCACCAGGCCAACCCATCCTCCCACCCCCCTCCCCTCTAGAACCCTGTTTGTTTTTCAGAGTCCATCATCTCTCATGGTTCGTCCACCCCTCCGATTTCCCCCGCTTCATTCTTCCCCTCCTGCTACCTTCTTCTTCTTTTTTTTTTCTTAACATATATTGCATTATTTGTTTCAGAGGTACAGATCTGAGATTCAACAGTCTTGCACAATTCACAGCGATTACCAGAGCACATACCCTCCCCAGTGTCTATCACCCAGTCACCCCATCCCTCCCACCCCACCCCCCACTCCAACAACACTCAGTTTGTTTCCTGCGATTAAGAATTCCTCATATCAGTGAGGTCATATGATACATGTCTTTCTCTTTTTGACTTATTTCGCTCAACATAATACCCTCCAGTTCCATCCACGTCGTTGCAAATCGCAAGATCTCATTCCTTTTGATGGCTGCATAATATTCCACTGTATATATATACCACATCTTCTTTATCCATTCATCTGTCGATGGACATCTTGGCTCTTTCCACAGTTTGGCTATTGTGGACATTGCTGCTATAAACATCGGGGTGCACGTAGCCCTTCGGATCCCTACTTTTGTATCTTTGGGGTAAATACCCAGTAGTGCAATTGCTGGATCATATGGTAGCTCTATTTTCAACTTTTTGAGGAACCTCCGTACAGTTTTCCAGAGTGGCTGCACCAGCTTGCATTCCCACCAACAGTGTAGGAGGGTTCCCCTTTCTCCGCATCCCCGCCAACATCTGTCATTTCCTGACTTGTTAATTTTAGCCATTCTGACTGGTGTGAGGTGGTATCTCATTGAGGTTTTGATTTGGATTTCCCTGATGCCGAGCGATATTGAGCACTTTTTCATGTGTCTGTTGGCCATTTGGATGTCTTCTTTGGAAAAATGTCTGTTCATGTCTTCTGCCCATTTCTTGATTAGATTCTTTGTTCTTTGGGTGTTGAGTTTGATGAGTTCTTGATAGATTTTGGATACTAGCCCTTTATCTGATATGTCATTTGCAAATATCTTCTCCTATTCTGTCGGTTGTCTTTTGGTTTTGTTGACTGTTTCCTTTGCTTTGCAAAAGCTTTTTATCTTGATGAAGTCCCAATAGTTCATTTTTGCCCTTGCTTCCCTTGCCTTTGGCGATGTTTCTAGGAAGAAGTTGCTGCGGCTGAGGTCAAAGAGTTTGCTGCCTGTGTTCTCCTTTAGGATTTTTATGGACTCCTGTCTCACATTGAGGTCTTTCAAGCATTTGGAGTCTATTTTTGTGTGTGGTGTAAGGAAATGGTCCAGTTTCATTCTTCTGCATGTGGCTATCCAATTTTCCCAACACCATTTGTTGAAGAGACTATCTTTGTTCCATTGGACATTCTTTCCAGGTTTGTCAAAGATTAGTTGACCATAGAGTTGAGGGTCCATTTCTGGGCTCTCTATTCTGTTGCATTGATCTATGTGTCTGTTTTTGTGCCAGTACCATGCTGTCTTGATGATGACAGCTTTGTAATAGAGCTTGAAGTCCGGAATTGTGATGCCACTGGCTTTGCTTTTCTTTTTCAACCTTCCTCTGGCTATGCGGGGTCTTTTCTGGTTCCATACAAATTTTAGGATTATTTGTTCCATTTCTGTGAAAAAAGTGGATGGTATTTTGATGGGGATTGCATTAAATGTGTAGACTGCTCTAGGTAGCATTGACATCTTCACAATATTTGTTCTTCCAATCCATGAGCATGGAACGTTTTTCCATTTCTTTGTGTCTTCCTCAATTTCTTTCATGAGTATTTTATAGTTTTCTGAGTACAGATCCTTTGTCTCTTCGGTTAGATTGATTCCTAGGTATCTTATGGTTTTGGCCGCAATTGTAAATGGGATCGACTCCTTAATTTCTCTTTTTTCTGTCTTGTTGTTGGTGTATAGGAATGCCACTGACTTCTGTGCATTGATTTTATATCCTGCCACTTT
This sequence comes from Mirounga leonina, assembly GCF_011800145.1. Lineage (NCBI taxonomy): Eukaryota > Metazoa > Chordata > Mammalia > Carnivora > Phocidae > Mirounga > Mirounga leonina. The sequence goes on along the minus strand of NW_023270469.1, from coordinate 23,559,623 downwards.
ACTGAATTCCTGTATGAGTTCCAGCAGTTTTGGGGTGGAGGCTTTTGGGTTTTCCACATAAAGTATCATATCATCTGCAAAGAGTGAGAGCTTGACTTCTTCTTTGCCAATTTGGATGCCTTTGATTTCTTTTTGTTGTCTGATTGCTGTGGCTAGGACTTCCAATACTATGTTGAATAGCATTGGTGATAGTGGACATCCCTGCCACGTTCCTGACCTTAGGGGGAAAGCTCTCAGTTTTTCCCCTTTGAGAATAATATTCGCTGTAGGTTTTTCATAGATGGCTTTTATGATATTGAGGTATGTACGCTCGATCCCTATACTCTAAAGAGTTTTGATCAAGAAAGGATGCTGTACTTTGTCAAAAGCTTTTTCTGCATCTATTGAGAGGATCATATGATTCTTGTTCTTTCTTTTGTTAATGTATTGTATCACATTGATTGATTTGCGGATGTTGAACCAACCTTGCAGCCCAGGGATAAATCCCACTTGGTCATGGTGAATAATCCTTTTAATGTACTGTTGGATCCTATTGGCTAGTATTTTGTTGAGAATTTTTGCATCCATGTTCATCTGGGATATTGGTCTGTAATTCTCCTTTTTGATGGGGTCTTTGTCTGGTTTTGGGATCAGGGTAATGCTGGCCTCATAAAATGAGTTTGGAAGTTTTCCTTCCAATTCTATTTTTTGGAACAGTTTCAGAAGAGTAGGTATTAATTCTTCTTGAAATGTTTGGTAGAATTCCCCTGGGAAGCCATCTGGCCCTGGACTTTTGTTTTTTGGGAGATTTTTGATGACTGCTTCAATTTCCTTAGTGGTTATAGGTCTGTTCAGGTTTTCTATTTCATCCTGGTTCAGTTTTGGTAGTTGATACATCTCTAGGAATGCATCCATCTCTTCCAGGTTATCTAATTTGCTGGCATAGAGTTGCTCATAATATGTTCTTATAATTGTCTGTATTTCTTTGGTGTTGGTGGTGATCTCTCCCCTTTCATTCATGATTTTGTTGATTTGGGTCATTTCTCTTTTCTTTTTGATAAGTCTGGCCAGGGGTTTTTCAATCTTGTTCATTCTTTCAAAGAACCAGCTCCTAGTTTCGTTGATCTGTTCTACTGTTCTTTTAGTTTCTATTTCATTGATTTCTGCTCTGATCTTTATGATTTCTCTTCTCCTGCTGGGTTTAGGCTTTATTTGCTGTTCTTTCTCCAGCTCCTTTAGGTGTAGGGTTAGGTTATGCACTTGAGAGCTTTCTTGTTTCTTGAGAAAGGCTTGTTTTGCTATATACTTGCCTCTTAGGACTGCCTTTGCTGCATCCCAAAGATTTTGAACAGTTGTGTTTTCATTTTCATTGGTTTCCATGTATTTTTTTAATTCTTCTTTAATTTCCTGGTTGACCCATTCATTCTTCAGTAGGATGCTCTTTAGCCTCCATGTATTTGAGTTCTTTCCAACTTTCCTCTTGTGATTGAGTTCTAGTTTCAAAGCATTGTGGTCTGAAAATAGGCAGGGAATGATCCCAATGTTTTGGTACCGGTTGAGACCTGATTTATGACCTAGGATGTGATCTATTCTGGAGAATGTTCCATGGGCACTAGAGAAGAATGTGTATTCCGTTGCTTTGGGGTGGAATGTTCTGAATATGTCTGTGAAGTCCATTTGGTCCAGTGTGTCATTTAAAGTCTTAATTTCCTTGTTGATCTTTTGCTTAGACGATCTGTCCATTTCAGTGAGGGGGGTGTTAAAGTCCCCCACTATTATTGTATTGTTGTCGATGTGTTTCTTTGCTTTTGTTATTAATTGGCTTATATAATTGGCTGCTCCCATGTTAGGGGCATAGATATTTACAATTGTTAGATCTTCTTGTTGGATAGATCCTTTAAGTAGGATATAATGTCCTTCCTCATCTCTTATTACAGTCTTTGGTTTAAAATCTAATTTGTCTGATATAAGGATTGCCACCCCAGCTTTCCTTTGGTGTCCATTAGCATGGTAAATGGTTTTCCACCCCCTCACTTTCAATCTGGGGGTGTCTTTGGTTCTAAAATGAGTCTCTTGCAGACAGCATATCGATGGGTCTTGTTTTTTAATCCAGTCTGATAGCCTGTGTCTTTTGATTGGGGCATTTAGCCCATTTACATTCAGGGTAACTATTGAAAGATAGGAATTTAGTGCCATTGTATTGCCTGTAAGGTGACTGTTACCGTATATTGTCTGTGTTCCTTTCTGGTCTATGTTGCTTTTAGGCTCTCTCTTTGCTTAGAGGACCCCTTTCAAGATTTCCTGTAGGGCTGGTTTTGTGTTTGCAAATTCCTTTAGTTTTTGTTTGTCCTGGAAGCTTTTTATCTCTCCTTCAATTTTCTTTTTTTTTTTTATAAAGATATTTATTTATTTTTCATGAGAGACAGAGAGAGAGAGAGGCAGAGGGAGAAGCAGGCTCCCAAGGAGCAGAGAGCCCGATGTGGGACTCGATCCCAGGACCCTGGGATCATGACCTGAGCTGAAGGCAGATGCTTAATCATCTGAGCCACCCAGGCGCCCCTCTCCTTCAATTTTCAATGACAGCCTAGCTGGATATAGTATTCTTGGCTGCATATTTTTCTCATTTAGTGCTCTGAATATATCCTGTCAGTCCTTTCTGGACTGCCAGGTCTCTGTGGATAGGTTTGTTGCCAATCTAATGTTTCTATCCTTGTAGGTTACATATCTCTTCTCCCGGGCTGCTTTCAGGATTTTCTCTTTGTCTATAAGACTCGTAAGTTTTCCTATTAGATGTCGGGGAGTTGACCTATTTTTATTGATTTTGAGAGGGGTTCTCTGTTCTTCCTGGATTTTCATGCCTGTTTCTTTCCCCAAATTAGGGAAGTTCTCTGCTGTAATTTGCTCCATTATACCTTCTGCCCCTCTCTCTCTTTCTTCTTCTTCTGGGATCCCAATTATTCTAATGTTGTTTCGTTTTATGGTTTCCCTTATCTCTCGAATTCTGCCCTCGCGATCCAGTAGTTGTTGATCTCTCTTTTTCTCAGCTTCTTTATTTTCCATCATTTCATCTTCTATATTATTGATTCTCTCTTCTGCCTCATTTATTCTAGCACTTAGCACCCCCATTTGTGATTGCACCTCATTAATAGCCTTTTTGATTTCTACTTGGTTGGATTTTAGCTCTTTTACTTCTCCAGAAAGGGTTTCTCTAATAACTTCCATATTTTTTTCAAGCCCAGCTAGTATCTTTAAAGTGATGATTCTGAACTCTAGATCTGACATCATACTAATGTCCATATTGAGTAGGTCCCTGGCAGTCGGTACTACCTCTTGTTCTTTTTGTTGAGGTGATTTTTTCCGTCTTGTCATTTTGTGCAGAGGAGAATAGATTAATGAGAGAACAAAATGCTAGCAGAGTAACCATGTCCCCAGAAAATATACTCTAAACAAATCAGAAAATACCTGAAGCAGTGGGATAAGAAAGGGAAAGAGAAAAAAAAGAAAAAGAAAAAGATAAAGATAAAAACAAAAACAAACAAAACAAAACAACAACAACAACAAAAAAACCAGAATGTGATCAAATATGATCTATATGGTATATAGATCAGTGCCACACACTAGATTTGGGGTGTATTTTGGTCTTTTAGAAGAAAGTGCCTCCCGAAATTTTAAAGAAAGAAAAACTAATATATGTACAAAAATAAGGGTTGATATGATGAAGGGATGGAATATGACTGTAAAAATGGAAATTATAAAAAAATTTATAAAAGGAATTGCTAAGAAGTTGTTTGAAAAAAGAAAGAAGAGGATTTTAAAAAAGAAAAGAAAAAGAAAAGAAAAAAAAAGGGAGAGGATGTGATCAGACAGGGGAATAGAAGACATCATATACTAGAGATTTAGGGTATATTTTAATCTGTTAGAAGAAACTATCTCAAAATTTTAAAGAGAGAACAACTTATATATATAAGCCAAAAATATGGGTAACTACTATGAAGGGATAGAATATGACTCTAAAAATGAAAAATAAAAATGTTTTTTTTTTTTTAAAAAGGGATTGATAAGATGTTGGTTGAAAACGGGAAAAAGAAAAATTCAAAAAGAAATAATAAGACAAAAAGACAGTTAAAAAAAAATTAACTTTAGAAGACTAAAGAATCATGGTAAAAAAGCCGTGAATTCTATGTGCAGTATTCCCCTAGCGCTGGAGTTCTGCTGTTCTCATTGTTCGGTAAACTTGGTCTTGGCCGGCTGTTCTCGCTGATCTTCTGGGGAGGGGCCTGTTGCCGTGGTTTCCACATGTCTCTGCCGGAGGCGGAATCGCCCCGCCCTTGCCCCCTCCCGGCTAAGTCATCTGCTCGGGTTTGCTCTCCGGAGCTTTTGTTCCCTGCGAGCTTTCCGTACAGCTTTGGAGGCGGAGAGTGAAAATGGCGGCCTCCCAATCTCCGCCCCGGAGGAGCCGAGAACTCGGGGCCCCGCTCCTCAGTGAGCCCCCAGAGAAAAGCCGTCAGTCACTCTCGTCTCCCCGGTCTCCGGCCGTACTCCGTGCTCGCCCAGCCTGTGACCGCACGTTTCTATCTCTGGCACCCGACCTGGTCTGGAGTCTCCAAACCCAGCAGATCCCTGCGGTGCACTCCTGTGCAGCTCCTCCCGGGGGAGGAAGGTGAGTCTCCCCGGATCTGCCGCTTGTTGGGTCCCTGCCGGAGGAGCAGGGGCCCGACTGGGCCGCGGATCACGGTTTATGGCCACCCCGAGCTGAGAGCCCGCGCCTGGGCTCCGCCTCTGCAGCCGGCTTCCCTGCTCCGATACCTGGGAGCTCTGCCACACTCAGGCACCCCCGGTCTTTCTGTGACCCCGAGGGTCCTGAGACCACACTGTCCCGGAGGGTTCCACCCCCCGCTCAGCCACCAGAGTGACGTCCCTCGGCGGAGCAGACTTTTAAAAGTTCCGATTTTGTGCTCCGCGGCTCTATCACTTGCCAGAAGCGGCCGACGGAGGCCCCTCCCCCGCCGTCTATCCTCCCGAATATCGCCTCGGATTCACTTCTCCGCACGTCCTACCTTCCAGAAAGTGGTCGCTTTTCTGATGAGAGAGTTGTTGCTATTCCTTTCTTCGACGTCCTGTTGGGTTTGTAGGTGTTCAGAATGGTTTGATCCCTATCCAGCTGAATTCCTGAGACGAGACGAAATCCAGGTCTCCTACTCCTCCGCCATCTTGCTCCGCCCCCCAAATGCTAAATGTTTTTACCACAATAAAAAATTACCCTTTCAAACCTGCTCCACCTAATTTTCAGCCTTAGTACTGCTCACATCCACCTATCTAGTCAAACCCAATTTTGTAATCTCATGAGAATACCAGAATGTTCTCTGCTGGAGAACAGTTTCTAAATGTTACTCCCTGCCTTGAAAATACCTAATCTTTAATTGAACCCACGTCAAAGGCTTCTGTTGTGTGCCTCCATAGCACTTTGATCGTGAATATTTTGCTAATTGTTGTACTATGGTATGCTAGATTTTCTAGTAACTCTAAGTTTTTCAAGACAGCCACAAAATCTTTTCATCTTTTTATCATTTTTCCCCTAGTATCTGATCTATTTATTAAACATCCGCTGCATTCAAGAAGTGGATTCCCCACCCAAGAACTCGCCTACAGGCAAGTTTAAAATATTCCTTGGACTTGAGGTTACTATAGAATTACCCAAAAATAGAGATATTTAGAATAAAAATGGTATATATATCAATCACTCCACATACACTTACAGAATTAGATCAGTAGTAGTATTATCTCATTTTCCAGATGGAGAAAATTAGCCTGTAGAGAAATAATTGGGGTTGCACTATTCTCACAATCTGTACATAATAAAAACAGACTCGGCACACTGATGCAGAACACAGTGCACATTTACACGTGTGTATACTTTTCATCTTAAAGCATAATTATTTTCCATGTACTATTTTAATTTATACAGAACTTAATTAAAGCAGAGACAATGCCATTCACTTTCTTCTTCTTGATTATTACCAACAATGGTGAGACTTTTATGAATTAAGACCGTAAGAGTGAAGTAACTCGTCCCAAATCATATATTCCTAGTAACTAGCAGTAAAACCACAATTTGAATTTTGCCCTCTCTGGGTGCAAAGCCTAGGCTTTTTGCACATGTGATATCCTCAGTAGGGAGCATATTATTGTCCGAAGCATCATGATTAATAGAAATATGAATATAATACATTAGCTATTCTTGCAGAACTCACAGTATAGTATGTCTTTATACAATCACATTTATTGCAAATATCATGAATGTATGTGTGTCTTGTATATGTGAGATTATTTAGAGTGGTAATTATTTTCTTTCACATGGGAGATTGATGCCTTTAATTTGCTCACACTGAAGGGACAGCAGATTGTTACCTCTGTATTTATAAATGATTTCTCTTTTTATTCTTTCCCCTGTCCTGTTTCCAGATGTTTTCCTGATTTCTATCAGAATCAGTGTCCTTTGATGAAACAGTATTCTCTTGGTGATTCTGCTCTATGAGTTATTATTCCTAGCGGCTATCCAAACAATTTTACCAAGTGTCGCATTTCGCCTAAATTGATACTAAAGCCGTTTAGCATAAGCTAATTAAAATTTGGATGTCCTTCATGAACATGCCACATGACTGATGGCGATGAGCTCCATCACCATTACAGAGTACATTACTTCTGTAGATGTGCTTTACAAAGCATTCTGGAGCTATTTGTTATGTCTGCATGAGCATGTAGGCTAATACATTTATTCTATTTAAGAATAGTGATTTTAATAATATTAGAGTAATAGGATTGGGGCTCCATTCTTCATCCCTCTCTAATATTAGACTTCCTCCTTTAGTTTCCTTACCTTCTTGTTCTCACAGATAGAGTGTAGAAGATGTGAACCATTTCCTGGGAATAATGTGTTAAACCAGAGACACTAGGTCTGCAAGACTAAATGCAGTTTTGAAGTCCATTTCAAATTAAGTTTTTATTTTGAAGGAAGATTGTATTCATTATAGTAAACTCTGTTAAAGATATCACAAGTCTCTCAAATGATATGTTGTTTGCTAATGATTTTGCCTGGGAATATTGAATGGAGAAAAGACTCTAGAGTCTAAAGTAGAATATTCTTTTTCACACAATGATAGTTTTCCATCTTCTCACTTCTCTGAAAGTGTATGATTGAAAAAATCATGAGAGTGAAAGAGAAACTTGAATACTCTCAGAAGTAAAGAGTTGACTCTTCCTAGGACAATTTAATAATCTGTTGCCTTAGATGACCCTCCCATAAAATTAGAAGAAAAAAAAAAAAGATGGGCTATGGACTCAAACTTGGCTTCAGTTTACTTATGCATGAAATGGAGACAATAATAATATCAACTCCTAGGAATATTTTGAGGATTCTACAAGATAATGCATATGAAAGGGCTTAGCGTAGTTCTTGGAAATTAGTGTTAAGTGAATGCAAAGGATGATGTTGAAGATGAGAGAGGAGGTCAGCAAAATTTATAACATATTCCCTATAGTTCTAGCTTGTGCCAATGTGCTACTTAGTAGGGCCACGAACAGGCTAGACTAGACTAATACTCATTCATGCTCTGTCTGCTTTGTGCACAGTTGCAAAGTTCTGAGCCTTTTTTTAGGTTTCTGCAAAGCCTTTGGAAATAAATCTTTAGCTCTTATTCTAAAAGGTTCCTTTGTCTCCTCCCCAAATCACCGTTGCCTGGAGAATAGATAAGGTGGTTGAGAATCTGCCCATCAAACCTGGAGGACTAATTGAATCAGTTTGCCAGGCAAAGTTCTGGAATTGCTCTCCAGTGGTCTGGGACCATTAAAGCTCTGAGTAGTCACATCTCAGTGTGGTTGGTTTTTCTATCTGTTCACTTATTCATCCTTCCTTCACTATTCCACAGCATGAACATTGCAGTGCAGTCAACCAGTCTCCAAGATTTCTTTGCCACATGATTGCCCTCTGTTTTCCAGTGAAATCTCCTAGCTAACCAATTTTATATTCACATACATTCACATAGTTCTTAGCATTTCATGGAGAGTCACCCACCACTCTTGCCACCAGGAATCAGATGTAGGTTACTAGAACCTGTGTTGAGGAAAAGCACATGGAGCACCATGAAGAAGCAACATCCACTGGATACAATGGCAGCCTAAACATGGCCCTATTCAGTGTATAAGAATGAGAAAGAACAAGGATTAATAAAGGTACATGTAGTTTTCAGAATGATATAGTATTGCATGTCATGCTTATAATGTACACAGGTAGCCATGTCATCTGGTCTATTTTACTTTGAGCCTGTGCTACAAATATGCCCCTTGTTTTATATTGCTGCTGCATTGCAGGGGACTCTCCTTTACTCCTGGCTCATGGGTACAAGCGACAGAAAGCAATATTGCCCACAGTAGGAAAAAAAAAGAATTTAGACAAATGGTGTCTGTTGCCTGAAACTGTTAAGATGCTAAAAGCCTGGGTAAGTTAGAGGGCAGAACAGTGATCTTCCAAAAGTACTCTGCAGGTACCACCACCAATGGTATCTTCCCACCACACTGCTTCCACGATTCCCCATTAGTTGAGAAAGGATCTTAATTGCTCCTTTAACACCATGTGCCTTGCTCATTTCAGATTCAGAGTGCAGGTGGAAGCATCTCAGTGGCCAAGCTTATGTTAAAATTGAGCTCTGACTGCAGTGGGATAAAAAGGAGGAAGATTCTGGATCAGGAAGGGATGTACTCCATCTTTGGAATATTTACAGAAAGGGAATTTCTTTAAAATGAGAGTGGGAGGCAATTTTGGATACTGGACAACGTAAACAGATAAAAATATCTACTTTCATTGCCTCTTGAGTCTTTCTGATTTCTCTCTCTTCTCAATGAATTCTCCATGCTGTAGTCAGAGTGAGTTTTATATAATGCATACAAGGACGTCAGCCCTTTTAGTGCTCTTTGAACTGTACCCGTTAGGGTTACACACCCTTTAGGTTGCCTTGCAAAATCTTTTCCTCGGGTGGGACCCTGATAAATAGTTCCTGCCTAATTTCCTACTATACCAGGATCTAAAGGACACCCTCCAATGTTTAATTAAAATATTTACTCTTTCTTAAATATGCTGATGAGTTCGTAATCTTTGTGCTTTGTTTGTGCTCTTGTTTCCCTGATTAACAGAAGTTTAAACTCCTATTTATTCAAGATCTAGCGCAGAGGTCTCTTCCTGTATCACCACACTTTTTGACTTATAGAGATAGAAATTGGCATTCTCTCCTCAGGAGTTTGAAAGGAATATAGACAGGTAGCTATAATAAGCCTTAGACAAGTGAACGGAAAAAAAAAAATGCATCAACATGTGGAGTCTTACCACTAGGTTTTACTAACTTGAAGACAGACACTTTATCTTAATCATTTTTTATTTTTTACCCATTAAAAAGATGGATAGTTGAAACAAAATCATGAAGTCAGTAAGGTGTTATATGAGCCTCCTATACAAACGAATGACATGACAATTTTTTGAATTCTGGCAGAAAAAAAGTAGTAAATGGATTGGTGCATATTAGAGGCAAAAAAAAGAATAATTTAGGAAGCTACTAAGTAGTCTGGGTGATAGATAATGAGTAGCAGCATTGGGATAAAAAAGAAGGGAGAGTTTACAGAGAGATTAGTTTGAGTAAATTGAAAGGACAGGGGTTTAAATCCAGATTCCAGCATTTTTATGTTAAAAATTCATTTAAATGAACCTTTCAAAGTTTTGCTTGTATAGGACCATTTAATTGAAATTCTTCACCTCTATCCCAAATTGATCATATAGGCGAGTTATGTCAGAAAAAAGCAGAACGTGGTGGAAACACCAACATCTGTTTCTGACGATTTACAGCTAACCCTCACTCACAGAGGAATAGGTTTAAAGACCTTTAGAAGATCCCCACTGGTGGGCATTGGCATAGGAATATTAATTTCAAACCTACTTGAAAATATTTCTAAGTGGGGGTTTTGCACATCTTCAAAGATTCATCCTGGTGATAATTGCAGTGAACGAGAGTTATACCTTGGAAGATAAGATCCTATCATCAGTGTGGTGATTGACAGGAAATTATAGTGGTGTTGATGACAGATCTATAATTACATTACAAATATTTATCTCTAGAAAATCCTCCCTGAATTGCTTCTCATATGGTATGACTTCTCTTCCCCTCCTTCCTTTGCTGAGATCTATTGCGATTGACATCAAATTTACAGTCTAAAAAAAAATATGATTAAAACTTGGATAATAAGTGATCACCTGATCTGAAGGCAGATCTTCCTGGTTTTATAAAGTTTGCCTCCAAGAAAAGTAGCAAATGCGGATAGAAACGTCATCTTGCTGAAATCCACACGTACTGGAAAGGAACCACATGTCTGTTGATTACTTTCACAGTGAAGCTTGCATTTCAGCTCCCAGTGCCATATCCTGGGGACCAGGGGAAATACCGAGGACACAATGATACATTGAAGCTAATTTTCAAGCTCCATCAATTCTATGAAACACTCTATCAAATTCTATCAAATAATCTCTTAAATCTATTCCTCTTTTGATATCTAATTGTTTTGCTTTAACCAAGTCCTTGACTCTGTTCATTTAGATTATTGCAACAGCTTTTTGGCCTTTATGCCTCCAGCTGACAGATTTTGCTGCTATAGTTAGATCCAATCATAGGCATTTGGGCATAAATATCTATGTTTAGGAGATAAGATAGCTTTTCATTGCCTACTACATGAAATCCAAACTCCCCACTCCGGCCTCTTGTCACAGATGTAATGAGAATCCACTGTGTGCCAATTATGTAGTTAATAGAAAGTATGACTACCATGCTTTCAATCCTGGGATGCAAGAAAAATGCTTATAGTTTACATTTACCACCTCATATTACATCCTCACAGCAATATTACATCTGGGTGCAATTATTATGCTACTATTATAGATCAGAAAACCGAGGCATACAAAAAGGCATCCCTAATCCCACTGCTCACAATCGCCATTCAAATGTATGTCTGCAGATTGCTCATCCAGTTGCCCTTTGCCTGAGACATCAGTACTTAGTGAAGAGAAACTGCAGATCAGGGAGGTTTTGTTGTTGTTTGTTTGTTTGTGGTTAATGGCTACTTAAGATACAAATCCTGTTTTGTTTCTTTGAAAGAGATCTGAGCAAGAGGAAAGCCAAATAAATATCTATCACTCTGTAGCATTTATGGTCTTGACTATATCCAGGTAGAGTGACAGGAAGTAAATTACTAATAACAAGTAATAGAGTAATAGTGTTTGCAGAGGTACATTATGTTACGGCAAAATATCTTCTCAACCATTTTGCTTGGTTATTGTCATTTCTTCCAAGAAATCAATGCTATTGGAGATGGATGACAGCCGTGACCTGGAAGGTATGACTGCACTCTGAATAGCAATCTCTTTCTGTAGATGTGCTTTTAAAAACTGCAATTTCCTCTCCAAGAGCAAAGGTCATGCAATTCTCTGAATTGCCAGGCAAAAGCCAGGGCACATTGGCTGATGCAATCCCTCCTACTCACTTGGAAAAATTAGGAGGTTGTTGGAGACAGGTGTCATTGGAGGTTTAGTGATTACTTTGCTAGAAGAAGTCCCTTTAAATTAGAAGCTAATGTGATTCCTTCAGCAGTGTTATTTAGAGCTAGCTGCTGGTGGAGGAAGATGGGCCACAAAAGGAATTTGATTTCACTTGTCATTAATTTTTAATCTGCTTTAGAGCCATCTTTAATTTCTCTTTGTAGTTTTCATAATTTTCCTTTGTGTATGAGGGTAACATTGCTCCTTGATTATCAGTCCAAGGATAAAAATGATTATTTATTTCAGATCTACCAATCCCGGCATGCTCTGTGCAGACTTCTGTGAGTCTGCAAGGGAAGAGACATGTGTGTTCTGTGCCTACCATCCTGAAAATGCAGAGTTGTTAAAGCCTGACAATAAAAATCCATCTTAAGGGGAATTACATGTCTCTGAATTGTTCCCTTAAGATATGACATTGGGAATAAATGGATCTGACTTGGAAAAATGTGTATACCATGGTCTACATAGCTGCCAACATAACTTACTACTGCAGTGGCCTCTTCCACATTCCTTATAGTACTTCACTACTTCCCGTCTTCCTTGTCTTTTGCAATAACTATGAAGATAGCTTCCAAACTGTCTCTACATCTCCTCTGGAGTGGTGCTTCTAAAAACACAAATTGGATTATGCTGGCCCTGGCCTGAAAGCCTGCCCGAATTTCTGTGTGATTGCAGGCTGCACTTGGCATTTTTAAAAGTGGCAGCCAGAGTCCGTTAACATCTGGTGCTGGGCCATCTCTCTTGTTTTGTCCCTTCACATCATCTCTTGCTTTACAGCCAGTATATATATTCTGGCCCTTTCCAGGGCACAACGGTATCTTTTGCCAATTTTATTTTTCTTGGTACCTACCTCTTTCCTTAGATCAGAGAGAAACCTGAATAAGTCAGTGTAAAGAAGTGGAGGTTCTCATCAGAAAGATACTAGAGCTTCTGACTCAATTGAAGGTTCAAGAAGCAAACCACGCAAAGGGCAAAAGTACTGCTTTATCCAGAGAAGAGAATCCTGCCAGATCTCTTTCTGGCAGGAGTCTCTGCCTCCTACTATCTGCTGGCATCACCCTCTCTCACTGAACACTGGCTTCTCCCCTGTGGTGTGTTGAGAAGCAGAGCTGCCAACACGTGCAGAACATCACGGTCCTACGCTTCTGTCGCTAGAAATGGTGACTCTCTTTTACAGTTCTATTTTTAAAACCCCAGAAAGTACTTGAGTTGACCCATTTGGACCAGTAGTCTATTAACTTCTGGATTAATTATTTGTAGAGGTGGGGACGGCAAGATCTTATTAAAAAATATGGGCAATCTCACCGAAAACTTTTGGTTGAACCGAGAGAGGAACAGTTTACCAAAATCAAGAGGGGGTGAGCAGTGAAAGAGAGAGAGAAGGGTTTATACTCCAAAGAGAGACGTCCTCTTAACCCTTCAGGCTAGCCTAGATATCTCCTCTTGTACACACTGATCATTCTCTATTTTGTCACTGCTCGGTAACTCCTGTTTTCCTTTGAGAATGAAGACAGAAAAAGTTACTGGATTACAATATTTATTTTTATAATTTTTATATAAGAGTATATACATATAACTAGAAATATTACTGAAAATATTCTGTGCACAAGTATAAGGGTTGGTGGTCTGAGAGGAGGATGACACCAGCTTTATAGCAGTATAAGTTGGGGAAGTTTAATTTTTGTATATTTTTGAAATGAGTTGAAATATGCATAGTTCGGCTATTATTATATTTTTACTTTTACCTTTCCTTATTTCACTTAGTGCCACAACTTAAACATTCTGTGCTATTAAAAACATTTTGTGAATAAGTTTTATTGGCCATTTAGTATCACATCATATAGTATGGTTAAAGATTCCCCTCTTGTTGGAAATTTATTTATACTTAATTGCATTTTTAAAATATCAAGTAAATGTTTTGGAGGTCAGGGAATTACAATATTGAGGTTTTTCCCTCGACATAAATTTCTAGAGCTAGAATTACAGGGTCAAAATATATGAATGCTCTTAATTCGTATTGACACCTTCTTTCCTAATGAACAATCTTGATCATAATGTGTAAATGTATTTCTTTTGCCATAGACTTGCTGGAGTTTTGTATTACTGTTTTAAGCAATGATTTGATAACAGAGAAATGGATATCATATTATTTAACTTAAATTTATTTATCCTCTTAGAAGGTTTTCCATACATTTCTAAAGCACTCATTTCTTATCTTTTGAATGGTAACTGTCAGTTATTACTTCAAATATATTTCAGCAGATTGTTTATGGAAGTTATTAACACAAACATTAAGAATAGTAATTATAATTGTAATTACAGCTTTACGCATTTATTAATAGCTTTAGTGACTAAAGTTTCTTCTCTATATTTTATTTTCATTAAAGTTTCTTTTTGTCTTTTTAAAGCTTTTATTTTAATGCCAGTTAGTTAGCATACAATGTTACATTAGTTTCCAGTGTATAATATAGTGATTCAACAGTTCCCTACATCACCCGGTGCTCATCACAAGTGCACCCCTTATTGTTGTTTTTGTTTAAATGATTCACCACGTCTGAAAATTTGAAAATCTCTCCTGTACATAAGTATTCTAATTCAAAGCCCCAAATTACCAAATTTATCCTTCCTGGAACCATAATTAACATACCTAGGAATCATTTTATATATTTAGTGAGTGAGTCGGTTTAATGCTATGTTTGGATTTTGCCCACAGATTTCTATTTTAAGGACTGAAGGGATTACAAGAACTAAAGAATCTGATGAAGGAAACAGCTCAGGTGTGGGAGAAGGAGGAACTGGCATCTTTTCCCATCCCAGTCTTTGACCAGTCACTTCTTTCCTAGGGACCAAAATTCCTTCATAGCTCAAACAAATTAGTCATGATAATGACTGTATTCCTTCCAGCCCAAACATTTTATGATTCTACAGTGACAGCACTCCTTGGAAAATTATGTGCAGCAGAAAAAGACTCAAGGAGACATGGAACACATATGGCGATTGCCTGAAGTGGTCACTGTACTGGGATCTATGTCAAAGTGATTATTTTCTTAAGAAATTTTTGAGACCTCTGGTATTAGTGTTCTGGGTGTGCTATAATGAAGTACCACAAACTGGGTGGTTGGAAACAACACCAATTCATTCTCCCACAGTTCCTGAGGTGGCATGTGTGAAGTCAAAGTGTCAGTAGGATTAGGACCCCTCTGAGACTCTTGAGTCACATCCTTGCTTGCCTCTTCCCAGTGTCAGGTGGTGGCCATTGGTCTTTAACATTTCTTGGCTGGAAGCTGTGTCCCTGCAGTCTCTGCCTGTGTTATCACATGCTTTTCCTGTGTGTCTCTGTTTTCACACAGCCTTTTTCTTCTTCTTCTAAGAATACCAGTCATATTAGAGTAGGACCTAACCTAATGACTTCATCTTACCTTTAATATATCTCCAAAGACCCTATTTCCAAATGAGAATCACTCTCTCAGGTACCAGTAGTAAAGACTTCAGTATATGTTTTGGGGGGGACACAATTCCACCCATAATATCAACACACACACACACATACACCTATATTTTTATTGAATTAAAGATGCCCTGCTGTCTCTATTCAAGAGGTAAGAGCGGGAATGGAGCCTGAAAGTCTGTGCAGGATGACTCTTGCTTGGCATTGCAAACTCTTCAATCCACTAATAGATGTTCTTGGCCCGAGGACCATACATAGATCAACTCTTAGAAGAGAGAGGGATGCGAGTGATGTTCTAACTAAGAAGGGAAAACACATCCAGGGGAAAATTGAGAGATTAGAGATTGACTTCATATTTTGTGACTGTTGTCATAACTGAACAAAAATTAACTCCTCTCTGGAAATAAATGGTAATTAATCTGTCAATGTCTTAAGCATATAAAAGATAGAACTAGATTTGAATTCACTCAGAATTATGTGACTTGGAGTCCACATTCCTAATTGCAGCACTAATTGCAGATGTTACTTAACATCTCTGAACCTTGGGTGCCTTACCTATAAATTGAATAATAATCTGCTTCAGGGAATCATTGTAAAAGAATGGATGCCTGGCACATCATGAAAAACTCCATAAACTTAATTTTTACTGTGGAGTCCTTATGCTATTTTCCACAAGTGAAATTTTCAGTATTTTCTCATCAGATTGGTGGCTCTTTGAGGGTAGAGACTTTGATGTCTCTCTGTCTGAAATAGAGTCAGCACCAAGCTCCAGTTGAATGACTGAGAGAATGAACAATTCAGCGAACTGTCCTCAAGAGTTCCAGGCAATCTGCGCAGAATTACAACCACAGCCTGGGAGATTCCTAGCGCTTTTTCCTCCTGTTATGTCTGTCAAAAGAATGAACTGGACATGAAGACAAAGACAAGGAGGGAAATGACTTAATAAGTTACATGGGTGCCAGAAAATAGAAAACAAGTGCAGGACCTACAAAGAGGCAAAGCAGGGCCTTGGGGAGACTCATGAATTGAGTGGATATTTGTGGAAGAGGGCCTGGGTGCAATGGTTGCAAGTTCCCTTCACTGTGAAGCTTAATTAGACACAATGCCAGGTATTCCCAACCTATTTGACCCTCCGGAGTATTTATGATGCTATGACCCTGCTTTCATTAATTCCTGGGCACATGAGCTCAATCTTCAGAAGCACTACAAGGTTATTAAGTGGGAAGAGTTGGGGAGTTTTTCAGTGTTCCTTCTCCAGCCCCAAAGCTCATACTTTCAGCAAAGTGTGAGAAATGGACAGTTATGAAACAGCAGCAGCGGCTGCTACTGCAGGGCCGTGGAGGGTAGCTGCCCAGTGGGTCTGGTAGAGGGGCTCCGGGTGCGGGGAGATCCATACACTTAAGAACAACTGTAAGTCATATACTTTTCTGTGACCACATCTAATGTTTCCAGCTGACTTTGCTCAGAAGATCGTTCTTCCCTTTCACCTGTCTTATCTGCTTATTTTTTTAAGTCCGTGTCTGATAGGAGCTTTCTAGGATGTTCTCGTAAGAGAGAAGTCTGTGGTTGGAACAGGGTCAAATGAAATCATTGGTATCCCAGGAATTTTTTTTTTTTTTTGTCTGCTCAAGGAGGAGGTAGGAGGAAAAAGTCATTCAGTCACCATGGGGTGACTGCTCCTGGGAACATGGAAGGGCAACTAATATTTGTTGGATTGCATTACAATTATTTTATCAGTAAATCCTCCCATCAACCCTACAAAGTAGGTTTTATGAGCTCTGGTTTAGAAATCAGGAATATGAGACTCAGAAATGTTAAGAATCATGCTCTTGGCCATGAAAGGTGATGTGGCAGAGTCTGGTTTTGACCAGGTCTGTTGACACTTTGTGTTATGTTTCCTTGCACATGGGGAAGTAGAAAGGCTTACTCAATAAAGCACCTCCTGTGTACATGTACTGTGGTTGGGGGGTATACATACAGATAAGCATATAAGCCATGAGACCTTTTAGTGAGTATTTTATTTATCATGGTACCTTCTATTTATCATGTTACCTTCTGTATCTAGCACAGTATCTGACATATAATAGACAACTAATGCACTTCTGTTGAATGAATTCATAATATCACCAAACCAGCCTTTAGTATTTGTTTTCCAAATAGACAGTGATGCCATAAATTAATTACAGTGTTAATAAGGATTTGTCTGTTGAAAGAAAAAAAAATAATCAGTGTGAATCAGGAGTTCACAGGGAGAGATCCCTTCTGGATGAATCTATAGGGAATCCTTCATGGAGTAGGTGGAAAATGAACTGGTTTTGAAAGGTAAACATTCACCAAGTAGAGATAAAGATTTGATAGGAAAGGTCTTCCAGGTGATCTACAGAGAGGAGCCCATGGGCTCACATTTCTTGAGTACTCTTTATATGACTGCAATTGCAGATGTATAATAAAGGCTAGCTTTATTCCAGGAGTTCTGTTTACCCCTTTATTAGTTTCCTGGGTCTGCTATTACAAATTACTACACACTAGGTGGCTTGAAAGAAGAGAAATTTAGTCTTTCACAGCTCTGGAGGCTAGAAGTCTGAAATTCAGGTGTTGGCAGGGCATGCTGTCTAGGGGAGAATCCTTTGTTTCCTCTTCCTGGCTTCTCTTGGCTGCCAGCAATCCTTGGCCTTCCTTGGCTTGTAGATGTACCAAGGCGTTGTCTGCCTCCATCTTCACATGGCCTTTTCCCCTGTATATCCATGTCCACATGTCCTTCTTCTTACAAGGACACTAGTCATTGGATGAGGACCTGCCCTCATCCAGCATGACTTCATTTTAACTTGGTTACATCTACAAAGACCGTATTTCCAAATAAAGTCACATTTATAGGTTCTAGGTACATTTCCAGGAATTTGAGGGAGAAGAGTGCTATTCAAATCAGTACAGTCTCTGTGGTTATTGGGACAGTAATAAAGGATTTGAATGAGGTCAATGTGATCTACCTTTCATATGCCCTGTATGTACTAGGATGTCTGTGTCCTGACTAATTGAATTTTAGGGTCTGTCAAAACTTTGTGTATTTCAGCTTACACCCCACTGCTATCTGACAGTCACCTCAGCAAACATTTTGCTGTTTCTCTCTCCCCAACTCCCCTCCGGCTGCTCTGGTACTCATTGGCTGCTTTAATGGTCACTAAATTCTCCCTGCCCTATAGTCACTAAATCAGGCTCTTAATAACATCCTATTAGTTGTTTAAAATAAGGATTTGAAGCAAACCAGTTAAGGGTTTTTTTTTTTTTTTTTTTTGCATTTTAATTAAATTCACATTGATTTGGAAAAACAGATTTATTGAGACCTTAACAACCACATAACACACATAACTGAGTTGTTAAGTCTCGATAAATGTTTTTTGGGAAATCAATTGACTTTTGATTAATGACAGATTATCTGTTTTAATAAATCTCGATGAAATAAAATGTTGAGTGTAGGTGGACATTTTAATTAAGCTGGACTTCCTTATTCTTATACCTAACTACCTTGACCCAGAATTGCTTATTACAGCCTTTTTCTTTGAGGAAAGGAAAAAAAAAAAAAAGACATGTCCATTCTTCTGTTTACCACAATAAGTGAGGAAAGACAATGACATTTTTAAATCTGCATGTAAATTAAATAAAAGCTTCTTATGGACACCTTCTCACAATCTCCCATTTTCTCAACAAAGCCTTCCGTGACCACCCTATATAAAGTTTTTAATCTTTCCAACCCATGTATGTTTTCTTTACATACTTTAAGTGATTCGAAATCTTGCCATTTAACTGTGTACTTCTTTGTTTGATACCAGACCTCACTCCCAGATATAAACCCCATGACAGCAGCAAACTTGACTGATGGAACTGATGTGTCCACCATTGCACTGAGAACAGGACCTAGTGGACATCTGTCCCTCTTCCTTCTCATCTTATTGACCTCATACATTCCTCTGTGCAGGACTCCAATCAGTGATCAGCTGAGAGGTCTCTGTGCTTTGCTAATATATGACTTACTTGATGTTTGGGGTTCCTTTCATGTGCCCCTCTGTCATCCCAACCTCCAGTACCAGGTCTTATGATCAGATCCAAGTAGATGTCAATAAATGCTTGCTGAAAAAAAAAAAAAGTGCTGTGTATGAAATACTGGAGCCCAGTGTAGAGTCACAGAACTTCTCTAGGCTTCTGCCATTCAACTGGGGTGGGGGTGGTCTTGCTCTGCACCCCTTAAACTCTTCATATTACCTAAGTCCACCTTAAGAATACACAGCTGTATTTTCTAAAAGCTTGATCTATATCCTTTTGTTTGATATGGATAAACTGTTGACACCTTGTTTCATTGGACACCTAAAAATAAATTGTGCCCAGTGCACCATAAATTCCTACCTGCATATCATTTGTACAGTGTCAACACTCTGCAGTAGGTTGTTACAGCAATAGTCACAGGAGAGGGGGAAAGAGTTGAGGAGGGATGAAGCCACTGTATCTGTGAACCTCTTCTAGGAGAGACCAGGCTGGCATGAAAAGGTTTGTTTGCACCTGAGTTAATAAACCTAAAATGCCTTTGCTTCTAGAGAGTAACTATGAATTATTATTATTTTTTTTAAAAAGTAGAACTGCCAGATATATGTTCAGGTGACAATCTGAGCAGATGTTCTATTTCAGGCTTTATGCTTGGCAAGGCAATGATTTTATGGTATCCTCTTATTGCACAAAAACTCTGGTAATTAAATATTACTAGCTTTTTTTTATATTGAGAAAACTGAGCCTCAGAGAAGGTATACAACCAGCCTAGAGTTACACAGAGAGTAATGAATAAAAGCGAGTTTAGAACTTAGGAATTCTAGCTCTGAATACAGTTTGTTTTGTTTTTTTTATCTTTTAAATTTTGTTTTTGCTTTGAACTCTTCTGATGAATGTGACAATATAGACTGGATTTATAAGCAGATCCTGGGTGTCAGTCTAGCCTAAAAAGACCTGATTGATATTTATAGGGCTAGTGGAGGTCAAGGCCAAAGATCCAGACCAAACATTTGACATCTACTAGGTAGTAGGTCAACAAATTATCCAATAATGATAAAAATAAAAATCCAGCTAGCAGAATTTATACACAGCACAAAGCTAAGCTTAGCTGTATCTTAAGCAACTGGTATCCCACAAGGGTCAGTGGGTTGCCCAAGGTCATACCACTAATACATAAGAGGCCTGGGATTCCAGTTTGGGATAGACATTTTAGAATTATCTCTTAAGCACTAGCCATTTAAATGAGGAGGGACAGCCCATTTAGCTGAAACCCCAGTCCCCAGTCTTAGTCCTTCGGGTTGATAACTGGGCTTGTCAGTTGGTTACACTTTCTCCTCTGACATTTCTTTCCTTCATTCCCTTAACACCATCATCTCTTGATTGACAACCCCAAAAAGACTGCAAAAATCCCCCCTTGAATTTGCTAGAACAGTCTACTGCCTGCCTGATATATGTGTCTGTTCAAAGTGTGGCACAAATGTTTGGTTAAAGATAATGACCCAGTCTGAAAATTACTGTGATAAAAATGTCATGTAATTTTCCAGGGTGACTTTGAAGTAAGGCTTACCATATAAATGTGGGAGATTGAGAGAGCCAGCTATTATT
This sequence comes from Mirounga leonina, assembly GCF_011800145.1. NCBI lineage: Eukaryota > Metazoa > Chordata > Mammalia > Carnivora > Phocidae > Mirounga > Mirounga leonina. The sequence goes on along the minus strand of NW_023270469.1, from coordinate 23,538,927 downwards.
TTCTTCCTTGATGAGCACTAAATTAGTGTCTTCAGTGGGCAGTCTCCATGTTGTTAATTTCTTTCCTCCTCTCCTTGTGGCAGGGCTAAAGCAATACCAAAGACCATCTCAGAACGATAATTCCCATGAGCATGGATTTTTTTTTTTTCACAACTCACTGCTTCAAACAGTTGAAAGGACACAGTTTGAAGTCAAGTGGAACTTTATTGGAATATCAGCTCTGTGTGGATTTACAAGAACTGAGCCCCCATTTTCTGTCGTAAAATCAGATTTTTTTGCAAGCATTAAATGAAACAAAAAGTGTAAAATAGTGGCATATAAAATGGTACTTTTCAGTTGTTAGTTTGAATCAACATTTTATTTGTTCAAAATACGGATTCTTGGGCCTTGCCCAGTGAGATTCTGATTCAAAACACCTTGATTGGAACCCAGGAATCTACATTTCTAACAAGCATTCTAGGTAATTCTAATGTGGGCTAAGCAGCGCCATGCTCTGAGAAATATGACACTGAAGGATATAATAATTATAATAACAACAATAACAACATACTTACTATTCATTGTGTGCTATGTGTAAGGCACTGTACATTAATCTACTCTGCACTTGGCAGAAAACATGACATCTTACTCAGTAGATGCCAGTGTTTGCCATTCTCCTCTTTTTTCTCACTCAGTGTTTTCTAAACATGGAATTCTTAGAGAAAGAGTAGACGTAAAGGAGGCTCAGTTGTAGGAAGCAGAGTTGGCTGATCAAGGCCAACTTCATGTTGGGAATGAATCTTTCATCTTCAGCAGGTATACCTGGGAAGAATTTGTTTCCCAGTTGTGCCTGGTCTTTAAAAGTTACCCTGTCTACATGAACATTTGGAATTCTCCTTCCCCAAGAAACTGTCATATGGACTTGCCCAACTACTGTTTAAACAGCCCAGCAATGTACCCACTGTTATGGAAAAATGGTGCCATTTTCTTCGTGCCATAGGTAGGAATAACACACAAAAAAACCCTTTAATATGCCTCTATCTGTTTTGGGTTGTGTCTTGTACACATTTTTATGCTTTTCCTTGACTTGTCTGTACTCTTACGGCCTTTCAGTTTATGTATTTTTTTCTTCTTTCCATAACTCAAGTCTCTCTATCTTTTTAACGATGAGAAATTACTTATTCACTAGACCTCATAATGTTTGTTAAATCACTATGCCATTTTTTAAAAACCAAAAAAATGCCCGCTAATATTAATATACTATTATAAAGACTACTATCATTTCCCCCATTCTCTCATTGTGCAGATAGGCAATGAGTCAAAAGTATTCGCAGGCCACATGCTGTGTACGAACAATTTGGTTTTCTTTTTTGAGATCTCATATTCAGTATGAAATATATATGGTTGACTGAAGTCAGTAACAGTGTTCTCTCTGAAGGTCAAAACTTCTGACTGGTGACTCAATCTAATTAGGTTAAGCTTAAGGTGATAATGTGTGGATTGTCAGCAGCTAGAACATTTATTCTTCTTTTTTTTTTTTTTTTCTAAACCAGTGTCCTTTAAAACAGTCAATTAACATGCTGTAGAGAAGAGTTTCCAGATAACTCGAGATTGAATTGAAAGGCTTTCCTTCCCCTGACAGAGCAGAGAGGTTGAGTACCTGACTTCCCTTTCAAAGTCAGTGATCCATGCAGCACTTCTGATTGGAAAGATGTGAACCTTTCCAGTCCTTTATGTACATATAAGTGGAGATGCTAAGGAAATTAGTCAGAGTCTGGCCAGGAAGAACTGAAGGACAGAAGAAGAAGCCTAACTGCCCTCCAATGTGCCTAGCTGTCCCTGGAGTATTATGATTTACAGTTTTCTTACTTAAAATCCTGTATAAAGGAATTAGTACAGGATAATAATATCTAAAGTAACTACTGAGTCACAAAAAAACTCTGCAAAGTAAAATCATTTCTATATTATTTAATATTTTATTTGAAATTTGCCCTGGCAGGCTTCTACTTGGGGAACTTTAATAGAAAGCTGGCAGATATGATCAAGAACCTCTCTTTATATTAGGAACTATTGGACACCCACATTGCTTGTTTCTGTAATCTTTAAATATTCACAGAAAAAGACAAAAAGTAATAAGAATTTCTTAGGAATGAATAGCTCACCCACAATGCACAAGAAGCATAAGGACTTGAACTAGGTAGAAAAACTAGAGAAGCATCATCAGATGAAGAGGCCTTGATACAGTCCCCAGACCTGGCTTTCTGAGAAGTCCATTTATGTCTCTGGACTTTTATCCTTTTCCCCTTATAATGAGGGTACAGACTAGAAGAATCTTAGGTCCCTTGTGCATAAATGATTTGAATCTAAAATTTGGTAAGCAAATGCATGTTAGGTGTCTAATACACGTCGGGCATTGTGGCGAGCCCCATCAAATGCATTGTCCATGCCATACCCTCATGGACTTTAGGGTCTACATGGGAAACCAGCAGTAAATTACAATGTAATGATGAATGGAAAAAACTACTGAAAAGAGAAGGCATCACTTGTACGGGAGTATATGACAAAATGGCCTGGCCTAAGCTACAGGATGCTGAGGAAATGACACAGGAGAAATCGGGGAGAAAGCTCAGGAGGTCATTGAAAAGGGAATGAGGGCAGCAGTACATTTATTTCAGGCAGAGGGAGGGCAGTTGCAAAGACTGAATGGGAGGAAGGAGCAGGATAGAGTTGATCACTGGCAAAAAGAGCAGAATGAATGAATCACAAAGAAAAACACAAGATGAGTGCAGGACATGAGTGAAAGGGCACATCAGCAAGATTTGGGGATATATTCTAAAACACTGGGAAGGCACTGAGGATTACAACCTTTACAGTCGTGTCATGAGGACATGGCATTTTAACTATTTTGGGGGCTGTTTGGAGAAAATACTAGAGTAGGGCAAGAGTGGATACAAAGAGCCCAACTAGGAGCTTACCATTCCCACCTTGTAAGACCCCCATAATGGGTCTAGGAAGGAGAGTGAAAACAGATACGGAGAAAATTATATGGAGTGGAGACATGCATAGTAGGTAAAATCATGAGAGGGAGAGTGAATACAGGATTTCAGGTGGTCTACCATTACAATTCCCTAGACATTTTGGAAGAAATTACGAAGCAGATATTTTTAAATGCTTATTACTTCCTCAATATAAAAAGAATGAATAATGGAGCAATAATCACTTATTGAGACTCTAGCCCTTCATATATACTTTAAATATGTCTTCTGTTTTAATTTCTATAAGGAGGCATTCTTGTGTACATATAACCAAGGAGAAAAGAGGAGGCCCTAGATGTGGTATATATATACAATGGAATATTATGCAGCCATCAAAAGGAATGAGATCTTGCCATTTGCAATGACGTGGATGGAACTGGAGGGTGTTATGCTGAGCGAAATAAGTCAAAAAGAGAAAGACATGTATCATATGACCTCACTGATATGAGGAATTCTTTTTTTTTTTTTTTGTAAGATTTTATTTATTTATTTGACAGAGAGAGAGGCAGCGAGAGAGGGAACACAAGCAAGGGGAGTGTGAGAGGGAGAAGCAGGCTTCCCGCAGAGCAGGGAGCCCGATGCGGCGCTCGATCCCAGAACCCTGGGATCATGACCTGAGCCGAAGGCAGACGCTTAACGACTGAGCCACCCAGGTGCCTCGATATGAGGAATTCTTAATCTCAGGAAACAAACTGAGCTTTGCTGGAGTGGGGTGTGGGGTGGGAGGGATGGGGTGACTGGGTGATAGACACTGGGGAGGGTGTGTGCTCTGGTCAGCGTGGTAAATTGTGCAAGACTGTTGAATCTCAGATCTGTACTTCTGAAACAAATAATGCAATATATGTTAAGAAAAAAAAAAAGAAGAAGATAGGAGGGGAAGAATGAAGGGGGGGAAATCGGAGGGGTAGACGAACCATGAAGGACGATGGACTCTGAAAAACAAACTGAGGGTTCTAGAGGGGAGGGGGGTGGGAGGATGGGTTAGCCTGGTGATGGGTATTAAAGAGGGCATGTTCTGCATAGAGCACTGGGTGTTATGCACAAACAATGAATCATGGAACACTACATCTAAAACCAATGATGTAATGTATGGGGATTAACATAACAATAAAAAATTTTAAAAAAAGGAGGCCCTTTTCACAAAGAGATATGCAAATGTTTTGACATTTATGACAGAACCATGGGTAAACACAATTTAATTATTTGTCTGATCTTATTTAAGTGTCTTATTTTCTCTGAGACTCAGTTTCTTTATCAGGCAAGGAGTAAAATAAAATAATACCTAAGCTTTTTCTACCTCTGAAATTCTGTTCTTTCTTAAGCCTCTCACCAACTTTCCTTCAAAATCTTGTTGTGGGCCTCTGATTGTTGACCCAGTATAATTATGTGTCAGAGTAATTAACCATGTGTTTGCAGCTCTCTTGTGCATTTTATAGTGTGATTGAAAGGCTCTGATCTCCCCAGTCACTGAGTACTGGAGGGAGACCCTGATAATCCTTAGATCTAGAGGAAACCAAAGCTGTTACAGCATGTGAGCCTCATTCTTTACCATAGGTCTCATTTTCTGGGACACGCCTGCATCTGCATTTCATTCGGAAGCACACACACATCCATTAATCAGCCATCACAGGAGAGTGAACACAGAGCTCAGACCATGACTGTCTCTCCCTCGTTAGCACACATTACACTATACCCCTTGGATTTATTTTTATCATTATTCTTTTTGTAAAGGAACGTCAAAGCCTAATTTCTCTATTAATATTGATGTGTTCAAGTTCTTGAAGCCAATTACTTTATACAGTTAAAGTATTTAACCAATGCTTAGAAAATCTCAAGGATGTTAACATTAGGATCTGTGAGAATGATTACGTGATGCATGGTGTAAGGCATCTTGTTCATTTAACAATTATAAAAGGAGAGATGTACCATAAATTGTTATCGTGGCACTTTGAGGAAACCAATTCAAGAAAAACCACTTGGCTTGTAGTCAGTGAGGACCCACAAAAATCCAAATAGTACTATTTACCTTTTCGAGACAAGGGTCTTTTATTATCCTGTTTTACATCTCCTCCAACCCAGGTGATCTGAATGTTCTCAATTACGAGTACCTCTGGTTTCACTTTGTAAATATATCTTGGATCCATGACAGCTCTCCTCTGTTGCCACTGTCTTCCTTCAGCCTATCATTACTTTTCATCCAACTGTAGCAATAGCTTTATAACAAACTTCTTATCTCCATTCTTCACCCACACCAAGCATTCTCCACAAAAAGTCAAAGAACTTCTAACATGCATTTTTGCCTAGAGACCTTTAATGGCTTTTCATTTTTAGTGGGGGATATCTGAGTCTTTCCTAGGTGCAGTGTGTTCCCTGGGATTCTCCCCTGCCCTCTTCCATTCTCATTCTGTCACTGCCTGTCCTGTGTGTATTGATCAGCAGAACATCACTGCTCAAGAGAAAATCAAGGACATTTTCTGTCATCTCATCATTTAGAGATATGTTTCAGGCTGAGGGAGCAACTTGAATTCCCAAAGGGCGGAACATCGTCAGGCAACAAGAAGGGACTTTGTGGAAAGTAAGGGGGGAATAAATCCAGAGCAATAAACAGAGGATAGATGATGCACTTTTCTAGAAATCATATGAAGGAATAGGTGATGAGGTAGTGTGGTCATAGGAACAATTTATTTGGATGAACATTCCATGTCTATAGACCAACTCCAAGAGAAGTGACACCATTATCCGAAATCTCTTTGGTATGCCTGGCATCAGAGCACGGATGTTGGTTGTGTCAGGCTCGCAGAACGATACCCTAAATCTCCACAATAGAGACAGGTCTGCAACCTGGACTACACAATTTATACCTCTGGAACTTCATTATTCATCTGTTGGCCCATTCTTTCCTTAGATACGGTGATATAATTTATGCTAAAGCAGCATTTGTCAAGCCAATTCAACTAAAATTCCCTTGAAAAATCTTTAAAATCACCCATTCCGTGGGGCAGTTTTCCATGGTTTTCCCCTAAAAATGTCCCTGATATATGTGATCTGATATTTGTTGGAACAAGCCCTTTTTGCACGCATAACTTTTCTACTCACACATAAATATGTGGCCTAGCTCTTGCCAGGCAACAGGGATAGAGTCCATCTAATGATCGAGGGAGGGATGAGACATATACATCATGATAGTTAAAAAATAGTGCAGAATATAAAATAACTGGGAAGAAAATAGTAGCATAGATATCATCAGGCAGCTCCTGATAGATTACAGTGTGAGTGGCAGGGACAGTAATTACAATAGGATTGGAAGAGGGGTCAGAGAGAAGGCTTTGAAAAGGAGATGGATTTGGCGATGGGTCTGAAAGTATAGGTGAAATTTGAGTGGATGGAGAGAAGAGGGTCATTCTTGGTATGTGAGTCTGTATGCTGAAATTACCTTTTCAAACAAATGAAAAATTGTATCTACTATACAGTAAGGTTCTCTCTGAGACAAATGATGCAGCAGGTCCTACAAATGGGACTTCCCTAGCTGTCAGGGGGTTCCACAGACTGAACAAGTGATGGGCAGGTTAGAGGAGACAACAGTGAAAGGCCTTTTTGCTAAACTCACAAAAGGCATCAGCCTGGAACTCGTCAAGGGAAAGATGTCATTAAAGTGGGGATAAGCTGTTTATGAGACTGCCTGCCGTGGTCTTCTCACTTGCCACATTCTTTCAGGATTTTACAAATACTTGTTGAGGGACTACCCCATGCCAAATTTGGCCGTCATTCTTTAGCTACATCTGAACACCTCCTGCTGTTCTTCATACTGTCCTGGGAGGTACTGTCTTTCATTCCTGTCCCAGAACAGTGAGAATGAATCAAAGCCACATCTTTGTAAAAGCCCTTGACTTGAATCATAGCCTATTCTCTCATTATCTGTTATCTCTGTCAATTTACTGATCACCTCTGAATTTCAGTTTCCTCATCTGTAAAACAGAAGTAAGAAAGCGGGGCACCTGGGTGGCTCAGTCGTTAAGCATCTGCCTTCGGCTCGGGTCATGATCCCGGAGTCCTGGGATCGAGCCCCGCATCGGGCTCCCTGCTCCGCGGGAAGCCTGCTTCTCCCTCTCCCACTCCCCCTGCTTGTGTTCCCTCTCTGGCTGTCTTTCTCTCTGTCAAATAAATAAAATCTTAAAAAAAAAAAAAAGAAGAAGAAAGCTTATCTCATCCATCCCACCAGCAACCTTGGTAAGGCAGGGTTCTCAGCCCTGAGTGTACATTAAAACAATGCCTGGGTAACTAAAAAACAAAAACCAAAATAAATACGCATACAAACAAACACATAAAAAAACAAACTTAGGCCTATGTCCCATCTCTAGAGTCTGACTTAATTGAACTGAGTAGGAACTGAGCATCGTATTTTTTTTTTACATTTTCTCTATCTGGTTCTAATTGTCATCAGAAGTTAAGAAACAGATTAAAATACATAAAGTGGCAAGTACTATACTTGATCACAGGATTCTAGTAAATACCAGCAAGTGCTTTTTACTTTTTCTCCAGTTTTTTTTGAGTTTATTTATTTATTTGAGAGAGAGAGAGCAGAAGCAGGGGGAGGGAGAGGTAGAGGGAGAAGCAGACTCCCCACTGAGCAGGGAGCCGATGTGGGGCTCAATCCCTGGGATCATGGGATCGATCCCCTGGGATCCATGACCCTGGGATCATGACCTGAACAGAAGGCAGACGCTTAACGGACTGAGCCACCAGGAACCCCTTTTTCTCCAGTTTTGATATGGTAACTGGAAAAAAGGACATTTGAAAGATACTGATCTATAAAAGAATTGTGTCTGGGGGCACCTGGGTGGCTCTGTCAGTTAGGCAGCTGGCTCTTGACCTCAGCTCCAGTCTTGATCTCAGGGTCATGAGTTCAAGCCCCATGTTGGGCTCCACACCAGATGTGGAGCCAACTTAAAAATAATTTAAAAAAATAAAAAATAAAAGAAGAGTTATATCTGGAATGTATAAATTACACAACCCAGTAAGACAAATGACCCAATTAAAAATGGTTAAAATATTTGAATAGATATACAGATATGAGAAACAAAATAAGTGAATAGAATGCCCAAGAAATTATACACAAAATAATTAGCCATTAGAGAAATGTAAATTAAAACCACCGTGCACTATCTGAAATGACTAACATGAAAATGACGGACCGTACGAGCTATTGATGAGATGTAGAACAGCCAAAATGCTCATACACTGCTGGTTGGAACATAAAATGGCACAACTACTTTGGAAAACATTTTGGCAGTTTCTCAAACTGTTAAATATTTGTTTATTGAATGACCTAGCTGTTTTAAAAATCTAGATATTTACCCAAGAGAAACAAAAATATATGTCCACATAAAGACAGTGTACAAATGTTCAAAGCAGCTCTATTTGTAATAGCCAAAACTAGATGCAACACAAATCTCCATCAAAAGACAAATGAATAAACAAATTGTGCTATATCCTTACAAAGGAATGCTACTCAGCAATAAAAATAAACTATTTTGGTATGCAGAACAGTATCAGTGGATTTTAAAATAACGCTGAGTGAAAGACCAACAAAAATTAGTACATACTATCCGAGTCCACTTACATAAAACTCCAGAAAATGCAAGTTAATATAAAGGGACAGCACATCATTGGTTTTCTATATATAGGGTAGGGCAAGAAGGGGGTCAGGAAGGGATTATAATGAGGAATCTGGAGAGATGAGAGAATTTTTCATTATCAGTTATGGTGATCATTTCATGGATATATTCAAATGTCACAACTGATCAGATTTTACATTTCAAATATGTGAAGCTTATGGTATTTCAATTTTGCCGCAATAAACCTGCATAAAATACTGAAAGAAAAAAAACATGCCTCTGGATGGGGGTTGGGTCGACATAAGGGCAAAAGACTCATTAAAATAAGATGCCTGGGCACCTGGGTGGCTCAGTTGGTTAAGCGACTGCCTTCGTCTCAGGTCATGATCCCAGGGTCCTGGGATCGAGTCCCACATTGGGCTCCCAGCTCGGCGGGGAGCCTGCTTCTCCCTCTGACCCTTTCCTCTCTCATGCTGTTTCTCTCTCGCTCACTCTCTAATAAATAAATAAATAAAATCTTTAAAAAAATTAAAATAAAATAAAATAAGATGCCTACCTGTACCATATAGGATGTTTTAAAACCATTTTTGAGCCTATATTGCTGTCTTAACAAAGATATTATGCATTGTATGATCTATATTTTATTGCAACTTGTTTTAGCAATCTATTACTACCTAGAAAATTACCCTAAAATTTAGGTGCTGATTTATCTTCTCAGCTCAAAGACTGAGGCTGGAGTCATACACCTTGGCAGTCCTGAAGCATCATGAAAGAAATCCAGCTATATTGACACTGTAATGTTGGAGAAATCAAAAGGAGATTTTTCTTAGAGATAGAGGGATGTGCCCAGAGAATCCCATCTGTTCTAGTATCAGTCATTTGAGTCCTTCTGGACCAGCAACACTCATGAGTGCAAAAGTCCTCTGATGATATAGCCCCAGCCTTTGAACTGCCCCAGCCAGTATCTAAGGGAGCAGAGATGAGCTATGTTTGCCAACTCTAGTCCAAATTAGAGATCCTTTAACAAATCAAACCCTGTTTCTGTTCAAAGCCACCATATCTTGTGGTTACTTGGTACATGGCATCAGACAACTGGAAGAAATTTGGGTACTTGGAGGTAGAATGTCACCCACCATCACAAAGCCTAAAACATGTGGTTTGGGGGACTGATGGTGCATAGAAGCTAGAAGAACCTTAAGGAAATAGTTAGTGAATATGTAAAAGTCCTAAAGAAGACTATTAGTGGAATACTGAAGGTCCCTTAGAAGGCCCAGGGATGGAGAAAGGGTCATTCATTGGATCAAGAGCCACAAACAAAGTGCCAGAGCATATGCCCCTTTGACTCCAAATCAGATAAATTAATAGGATTTAATTAGTAATGCAGATTTTATTTGAAGTTCAGAGCAAAGCCACTAACTAGTTTAAATACTGAAGTGACGTGGTATAATTTATACTCCAGAAGGATTACTCTTGCTTTCATGGAGAGAATAGATGTCATTGATCCAAACTGACATAGACCAGTTAGGAGACTATTGTGTTAGTCCATGTGAGCCATGATGGAGCCTTTGACTAAGGTGGTATTAATGGAAATGCAGAGTGCATGGACCCAGGAATTATTTTGGAGGTCGAGATAGTAGGCCGAGCTTGATGGTAAATGGATGTGTAGCAAAGGAAAGTTCCCATTTTTATCTGAGTGAATCTTAAGAAGGTCAAATGAAATAACTGGTGTATAAGTACCTTATAAGTATAAGGCTTCTTTTAAATTATCATGCCATTTCATGCCCTGACATATCAAGAACTCAAAGCAGTTTTGCTTGACTGTGTTCCAGCTCTGTCCTCTATAACACAATTGCATCTCATTCAATAGCCTTAATGCATACATGAATTCCATATAATGCTCTGCCCGCTTTATGGATGAACACTGACTATATCTAAATGGTATCTATATTTCCTTTGAATACTGCAAACTGGTATTTGATCATTTCATTTTCCTACAGAAGATGAAACATTATGATTTTCAATAATCCATAAAGACAGACATTTGTTTCCTTTGTGAAACTGTACCCTTCAATGATTATTCCTCACATTAATCACAGCAAAAGCAATTCGTAAGGTAATCTCTTTCTTCCTGAAGATAATAAATGTCTGCTGTTGACAGAAAAAGTGTGGAAAGGTGAAAGGCAGGGTGAGCTCTGTGTGTTTGTGAGATAAACAACTGTCAGCCTCTCCTAAGACTGCTGTGATCGTGTGAGGGCAAAGTTGCCTCTTTACATAACGATGACAATAAAACTAATTTTTCTCTAATGATTCAAAAGATTTCACTGGGGATATCTACCCTATAATTTGTGTCCAGAAATGTAACTTTATTAAATGCCCCCAAATTCATAGTTCATATTGTTAAACACTGAAGAAATTTGCATCTGAAATTGCTTGTATAGCTACTCTCTTCCTTAAAATCATTGGTGATGTATTGGCCCACTGAAGTCTGAGATAACCTAGTAGTTTCCTAATCAGAAATCACCAAGACCCTAACCAAATGTGAAATCTTGAATGGGAGCTTAATCTGGGTTGTTAAAGGTATGAAATACATTTGAAGAAGAAAAATAGGTGTTTTCACATAACATTCTTGGGGATATATTTTAATGGTTGTATACCAATGAATTCCACTTGGTATTTCTTGTAAGCAAAAGGAGAAGGGGGTTGACATTTATTTAATGCTCATTTTGACATTGCACTTCATGAATAGTTTCAGTAGATTGCCTCGTTTAATTTTCATGAAAGCCAAGCAAGTTAGGTGTCTCTATAAAGCTTTTTATCAGCTTTTTAAAAATGAGACTCAGATGGGGGAAATGTGATTCACATAGGTCATCACAATTTCTGAAGATCTTATAAATGTTGCTATTACTAAAGGTAGATAATGTCTGATTCCTAGCTCATGTTTTCTCTATTATGCCAAACTAGATGATGCATAAAGATTTCAATGAGTTTTTAACCTCAAGAAGTTTTAACAGTTTGGGGACACCTGGGTGGCTCATTTGGTTAAGCATCAGACTCTGGATTTCAGCTCGGGTAATGATCTCAGGGTCATGAGATGGAGCCCCCCAGCATCAGGCTCTGTGCTGGGTGTGGAGCCTGCTTAAGATTCTCTCTTTCTCTCTCCCTCTGCCTCTCCCACGACATGATGTCTTTCTCTTAAGAAGAAGAAGAAAAGAAATTTTAACAGTTTTATTAAAAAATAATGTTTTATTCATAGTACCACACATGCCCCACAAAATTTCTAAACTCACAACCATATGTGTGAAATCTCCTCTTCTAGAATACTTGGCTTTTCTGGAAACCTCTCACTTATTCAAGACACAGATCTCATGATCCAGACCAAACCTATTCCCTTCTGGACTGGATTCCCTAACTCCTACAGAAAGAACTTATCGCTGCCCCACCTCCACACTCACCACACATGTATACCCCTCTCATGCAACATTGCATTAAAATAAATAATTGTATGACAGTCTATTTGTCTCCCCAAGCTTCCTGGGAAATACTCCAGGGAAGTGACCTATATTATTCAACTCTGAATCTTCAGTACCTGGCACACAGTTGAATGCCTGGCACAAGTCACTAAATTAATCTTAATTAATTAATTGATAAATGGACCCATACTAAATTTAAAATATTATAGTGCCTGTTACATATCTGATATAAATATATTCATATACCTTTAGCTAGGTAAGGAAGACAACACATTTACAGTCAAAAAGGAATGTTAATTTCTAAATAATTAATATAAGCAATAAGAAGTTCAGGTGCATTAGTCCTTCAGTCATAGTGCCCATTTTGTAGCTTAGGAATGGGGACATTTTAGGTGTTTTCTAACATTTCCTGAAGTTAAAATATGTGCCCTACACAAATACATGAATGCATTTTGATGACTATATAAGTGAAAGAATGGATAGATGGAGGAATGAATAAATGAATTAATGAAGTTCTTACATACAATGAGTTATAAAACAGTTATAATCACTATAGATATCAGACATTACACAAGAGACATCACTTTTTCCTTTAAAAGTGGAATAATATATAAAGTTCAAGATAGATTAAATAATATTTAATACATGTGTTATTACTTATAGCAAGGAGATAGCCATATTTCTTTTCTGGTATGCAAAATATTAAAAACAGATCTTTCCTAAATTGGAAATTCTTTTAGGAAATGTGAATAGTTAAATGCTTGTATCACTTTGGAGGAAAAATGAGTTTCAAGGGAGACTGAGAAGATTTTAATGATATGGCTAATCTTTCACTCACCGAGTTAACTGTCTAATACTGATCACTACACATTACAGGCACCTTACTAGGTGCTTTAATACATGAACTCTGGTCCTTAAAGAAGGTAACCAACTTAAGTCATGTTCTGTAGCATATTTGGATGAAGAAAGAATTTTGACAAATTAAGTGTCTTGCCTGTGAAGATTTTATTGATTTAGAGAGAGAGAGAGCAAGAGATCATGCACATGGGAAGAGGTGCAGAGGGAGAGGGAAGGAGGGAAAATCCTAAGCAGACTCCACGCTGAGCATGGAGCCTGATGTGGGGCTTTATCCCACAACCCTGAGATAATGACCTGAGCCAAAACCGAGAGTCAGATGCTTAACTGACTGAGCCATCCAGGCACCCCTATGGCTACACAACTTATTAGAGATAGAAGTCCATGTAGATATAATAATAAAGACAATAAAGTTAGGTACAAATGGAGGCAAATGAAAGAAAGGGAGAGAAGATTTTGGCTGTGTTCAGGATCAGAAAATACTTCAGAGTAGTCAAACTGGATCCATGGCATGAATCTGAAGAGGTAAGAAGGAATCCCCCAGGCAAACAAGAATGAAAAGGTATTCAGAGCAGAGGAATAACCCAATGCAAAGTTATGTATGCAGAGGAAGAAAAGAGAGCCAAGAAACTTCTCAAGTGTTGTTACCTTGAACATAGAGCAGGTTAATAAAAGATGGAGGATGAGGCTGGAGAGGTAGGGCTAGGTCTCAGAAGGTCTTTTACACATGCTAAATTTTTCACATTTTTCTCCGTGAGGTACCAGTGAAAGGTTTGAGCAAATCATACTGGCATTTTAGAAAGGCTAGTCTGGTAGCGTGGTTAGCCTAGATGGGGGAGTGGTGGTGAATTAGGTGGGAAGTGATGTTAGGAGGGTATTCTAGAAAGCCAGCTGAAAAAATTGGCAAGAGAAAATAATGAAAATCCAAACTACAGCAGTACTTGTGGGATACAGAGGTCACAACAGAAATAGCTTTAGGAAGCAAATTTGATACGAATTTATAATCTCTTTTATGTGTTTGAGAAAAGGAAGGAGTAATTTAGGATGTGCTCTGAGTTTCCACACGGGTGGTAGTGGGAACCTCACTATCAGAAAGATGTATACAGGTCAAAAGATAAAATGTCCTAGCATTCAGTTCATGTTTTCAAGTGCACATTCATCTTTTAGTTTTAAAATATGTAAGATATTTCAAAACATTTTGTCAGTGGTGATCTGATATCTTTGACTCTACAGAAAAGACAAGAAATTAGAAATCTTTCTAGATCTACTCAAGTTGTTTTTTCTGGAACTTAAACATTGTAGGATTTTGAATTTTGTTTTTCTAAGTGAATTTTTATGTTCCATCTTTATGAATTAATAATCTGAATTATGCACACATGAAAGATCATTTTTTTTTCCTTCTGTGATTGTTCTAGATTGTGCCATCAACTTGTAATCCACTGGCTATCTTTATCTTTTTTCCATGACTTAGCCCATGCATCCTTTTAAAACACCCCATCTTCTACCAGTCCCTAAAAACATATTTAAATGCACATACTAAATAAATATTTATCATACACTAGGCATCAGGGAAATACAAATTAAAACTACAATGAGATACAACCTCACACTGATCAGAATGACTAAAATTAACCACTCAGGAAACAACGGATGTTGGTGAGGATACAGAGAAAGGGGAACCATCTTAAACTCTTGGTGGGAATGCAAACTGGTGGAGCCACTCTGGAAAACAATATGGAGGTTCCTCAAAATGTTAAAAATAAAACTACCCTATGACCCAGCAATTGCACTAGTAGGTATTTATCCAAAGGATACAAACATAGTGATTCAAAGGGGCACATCCACCCCGATGTTTATAGTAGCAATGTCTACAATAGCCAAACTATGGAAAGAGCCCAGATATCTATTGGCAGATAACTGGATAAAGAAGATATGACATATATGCACAATGGAATATTACTCAGCCATCAAAAAGAATGAAATCTGCCATTTGCAATGACATGGATGAACCAGGAGGGTATTATGCTAAATGAAGTAAGTCAGAGAAAGACAATTACCATATTATTTCACTCATACGTGGAATTTAAGAAACAAAACAGATGAACATAGGGTAAAGGAAGGAAAAATAAAATAAGATAAAAACAGAGAGGGAGGCAAACCATAAGAGACTCTTAACTATAGGAAACAAACTGAGGGTTGCTGGAGGGGAGGTGGATGGGAAGAAGGGTTAACTAGGTGATGGGCATTAAGGAGAGCACGTGATGTAATGAGCACTGGGTGTTATATGTGACTGATGAATCACTAAATTCTACCCCTGAAACTAAATATACACTATATGTTAACTAACTTGAATTTAAATAAAAAAATTAAAAACATTAGAATCCTAAACAGACAGCACTTTGATTACCTTTGAAGAATATGCAATAAAGAAAGAAGTGATAGAGAAAAGGTTATGACCTTTAAAATCTCATGAAGCAGCTACCAGCAGGAGTTTATACCAGGATACTTATCAGAAACTCTTCAACTTTTCCTATGTTTTTAATTACATATCCACTAGTAATCATTGCCTGGGAAGTAGTACATTTGAATATCATCATTTCTGTTGCTTCTTTTATTTCTTAAAATACTTTATGGTAATTACACCTGGTTGCCTGTTCCAACTATTGAGTGGGATTTCTGCTTTGGGTTTAGGTTGGTTTGCTTGTGTCCCGGTGGTAAGTTTGCTTTCAGGAGGACACCCTTCGTGTTAAGTTCTAGGAACTTGATGGATGGAGATGTACAAGATGGCTTTAAACTGTCACGCTTTATGAAACAGCCTGGGACATTAATTGAAAATCTAACACATTATACTTCACTTTGTGTAAAATGTACAAACATTCTTTACAACTTTGACACTTCAGTAATCACTTAGAAAAAAAATCTTAGGCAAATCATACGGGAAGATAGTTATCTTCCATCCTTAACAAATCTGACTGCTTTGGAAATAATCAACTCATAAATATTTAGCTAATATACACCCAGAGCAATGGATTGTGCAAAATTAAATGCCTCATTGAAACAATTAATTTCAAATGCAATGATTTATTGAGCATACTTTACTGGAAATTTAATAGAAATATGGACTCAAAGTAATTTGAGCAGAGGATGTTTGCAGTGTCTTTGATTTCTGGCCAAAATATATGCTTTCCTACCCTGCAGGTGAACCTCAAGAAAGAGCAAACTTCCAGGAAAGCTCTCTAATTGAATCTGTGGGTCAGAGTTTGATGGGAGGAGGCAGTGGCCACAGATAGTAAAATAAATAAATAAGTAAGTAAATAAATAAATAAGACTAAATAAATAACCAAAATGAAGTAATCCTTTCATATTTCACATACCTCCTGCAGCTAAGCCCCCAGGGAAGATAACGCCACTTCAGTAAAAGCTTGTTATCATCATGAGTCCATTTCAAAAGAATACAGCTCATGCTTCTCAGAGCATCAATAACCAAATATATCCCCTAGGCATCTCTGAAACATTCAGTCTTGAAATTTCCTGTAAGCGGGTCTGTGCTTGGGCTTTAAGCAAGTGTTCCACAGAGCAGTGGAAGGCAGCATGAGTAGTAGGAAGACCTGGATGGAAAGATGGAAGAGGGGTGCCTGGGTGGCTCAGTTGGTTAAATGACTGCCTTCAGTTCAGGTCATGATCCTGGAGTCCCGGGATTGAGTCCTGTATCAGGCTCCCTGCTCAGTGGGGAGTCTGATTCTCCCTCTGATGCTCCCCACCTCATGTGCTCTCTCTCTCTGTCATTCTCTCTCTCTCAAATAAATAAAATATTAACAAAAAAAGGAAAGATGGAAGAGTGTGGATGGAGATGGGGGAGGGGCACAGGGATGGAGCATCAGGAGGTGATGGACAGGTGCCTTCATAGTGTCTTGGGTTAATTTAATCTATTTGGTGTAACTAAAAGGCCACTAAAGTGGGACTCTGAAGACCTGAGTTCTAATCCCAATCTAACTGTTATTGATCTCCAGAAAGTCATTTTCTTATTTGTTAAATGTAGTTTTCTCACCTGTAAAATGACAAAAGACAAACAGGCCAGAGAACTCTATAAGATTTTTCCCAATTCAGGCACTTATGAACTGACTTTATCTTATAAGACTCCTTTTTTTTTTTCTTTCCAATTTTGCCAAATACAACATTCTTCTAAAAAGTGGGGTGCATGGTCTGGTCATACTGTTTTCTGAATGTGTGACTGTGTAAACAATGTGTAAACAGATGTTTGTTCCCAGTGACCTCAGAACTTCTAGAAAGTTAGTGAACATATACAAAATCAGGGTTCCTTCATACCTTAATGATGTTACTTTTTAATTTACC
This sequence comes from Mirounga leonina, assembly GCF_011800145.1. Taxonomy (NCBI): domain Eukaryota; kingdom Metazoa; phylum Chordata; class Mammalia; order Carnivora; family Phocidae; genus Mirounga; species Mirounga leonina. Next base: position 23,521,620 of record NW_023270469.1, on the reverse strand, counting down.
TAAATAGCAACTTGTATTATTAGTCCCAAAGTCTCAGCATGTGGACAAGTATTACTCTCCAGTCATCATTTTAAGAAGGAAAATGCAAAAATACATGCATACAATCACACAGAAGTGATGGAAGCATGTGAAATTGGGGTTTTACCACTAGCTTACTGGTTGTATACATGGATATTTTATCATACAGTTTCTTCTTCTATTCCTAGAAATGAGTATTTTCTATTACTCTTTTTAAAAGCTTAAGAGATAGGAAACAAAGTGTGTGTGTGTGGATATATGTGTTTGTGTTTCCATAGTTTTGTGTGGCACTAATATCTACATCTAGAATTTCTCCAAATTTTCTTCCTTTAGGAAAGCAAAACAGACTTCATAATGTAAGGGCCAATACCATTGCCATCAGCCACGTTAGAGTGTTTTTCTGTTAGTTGCTTTGTAATACATTCAATAAGCTTGAATCATCAGGTCTGAATTCTAATGTGCTAAAAGAAAAAGGTGGAGTCTTGCTTTCTTAGCCTGTTTTTTTTTTTTTCCCCTATAAAGCATGCCTGAGATAAGGGCTTTTGTACAGTAGATTATTATTTGAGAAGTGATTCCAAGAAACAATAGCAGAAGAAAAGGATGAGCTGACAATGAAGGAGGGAAATCTAATCTGAAGATGTTATTAAGTTGGCCCACACTGTTTGCAACTGGGGCAATCGTCAGCCCAAGAGACAGAATATAGGAGTTTCCATATGTTCTATTCTTCAGAAGCTCTTTTCTGCTCTCAGATTATTTGATTCAATGAATATTGTCTTTATATCTCTTCTTTATAACACATTAATTAGATCATTGTTTTCCACCTCAAAACTATTGACATTTTGAACCAGATGATTGTGTGGTTGGGGCTATCTTGTATGTTGTAAAATGTTTAACAACATCCCAGGTTTCTAGCTACTAGATGTCAGTTGAACCCTCATCTTCAGTTGTGATAAGCAAAAATATCTCTAGACATTGCCGTATGTCTCTAGAGGGCAAACCCCTCCAATCCTCCTTAAGAACTGCTAATCATTGAGCTGGGTGATACTCAAGACACAGCTATGACTTCTATTTGTCTTGCGAACCTTGTTCTCAAGAAAATTAGTACAGTTTTTCCTTTTCTTTTCTTTTCTTTTTTTTTGATAGTCTACAACCAGTTTTGGATAAAACTTTATCTCATAAAATAGTAAAAGTTAAATGGCTCTCCAGATGTTCCTTAACACTAAATATTGATTAACCAAGAAAATGAAGTTTTCTTTGATGCATTCAGATCTTGACCATTTTACTATTTAGTTTTTTCTACCTAAAGCTGCATGATCTTGAGTCATTTCACTATCATTCCACTTTCATTAGTAAACAAGGAGGGAAAATAATAACATTTCCTCAATCAACCATCATAACAAAACCCTGTCACAACACCTAACTCTGTGATTAACACCCTGCTCAAAAAATGATCACTGTTGTCAATAATAACTATACTTCTTAAGAGAACAAAATATAATTTTGAAGCAATGTCTTTTGTATAAAGATTTTAGATATCTTCCACATTCTCTACAATTGTGATGGGTTGCTCACAGTTTACCTTCATTCCAGAATAAACTCAAGCAAAGTCAATTTGATCCAATATGGCAAGTAATCATTAGTTAACTTTGTGTTGTAAAAATTAAATGAGCTTGTGTCAATCACTGTGCTAAAGCTTTACATACAGTAAGTAAATCTTGACAAAATGACAGTGACAATGCTTCTCTCCTTCGCCTTCCATCACAGGGCAAGACACTTTCCTAGGCATTTTAGGAGATTCACAGCTGAATAAAACCTGGATTTTTATCTAAAGGAGTTCATGGCATAGTAAAACAATACTTCTCAAAATCAAATTTGCATATGAATCAAGTAGGATTCTAATAAAATGCAGATTCTGATTTTGTAGGTCTGAGGTAGGATCTGAAATTGCATTTCGGTCAAGTTCCAAGTGATGCCAATGATGTGGGTTTAAGGACAATTCTTTGGTAGAGGGCAATAGTCATGCTATGAGGAAGAAGATAGCGGTTCTTTCTAGCTGGAGAAATTAAGGGTGGCTTTGTAATTAAATCTTCCTGTGGCCGCAGACCAGATTATTGCTTGACACAGCAGGACCTTAATACATGTTCAGTAAATAAGTAGATCAGTGAAGAGAGCATTTAAGTGAGTTTTAGTGGATAGGTTGGTTTGAAATTGTGGCGATGGAGTTCAAAGATGTCTCAGGGGCACCTGGGTGGTTCAGTCAGTTAAGCATCTGACTTCAGCTCAGGTTGTGATCTTAAGTCCTGGGATCAAGCCCGGCAGTTGGGCTCCCCACTTAGCGGGGAGTCTGCTTGTCCCTCTGCACTCTCTCAAATAAATAAATAAAGATCTTTAAAAAAATAAAATAAATTTTTAAAAAGGTGTCTCAGATAAGGATCATAAATCATAGATGTGAAAGAGATCAACACAGGTTTAGAAGTAGTTCTCAAACTGTAATCCACTAGATGAGCAGCATTGTATCATCTGAAAACTTGTTAGAAATACAAATATGTAGGTCCCACCAAAACCTATGAATGAGAACCCCTGGGGGTAGAGCCCAATAATGTGTGTTTTTACAAACCCTCCAGGTGATTCCGATGCATCTTAAACTTTGAAAACTAGTAGCTTAAAAAGCAGGTACTGGTTCCCATTATCTACACTTTAGAGTATATAGAAAAGAAAAAAAGGTCTAAATGGAATTACAATGACAAGGACATGATTGATAGCTCTAGCATTCCATTGGTTTTAATCATAGGCTGACAGGACTAAAGATTTGGTTTCTTCCCTCCTTTTATTCTCAGTATTGGAGCCATGAACATCGCCCACACAGATACACTTGTGCCTCCTCACAGATTCACATAGATGCATAATGAGGACCAGGGAGAACAGAAAACGAAGCTGAGTACAGGCAAGGAGAGGTTCAGGTGAAATGCTGTGAAGTAGGCATGATTCAGAGCTGGGCAAAGGCTGAATGAACCAAATCCAGGAATGCAGAAGAGAAATCAGGGAAGAGCTGAAGACAATCAGTAACCTGAAATAGTTCATCTTAAAGAGACCTTAAGGGGCGCCTGGGTGGCTCAGTTGGTTAGGCGACTGCCTTCGGCTCAGGTCATGATCCTGGAGTCCCTGGATCGAGTCCCGCATCGGGCTCCCTGCTCGGCAGGGAGTCTGCTTCTCCCTCTGACCCTCTTCCCTCTCGTGCTCTCTGTCTCTCATTCTCTCTCTCTCAAATAAATAAATAAAATCTTTAAAAAAAAAAAAAAAGAGAGACCTTAAGATGTCAAACAATGAGCCCTGGAATTCTGTACTCAAATGCCAGGAATTCTTTGGATGACAAAACTGTCAGCAAAGAACACAACAAATCCTTTATTAATGGCCACCAAAGCATCATTATCTTCTTATTAAATATACACAGGGGCTTTTTGTTGTTAAATTCTGAATAACTTCTTTAATAAAAGCTAAGATGAGAGAGTCTTAATATTTAAATTATTTAAATTTGTCCAAACAAAATGTTTCCCAAAGTCAGCAGAGGGATACTTTCCCAAGAGCTTGCAAGGGAAGAGGGAGGAGAGTATAGCAATGGGGGAGTGGAAAGAGTCCGGTGTTACAGTTCTACCACTATGTCTATGACTTTTGGTGAGTTTCTTGCCTCTCTCCTTAAGCTTTTGTGTCCTTATTCGTTATAATACAGTCCCTTACCTTTCCACTAAGTCTCAGTGTTAGCTACAATAACCCTTGAGAAAGTTATTTTAAGATTGCAAAGGGCTAGGTACAGTTTCATAGAGAACACTAGTCTGAAACCAGTCTTACCCTTCCTTCCCTCCTGGCTCTTTGGCTCCCTGATCCTCAGGATTTTTGCTAAAAATTCATAATTTAGCCATATAGATATACACACTTATAAATTATTATCAGTTCTTTTGCAGATACTCTCTTTGAAATATCTGACTAATTTTCTTCAAAATTTTTAGGCTATCACAATCATAGATACCATCAAGTAAAATGTAAATTCTCTATCCACCCAGGAGAAATGTGTAATTTATTGATGAAACTGCAGGCTCTATTTTATTTATTTTTTCTTATTTACTTATATGTCCTGTGCATTTATTATTTAGTGATAAGCAAATAAGAGAACAGGCATTATTATCTTTGTTATATGCTGTTTTCCTTGGAAGAAGACACTGAACCTTTGTTTCCTCATTTACAGTATAAGAAAATTATTTATCATTATAAGAGCTAATATTTGTGAGTACCTACTGTGTGTGCTTATTTACAATTATTCAGACATCATAGTTCCCAAACTCATCAGATGGCTGAGATAGATCCTTTCCAGATAACTTGGGCAAGTAAATCATCCAGATGTTTTACCTGAATTCTTTTATTTATTCCTCATAGCATTACTAAGTTCTCCTCTGTTTCCATTTTTGATGAAATTTAGACTTAGTACAAATAAGGAACTTAGTCAGCAAGAGACTCCAGAGCCTTTACTCTTAACCATTACCTTATGGTCTGTATGGAATTAATCTTATCATGACTCTTTTTTGTCAATCTATTCATTGCTTCTTTTCTATGCTGTGATACGTGTTTTCTCCAGCATTCTGCATTCACAGTTCCTAGTATTCGGTAGGGACTCAGTAAATGAATTTTGAACAAATGTATTAAATACTTACAAGATAGTCCCTGAGTTCAAGGTGAGTGAAAGATGAGGAAACAGGAAATGGATCATCATTCCTATGAAAGAGGGAAGTACTCTAGGAACATATTAAAGAGAAAACTGGCCACAAGAGGAAGGACAAGCTTCTGATATTTTTGCAATCTATATCCTGGGGCCATGACCCCAGAAAAATAAAATTGATATGGCATTAGGTGATTCAAAGTTAACACAAATATCTGATTCTTCACTCAATCAGCATACATCCGAGCTTTGAGCAATGGGGTAGGAGTGAACCAGGGAATTGAGGAGATGGTCCAAGCAGACACTTGGAAGCATTCATGCTTTGTATGTTTCATGGGACAGTCTGTTTGGGAGACTGATGGGAATAAAGGTGAAAAATGAGATTGCAGGGGTAAGCAGGAAGATGTTACATGACAGTGGTAAAGAATCTGGACTATCTTCTGGAGATAAAGCATTTCAGGAGAGGAACAGCAGGCTCATCATTTTGATAAGTGAAGGATCTCTCTGGCAGCTAGCTGTATGGCAGAGTAGATGGAAGAAGGCTGGACTTAACACGTAGAGTACCAGGAGAAGGCTATTAAATTGGCTTATGTGAGAGGTGATGGAGCTTGGAATTAAGGCAGCAGCATCACTGAGAATGGAGAGAAAATGTGAGAGTGGAAGATACAAATATATATATTTTTTCATCAAGGGATCATCCCATGCCCAGGGCTAGAGAAGAGGTCAACCAAACCAAGAGATGTACCCCCAGATGCTGATACAGCACAGTCGAGTAGTGGATTCCTTGGCTTGTCTCCAAATTACATTTTGTAGTCTCTTATTGCCTTATTAATTGTCTCTATTCCCTTTTAGTAGCATCAGGCAAAATGAATTTCAAAATCCAGATGTGTGGAAGAAGTATCACTAACTAGAGCTTCAGCAAGTATTAAACTCCTACTAAACATATTTAATTTAGAGTTAATAAGGTGGTGGTATGGAAATTAAATCCCCCATGATTGTCAGGGAAGAGTACCTATTGAGGTATAAATATATGAAAGATAAATCTACTTGCAATGTAATTAATTCAAATCTGCAGAACCAATAAGTGTGTGACGATGTTCCTATTATTACATTACACTTGTGAGGAATGCTCAGGAATTTAATTAGCATTTACCCATACAACTAAAGAAAATGAGATATTAAGCATGCTATCTAATTAACTAGCTATAGATTGCCTGTTAAATAAATATTAAATGTATAAACACTTGAGACCAGGCTGAGAATATGGCCCTAACTAGACAGACATCTCTTTTCTCATGAGGTTTTCTCTCTCTCTCTTTTTAACAATTGTAGTTAATTCCAAGAACTAAAAATACACAGAGGCCTTCAGTGGTATCTATATGCTTTGTCCATATGATGATTGTCCCTTTAGGTCAATTAGACTTTGCCCTCATCCTCTCTCACCAAAGTTAGGCTAGAGTTTGGCCTGGAAGACTGCATGCATTATCCAAGGAAATCATCCTAACACTGTGGTCAGGTTTGGTAGATTGTCAATATCACCATCTTACAGATAGAGCCAACGTGGCCATGTTAATTTGCCCAACATCATTCAGCAAGGAATTGGTACACATTTTATCATTGCATTGTTGCTAAATATCCTCCATCTTCTACAAAGCAATCATAATGATCTTGTTGTAAATCAGATGTTACTCTTACAGTCAAAACTCCCAAATGGGGGCACCTATGTGGCTCAGATGGTTAAGTGTCTGCCTTCAGCTTAGGTCATGATCTCTGGGTCCTGGGATGGAGTGCTGTGGTGGGGCTCCCACCTCAGTGGGGAGTCTGCTTCTCCCTCTCCCTTTGCCTCCCCCCCACCCCCGCTCGTGCTCTCCCTCTTTCTCTCTCTCTCAAATGAATAAATAAAATCTAAAACAAAACAAACAAAACAAAAAACCAAATGACTTTTCATACTACAATCCTTATACGCTTCAGTCATTAAGGCTCTGCATGATGTGTCCACTACTCATCTTCCCCCTGATCTCATATCCATTACACATTTGACCTCATCTCTTATAATTCTCCCCTCCCTTCTGCCCCTGCCACTGGTGTTTTTGCTGCTTCTGGACCATTCTAGCCAAGCTCCAACATCGTGGCATTTCCACATACTGCTTTGTGTCACTCCTTCTTCCTTTACATCTCTGCACAAATATTACCTTATTAGTGAGGGCTTCCCTAATAATCACTCTTCATAAAAGAGTGGTTTCATTCCTACCACTCCCTATCACCTTAACTTGCTTGTTTTTCTCCTACCATGAGACATACTACAAATTTTACATACTTATCTGTTACCTATCTATCACCTCTGACTCTAATAGAAAGTCCACAAGACCAAGGATTCACATTTGTTCATTGCTACATCCCTAGCACATAAGCTCATGGTGCCTGGCACAGGGCAGATGCTTCACTGAATATTCAATGAACAAATAAACAAATGCTCTGTTAACAACAGCATCTATGTCATACTGGAAGGTTCCAATTGACTATAATAGTCCCAATTTCTATACTTTTCAAAGTTTGGGTCAATTGCTGTAACATTTTACATGGTTAGAAATGAGTACTGCTCTTTGCTTAATATTTTTCCTTGGATTTTTAACATATCCCCTCATGCATATTCAAGATAAAATGTATCATCATTGAATCAAGTTTACTTTGCATTCTCCCCCAATATTATTAGGTGCATAACTATCACCTTGCTGTTTTTTTGAGACTTTCATCACACAGTTTCACTAATTCAAGAGAGTTCAAATTTAACCAGATGCTTCAAATATCATGTGAAATGATCTCACAAGGAATTCTGTGGGTCACGGAATCATTTTTCTGTACACTACCAAGTTTTCAACTCTGGAAATTTACACCATCTTTTTAGAACAGACCTCAGGGTTTTATTGTTGTTGTTAAAATAGGGAATTGCAATGTGTAACCACTAAGGTCACTTCTAGGGAATGGAGTGGCACCTGATGAGCCATCATTTAGCTCCATGGTTATTCTAGAGTACTGTCTGATATTTTTTTTTTTATATATACATTGCCTCATTAATATGTTTTCTGTAAAAATGGAGGTGATTAATATTTATAACTGCATCCTTAGGAAGCCCATTTTTAAGACACAGAACTATAAATATTGAAGCCAGTATTGAATTCCTATCCATCTGACTCCAGAGACAGCACCATTTCTGTTTTATCCACTTGGGCCCAATAGTATATGTTAGGAAAAAGAGGTGTTCTTTTCAAATGCAAGGGTTTTATTTATTTGTTTGTATCTCTCATTGCTTTGATAAGAATCTTTGGGTTTACAGTTTGCTTGGTTGATTGAAACCTAGCTCCAAAGATGGCTTATACTGAATTCAGCTGAACTTCTTAGCCTGTCTTGATACAGAAAATTATCGAAAGCTTAGGGAAGTCAGAATTCTGGTGAGAATTACCTGCTTGGCCACTTCTGAGCTATGTCCCTTGAGAGATTCCAGAGACTATTCCCTGCACTAAGACTTTGAGAAATATATTAGTAAGGGGAACAATGACATTCTTGAGAAACTCTGTTATAGGTCTTTTCTGTAGGCAGGAAAAACACTGGATAGTGATGCCACTTAACTGCTTCCTGAATCCAGTGAAGATGATGAGATGCCAGAATGGTGGGGGCCAAGTGATGACCCCTACCTGCCAGAGATAAGGTGGATGTAGTTACCATGATGAGTGGCAGAACATCTCTGGACTGGTGAAAAGAAGTCTGAATTGAATAATTACAATAAATAATTACAAATTTTCCAAGAGTTTCAAGATTTTCACCAGTTCACAGACTCAGAACCCCTAGCATGGAGGAACAGAGGCTGCATCGTCTTACCACCAAAATTTTATACTGAAGATATTCCTCCTAGCTTTTACCAAAGGATACTGTGACCAGTTCCAAAAGTAAGTGTGCACTGGGAAAGAGAGAATGACCAGTCTTTTCAAAGATTACTGACATTGATTTTAACTGTTACTCAATTGTGAAGACCCAAAATAGTAGTGTGGTTCACCAGGAGACTACATGGATAGAGGTCAAGTGATTAATAAAGTTTTGGTTCTGTTCCATTTCATGGTGAGTTTGGATATGTCACAGAACCCATTCCATGGCTGTTTCCCAAGTTCCAAAATGCATAATTGAAATGCAACTGGCAAAATCTTCACACTGATGTCTAGGAAGGGGCAAGTTAAAGCCTCTAGTACTGCATTTTTCTATTTTAATGGTAAAGCCAAAGCATTTGTGCATTTCTGGAGGAATTGCAGGGGTTAGACCCATGATCAAGAACTCAAAAGATCCAGGGGCGGTGATTCCCATCACATCTATTCCCCACACAATCTGGCCTATATGGAAGACAAATCAATCTTGGAAATGATCAGTGGATTATCCTAAATGTCACCAGGTGGTTACTCCAATTGTGGCTGTTTTTTTGTTTTGTTTTGTTTAATTTTGTTTTGTTTTAATGTAGCTTCTTTGCTGGAGTCCACATCACCAGACCTCTCAAATTTTTGACCATACTGGCCTTCTTTGTCTTCATTATAGCAGGCCCTCATTTAGGTCCAATTTACCAACTGCTTACCATCCCTAGAATGCTATACCTCAAAATGTTATTTATCCTCAGCTTAAAAATCACTTCTCAGTAAGACCTTTGTATGCCACCCAAAATAAGAGACAGTTGGTGTGCTAGGTCTTTAGGCTCATTGCTACACATTCTTTGCCACTCTTCCTAGTCTATCATACTGTGGTTGTGTGCCCCAGGTTACCCGTAGACTAGGTGTTTAGCACTGATTTGAGAGCAAGAACACAAGAGGAAAGACTCAAGATACTAAAATGTTTCAAGTCCTGACTATAAACCTCAGACCAACACTATAAGGCAAGTGTTACTAGTCCCTTTTTATAGGTAAACATATGTAATGCCAAGAGTTTAAATGGCTTGGCCAAAAGTGACAGCTAGATCCAGGAGATGAAAATTTATGTGATGCCAGAACTTTGTTCCAAGGCCCCACTGGTTTCGTTCAAAGAAAATTTAGTTATCTAATGTTTAGACTTATAAAATGCTTCTCTCAAATATTCTTTCCCCTTATACTATTACATATTATGACACAAGTTAGGCTGAAAACAAAGAGGATTAAATCCTTGCTTTACAGAATGGAATAAAAAAGAAGAGAATTCAAAAAAGAATATTTAATTAATTTAATTAAATTAAAAGAAAAGAATTCCATTGTTCCTCCTCCCCAAATCATCATTCTGCAAGAAGAAAAGAGTCCGTATATCAGAATTAATTTAAAAAGTAGGCCAGATATTTATTCATCTTTCCTTGGTTACCATGATCTGGCCAAAAACCTGGATCACAAGAAGTCAAAATTCTTTTGACTTCTCTCAACCCCACAATTGTGAATGCAGCTGGCATGGGAAAGTGGGTGGCCTTGAATACTGCATTTTTCTTACCAACAAGGTAAGTTCTTCAGCTCCTTCTTCATCTGAAAATAGAATTAAAACAAAAATATAGCTCTTTAGCAGGAAAATTATACCAGAATACAAGAAAGAGCTCTAATAAAATGGGAGAAAATTATCTCATGCCAGATATCAGAACAGCATCATCTAGACATCCCACCTCCCCCCACGACCACCACTATCTACCACGTACACCCATATACCCCAAGGGAGCATCCTTGGATTTTGGTCACTGTCTTTATTGTGAGAAGCCCCCCATACCATACACATACACACACACACACACACACACGCACACATAAGGATTCCTTGTGGTATGGAGCTGAGGTCTTACATTCAGAGTAATGAATGGAAGTGGAGATACTGAAGTGAGACAGGAAAGGTTCTTCTGTTCAGACTACTTTTCATAAGTTCCATAACCAGTTAATTTCATCCATTTTGAACCTACTGAGGCCAGTGTCATTGATTTAGTCAACATATTTATGGGCTGTCCATGCTACACCAGTTATTGATAGTGTCTTCATTTTGTATTTTGGTGCACCCCTTTTCCCCAATATGAGTGAAGCATCTACTATTAAGTTTTAGTTGTGGTGCTAAATGCTTAATACACATTATCTTATTTAATTATGGCATTTAACCCTCAGAATGTGGATGATGGTTAGTTATTACTGTCATCATTTTGGGTACACATCAGGCCAAATATATTGAATGCCTTGCTCAAGACTGAGAATCTAGTAGCTGTTGGAATGAGAATTCAAACTCAAGTCTTGTTGTTCTTGTTATTACAAGACAAGTTCTTGTTATTACAAGCCTTCCTTCTATGTGGCTTTTCCTGATACCCTATGGAATAAATAATAATTCTTTCCTTAAAATTGTTTTATTTCCTTTATACTTTTCTGTCTTAATTTTGTGTTATAACGTGGGCCCCCTTGCAGACTAAGAGTTCAATCAGATTACTTTTCACCACCGTATTTCTGGTACCTAATGAGATGCCTGAAATAGAGAATATACTAAGTAAGTCAATCCTTGTATTTCTTTGGGAGGATTATATAAAGGAGATACATAGAGTTAACATGTTTAGAGTTGACAAAGGAGTGATTGATGTTCATTTGCTGTGGGGCAATTGGGGAAAGCTTTTCAAAACAGGTGGCATTGGAAATGAGCCTTGAAGAATAGATAATCATAATAACATCAATTATTTGTAATGCTTAGGAAGGTAGAAAGGTGGTTAGATGAGAGAAAGATGGCTATGTGTAAACGAACATTCCAGTGCCCTTCTAAACCAATAAACAAAAATACTCTCATAATGCTGAATTTACCAATAGATCTGTCACTTGACTTCAGGTCTTTGCAAGTTAGTGTTTATAAAGTTAAATGCTGAAAATCAGAGAGCTGTCAGGAGTGAGGTAGAGAAACAGTGACATCTCTCCTGACCCAGCCTAAACTAGAACACACAGATGGGAAAAAGGACATGCCGATTGTTAGCTTGAATGGTGTGCAATGAACCATATAGAATGATCCAGTGCGACAGCCTGGAATGTGTCAGAGTGGATTAGGGACAGAGGTCAAAGGTAGCCACAGAGTGTCTCACTAGCTGACAGTTCCAGAGTGAAAGTTCCAGCGGACAGCCCCCCTGAGAGGCCCTGAAGGCAGTGGGCTCCACAGGCCAGCATGTGATGGCTGCAGCAGATGGGGAGGCCCTGGGCACAGACTCCCAAGTACGCTTAGTGCATTTGCCTGAGGGCATAAGCACATTCATGTCAGAGGCTTTTTTTTTTTTTTAAGAAGTGGGTGGGGGGATATCAGGTGCTCTAATTAGTGAGACCTATTTACACTTCTAAACTGTGAAGCCAGTGTCCTCACAGGAAAAGAGTCGTTGATAGTTTCAAATACTAATCATCTCACCTTCCACAACATAAGGTATTTATAAAGGGGAAAAGAGACCAAAAAAATGTTGGTGGAGGAAGAGACGGAATTTTTGGCAAATTCTGGGGACAGCAAATGGTGACTGTGGTTTGAATGCTATCGGGGCCAACTGTCCACATTTGTCTACTCCGCAACAAATTTGTCTTCATCCGCTTAGTGCTTACACCCATGTGGAACCGCTTCCCTCCTTCTCTCCAACACAGGCACTGTGATTCTTTTCACCTCTCTTGAATGCTCCGAATCTAGGGAAATATTCCTTTCTGTGTTCATGCTTAGTAAAGGCTTCTTTTGTGGGTGGGTAAGGGCAGGATTGGCGAAGTGAGAAAAGGAAACCACCAGAACAAAACCAGAACAGCCAAGAAGAATATGCATCCCCACACAGGATGCCTTAACCCTGAAACAGACTGCGTGGCGCATCAGCCTCACACGGCTTCTAAATTACTGGTGCCTGCACAGATGAAATCAAAACAAAGGTCAGCCTCTGCCCTTCCTTTCCAATTCAGCTTCCTTACAGTAGCAGCCGTTTCTGAAGATTTTTTTGTCTTGATGGTTTCTATTCTCTTTGAATGTTTACTTTCTGGTTGTTTTTGCTGTTTTTTTTTTAACCAGGAAGGAAGAAAAGTAAAGACTCGATCTGACGAAGAACTCCTGGATGCCTATTAATTTTTAAGCGCTGTGCTAGGTGTTCGTATGTGGTGTCTAATTTGTTGACTTTAGTTTTTGCCACTACAGTACAGTTGAGTTATACAGAATGTTTCATGTGATTAGCTGATTATGAAATACAATATAGAATACTTATGGGTTTGCATAAAACTCAATAAATATTTGTATTTTTTTAAATTTCCCATATATAAATAATCTCACAAAGTTATGTGGGACAGTTTTGTTATTCTTGATGCCAGGCATTTGGCTTCATTATCATTTGATCTGAGGGTTGGAATAGATTATAGGGATTTTTTCCTTGAGCAATTACCTATATAGAAAAAATAAGTGGTGCATTACAGATAGAGTTTTAGACTCCACTTAGTCCCTAATTTACTGCATGGCCTTGGACAGAGCTCTTAATCTACGTGGGCTGCATGTTCATCAATAAAAAAAGTAGGAGAGGCGCCTGGGTGGCTCAGTCAGTTAAGCGTCCACCTTTGACTCACGTCATGATCCCAGCGTCCTGGGATTGAGCCCCACATCGGGCTCCGTGCTCATCAGGGAGCCTGCTTCTCCCTCTCCCTCTGCCTGCCTGCCTGCCTGTCTGCCTACTTGTGCTCTCTCCCTCTCTCTGTCAAATAAATAAATAAAATCTTTAAAAAAAATAAAGTAAAATAAGTAGGATTTATATAATTTAATCCAAGATCCCTTCATAAGCTAGTAGTTTAAAATCAAAAGCCCCAAGTCTCAAGGCCATGAATTCTTAGTTGATTGTGATGTAGAGGTAGAGTCTAAATAAACAATCACAGCAATTACATTTATGGACGTAAGAAGTGCAGGAGATGGGTAAACCGTATGAGCACTAACATTTGATTAATGTGCCACATGTTCTCATCAGATTATTTTTTTTTTAAGATTTTATTTATTTGAGAGAGAGAGAGAGCACAAGAGTGGGGAGCGGGAGAGGGAGAAGCAGACTCCCTGCTGAGCAGGGAGCCCGATGCGGGACTCGATCCCGGGACTCCAGGATCATGACCTGAGCCGAAGGCAGTCGCTTAACCAACTGAGCCACCCAGGCGCCCCTCATCAGATTATTTTTTTCTAATCTCATGATGTCTACCATTTCATATTTTTCTTTCACACAATCACAGTAAAACTCGGGATTTCAGTTAATTTGATCACACACAACATGTGTAGGTAGCTGGGATTTAAAGCCCCATATCTGTGTCCCCATAAGCTACTATCACATGATTATCGACACCTGCCATTATTCTAGTCATTGGAAGAGTACTTGGGTTGCTATGCTAATGACAACAAACCCCTGTCCTTGAGAATTTTCATATTTAGCAGAGCTAAAAAATCATCCTGTTCACACAGTATCTGTTAGTACATGCCTTTGTTATTGGACCTTGACAGGGAAAGTTCAATGAAAATTCAAATAAGATAGTAATTACTTTGGGGTAAGATGCATAGAAGGTAACGGGCTTGGTAAGAGAAACAAATGGAAAGAAGGCATCCCAAAGTACAGAAGATATAGACTTCTGGTTGGGGACTAATGTTTCTATGGATTCTCTAGCTCTGTGGAGTTGACTGCAGAGTTCTTTTTCTCACTTTGCTTGGCATCTGTTCTTTCTCATTCTGCCAAAGTCTAACTTAGTAATTAAGCCCACAGAGTCTTTCGGTGTGTTACATATGCACCCCTTCCGACAAAGGATAGAGAGCACTGCACACCAGGGAGCCAGTGGTTCATAACTCAAGGAAACGTGTCTCTGTTGTGTTGCCTTGTGCTGGGCACAGACAGGAGTCTGCATTCCCTTCTACATTTGCTGGCACAACGTAAACCCTGGCGTATAATGGATTATGTTACATATATCAAATTATGAAATGCACAATTCTTTTGAAATTTCTCTAAAGGGTGCCCTCTTATCATTTTTTATGCATTCTAGGGCTGTGGTAGATATAAATTTATCATTTGAAATTCAAATGGTTGTAGTTAGAAAGCTGCTGACTCGTAAAAACAGGAAATCTAGCATATATCAGGATTGAACGCAATGCGTGATTTGCTAAATGTTTATGATCATTTCAATAAATTATTGAATTAGCTCTGTAGTTTTACAAATATGCTTGAAAAACATTCAAATGGTTATAAGCAATGAGTAACACTTTTTTGGTCTTTGCCTAACTCAGAAAATAAATTGCAGCTGACAAGCAAGTTTGAAACATAGAAGCCACTCATCAAAAGAACAGTAAAATTCAATTATTTAAATTTTTGCTAGGTCCACTGGAAAATTGACTTAAACTTGTATTATCAGTTTCGCTCTTGCTGTTCTACAGTATTCAAAATGTTATTGACTTCCGCATTTTTCCACAAAAAAAAAAATCTTTAAAATTAAATCTAAAGTTCATGTAAAATAGTTCAGGCTGATAGAATTTTAGGATTTAATTGTGACCATTAGAAATTGGAACTGGACAGAGACCAAGGATTCCAATGACAACTGAGATAGAAATGCATGTCAGAGACCATTTAATATTTGCCGACACCTGCACCATCTGTTGGCTCTATTTATATAAATATGGACCAGTTGGGGGCGCCTGGGTGGCTCAGTTGGTTGAGCGACTGCCTTCGGCTCAGGTCATGATCCTGGAGTCCCGGGATCGAGTCCCGCATCGGGCTCCCTGCCCAGTGGGGAGTCTGCTTCTCCCTCTGACCCTCCTCCCTCTCATGCTCTCTGTCTCTCATTCTCTCTCTCACCAAAAAAAAAAAAAAAAAAAAAATCTAAATATGGACAAGTTGGATCCTAACATAAAGTTGAATTGAATCTGCCTTGTTCCTCTCATCTAAATGTGTAAGCAGTATGCTAGGATTTGCTAATACTCTGAGTTTAGATGACTCAGGACCTCATATTGACTGATTTTTTTTCAACTTACTCTTTTTTGCCCATATTTTAATAGAAATACCAAGCTAATTCAGCCTATCTGGTTTGGGAACCACTATTTTTCACTCTGTGTATAGGCTTGAATTGACCAGGTAAAAGCTAATATCCACATCATTGAACAGGTATCTCCTGAGATCTCTCTTAGTTGATGCATTTATTTTTTACTGATATAAATGTACATCACAAAACAAATTCCTAAAAAGCACTTCCTCTGTGCAAGGAACCTTGTTCAATGGTAGAGATACTTTGATCTACCATCACCCCTTAGACCCATTGGCATTTGCCATTCATAAAGTGTGAGTATCCCTCCACCCCAGTTTTTATTCTTTAATACACTTACATGTATCTAAGAATAATATGCAAGTGAACAGTATAGAAACATTTATGTAAATTAAATGGAAGTTTATATCAATAGGATGAAGAATGTCATACTCAAGGGCAAGGATTGTTTAATGCATTATTTAATGTAATGCAATATTAGTTTTGTTTAAGTAAGTTCAAAAGTTGTTGAACTTGTATTGCCCCATGGTGGAAGTTGATCCAATGCTTGATTCTCTCATCAAGTCTCTTAGGTAGGCAAGAAATAATTATTTAATCTACAATATTCAATAGGTAAATTTTAGTCCGAGAACTTTCTCAAACTCACACTTGGCAATTAAAAACAGAGGATGCCCATTTAAATTTAAATTTCAGATAAATAATGACTAATTTCTGTTGTGAGCATGTCCCATACCCATATTTGGAATATTCCTATGCCAAAACAAACAAAAAATAGTATCTTATGTTTATCTAAGGTTCAAATTTAACTGGGATTCTGCATTTTATCTGACAACCACAACATAGTCGTAGTAGTTATAGGATTCAAAAACATATCTTTTGATTTCAAACCCAGCATACTCTCTACAGTGCCATACTGGCTTAAAATGGTGACTTTAAGCTATCACGATTCCCAACCACAGGGTAATGGCAACTCAATATCCATAATTTAGATAACTAGCAATGTAGAAACCATTGATATAGTTACCTAACCAATACTACCTATGTCAAATAAAGGATAATTATAAAGATTCAGATCAGGCCTTCTTTCAGTGTGATCTGTCCAAGCCATGATCACATTACGTTTTTTCCTTCTCTTGTCATCCTAAGTGTATGTTATGTGTACTCCATTGCCATTGACCAGTACAATTGATTAAATTAGTACAGAATTTAACTAAAAGGTATTGAAATCTAAGAAAAAAACAATTACCTTGAACCTGCATTATGTCTTGTGTTGATCATTAATTTATTATTATTTATTAAGTCTGTGAATTATAATTGATTTTTTTTTTTTTTTAGTGCACCATGTTTCCACCTGGAATAAAATATATTTAAAGTTTTCTCTTGTGTTGACATGCTAAGCATAGTTCACCACCATGTTTTGTTTGTGGAAAAAAAAAAAAAAGGATAGTTTTCAGTAAAACACTCAACATGCATAGCAGACCATTTGATTATATAATAAGGCTTTCCTTTATATATATATACATATGTATATATATGGCTTATATATAAAGACTTTCCCTTCATCTTTGATAAAAGTTTCTCATCTTTTTCTGGGTCATTTACTTTAATATCAAGTCCCAACCCATGTATTCCTTGGATAACAAATGTCAGCATTTGATAGGAAACGCTATTTGCTGAGTGATTAAGATGATGGCCTGGAAGTCAGACTACTTGGCAAATATATGTCCCTTTGATTTCTCATTGTGTGCCTTTGGCAAGTTACATGGCTTCTCTAACCTTAGATGCTTCTAACGTAAAATAGACATAAAGACAAAACTTAGTACAGGTGATCTCACACAATGCTTGCAACAAGGATTAGAAAAGTACCTACTTTGCTAATGGAAAAGTGCCTACTCCAGTAGGCACTTAGGATTATGATTCTTACTATCTATACCTTATAGAGGAAGGTTGATTGGTTGGTTGGTTGGTTTATCTATCTGTTTATTTATTCTGGAACTCCTCTATCAAATTCACTCATGAACATAACCCTATTTATCCTTCTACTTCATTGGAATAATTTACTCTTGGTTTCATTTTTTATTGTTGTTGTTTTATTCTCCATTCTGACTTCATCCTTTCTGATTATTACTATTAATATTACTAATAATAGATACAGATAGGGAACAGGATTCTGTGTTGGGAATCAGGAAAAGAAAAACAAACTTTTTTATGTCCTATGTACTACTGATCATCTGTGACCTTGGGACATTTATCTAAATCCTCATCACCATTTTGTAGTCTGAGAAACTATATGTTATCTGCAAGAGTGGATGTGAGAACTGGAGATAAAGTATCCCAGGCTTGGTGAGTTCTCAATAAATAATGGCTGTTATGCCACTCAGTGAGAAGAGAGGTCTATTTTAAAGAGCAGCCTTGGAATCATAGCCTTTCTACTAATTTTCCTCAACCCCCTTTGCCAATAGCAATCACTCAATATGCCACACCCCCAGATACTCATTTTGGTGAGACTCATTTAAGAATAGAAATAGATTGGAATTATTTATGGAATGTTAAAGTAGACTTCTTCATAACCCAAATAGAATTTATTGGAATTCTTTGAAATTATAATTTCTTTAGAGTACTAAAGCCCTGAAAGAAGGGAAATTATAAAATATGTTTGCATTCCTGGGACAAATACATTGACCACTTCTTATCATCTCTTTAAAAGAAAGGAGGAAAATATGCAGTGAGTGCTCACAATATGTTGGCTCAGTGCTGTGCATTGCTGCATTTCACAGGTCAGAGGAAAAAATAATGAGATTATTTCTTCCCATCTTAGAAATGAGTCAGATAAACTTAGATCAGTACTCTATACACACAGACAAATTATTCTCTCCATTTCATAGATAAAAAACTGAGGGATGAGAAGGTAAAATAATCCTCACAAATTGTGTCAGGTAGGTATAAAAGAAGCTAATATATCATAAGTACCAATATTTAAAAAGTGACTCAAAAACACCAGTTCCAACCCCAGATAACTTTCAAAATCCATAGTGAGCGCAGTCGGCGTGGGATTATTTCCCCTCAAAAGGCACACGTGCCTGGAAATCAGGGGAAATGGCTCACATCAGGAGTGTGTCAGTAGCGGATTGTGTGTTTTCAATACTCAGGGGCAAACTACAGAGTAGGCGTACAGTAAAAGCCTAAAGTGCCGCAGTGACAACAATTACTCCTGCATTGGCATTCAGAGAGAAAAGTGCTTGTCAAGATCAAAATGCTAATCAGAACTTGCTGGGAAAGTTAGTTGTTCCCAGCTGCAGCCAAAGCAGCACATTGCTTGAAGCAACTGTACAATATATTAGCACCTCGTCTTAACCGAATTGTCTGTGCAAGAGTGATCAGAAAATGGTCCAAAACAAAACCAAGGAAGTACATGTTGCATGAACATCAGAATGACCACAATTAGTTCTATTCATTAGAAGTGAGTGTCAGTAAATCCAGGACCCACTTAAAGGGAGAACATCATCAAGGGCATGGATTCCCTGATATGGGGATTATTAGTCCATTTTAGAGCCTGCCTGCCATGTTATAAAATGCACATAAGACATACTCAGTAGGGGTGCCTGGGTGGCTCAGTCAGTTAAGCATCTGCCTTTGATCAGGTCCTGATCTTTGGGTCCTGGGATCAAGCCCCAAGTCCAGCTCTCTGCTCAGCAGGCAGTCTACTTCTCCCTCTCCCTCTGCCCACTCTCCCCCACCCCTGCTTGTGCTCTCTCTTACTCTATCTCAATAAATAAATAAAGTCTTTAAAAAAAAAAAGACATACTCAATAATTGTCAGTTGAAATATGTTAAAAAGAAAACCATAGGCCCAAAATGGTGTCACTTACGCCAAGTCTGGCAAACCAAGATTTAATACCTAACCTAACTATAGTTTCAACCCCTTGGGAATATAACCTTTAACCAGTCAATATGGAATGTCCTGGTCAATACTAGGAAATTTACCAATAGAATCCTTCGCTCCCTTCAGCAGGACAGCAATCTTGCCAAACAACAAATTCCTTGTTATTAAATCCCTTTCTTTCTTTTTAAGCCCTCTCTCTGCAGTTAAAAACCTTTTTGTTTTGTTTTGTTTTGTTTTTGTTTAGCATTGTGGATCATCCTTTACTTGCTAGATGGGATGCTGCCTGATTCATGAATGGGTTGATAAAGCCAGTTAGATCTTCAAATGTACTCAGTTGAATTTTTGTTATTTAATAAATCTAAAGTCATGTTAAAATGGTTTTCTGCAGATTTGTCTTAATATGTAAAATGAGTGTGATAATTTTTCTGTAGTTATTCTTCATTTTATGCAGGTTTTTCTACGTGAACTTGATTGGTAGTGACTAACGTTCTCTTCTGTCTTTTCTCCCTTAAATCTTAATATTCCTAGATCTTGAAATATTTTTATATCACATCCTTTAAAATCTGCAATGACCTTTCCACCAACTGAACTAACCAACTCACTCTCTGCATCTAAGAAAAAACAAATATTATTTTTATCTTAAATGATTATAAGAAAGAAATCATTGTTATCCTAATGGACAGGTTTAAGATTCTAAAGAATGAGGATTATCCCAACAATAATAATTTTGGCATTTGTTTCTTGTTTTAATCTGCAAATAAATCCTCGCCTCACTACATAATTCCTTTTATCCATGCAAAATAGTCATAGTAAACTCTAATGTTTTTGCTCTAAAAAGGTGTAAAACACCTAAAAACGAGGTAATCATTTCTTCTTAGGGGACTTATTTGGTTGCAAACAGCATTTTAAGCGAGAAATGGGAAAAGAGAACTGCAGTCATCTCAATGGACCCATGTTTCAAGGGTTTCCAAGATTTTACATGGTAGTTACATGAGATGCTTCTTCAGAATGCTGATTTTATGGACTTCAGATATCAGTTATCAGTTGATATCCATATTGAAAACTCTACAAATGATTCTGATGCGCCCCAGTGTATACTGATCACTGGTCTATAGGTAATCAGACAATATCTGTGTCTGTATCAATAGAAATAGCTATATCAATCTCTGTCTATATTTATAGCTACATCAACATAATAAATGTAATTCCAGTCTTAGCATTTATATCTTTTCCATTCAGGAATAAAGAGACATATAGTCTGGTAAACCAAAGTACTGGACAGTAGCCCAGTCCTGTCACATGGATGGGAAAATACTTTTTGACAGGGGCAAGGGAAGTGGATTTAGAACTCTTCCTTCTTATCCCATCAAGCCATTTGGCTGCCCATCCATCCATAAGCTGCCTAACAAATATTGTCTCCTCCCTGTTTCCCTTCCTGAGGACAATTTCATGCTGATCAAAATCTTCTCAAAAGTCCTCAGCCCCTCCTACCCACAGGAATGCCCCTATTTGGCCAGGTACTCAAATCAATTTGCCTTTGCTTAAACCTCCAGGGGAGATGTCATATGGTGAGTCAGTCTTGATGCCTGAGATTTGTCCAAAAGTATGACACAGATTCAGTATTTCTGAAAGTGAGGCATGTGTTTTGGCCACAGTTTGCAGTGGATTTGAGCTGTTCATTTTCTGTCAAGAGGTTTCTTGGGTTCCTTCTGGCTGTTCACTTTGAAGCTGATGGATCATGCTTTTGTTTATTTAATAGACATTGACCTTCTAATATGTTTATGGAATAGCTCTAGAAACTCTGGGCAATTAAAAAATGAGTTAGATGTGCTCCATGACCTTAAGAAGCTTATAAACTCCTACGGGTAAAACAGATTGTTTCACTGGTAACCGTAAGGGTTTAATATCACAGTAGTCACTCAATCACTGTTGGTAAATTAAGGAGATCCTAGAAGAGAATTGTCATCGTACTACTGAGAAAGCTAGAGGAAGGGTTACTAATTTTCATGTTGTGGGACAGAAAACACCCCTTTCCTTCCACTTCTCTAAATATTGAAATCTGATGCACCTCCCAGGCTTTCCTTAGCCATTAATGTAGAAATAAAAAATTCAAGCAGAAGGTTTTGCCTGAGTAGAGAGGTGGAAAAATGTATGATATATCTGAGAAATGATGAACAGATTGTGGGATTAGGGGTATGGAGAGTATCAGGTGGAGTTAGGCCAAATACAGAATCATGAGATAAAGACAGTTTGGGGAGGATAGTTTGTGATAATTAAATAACACATCCCCTAGGTACAACAACAAAAAAACCCCAGCCACCAGTCCCTTAATTTCTTCTCCAGTATGTGTTTCCTCCCCATCGCTGTCACTCTCCTCCTCTGGCCTTACAAATTTGACAAAACTCCCTTGGGAGAAAATGTAACAGAATTGATTTCTGTTTCTAAGCAGCAGGCCATCTGTAGCTTCTCCTGAATATGGTCAGTTCCATCCTATCTCCTGTTGGAGTTGGAGGGACCAATGGATTTGGCATTTCCTCTTCAGAATGTGCACTCCTTGAGGAAGGATAGCTTGTTTGCTCAGTCAAGCTAATGGTGTCAAAATCAATTTCCTCCATGCATAAAATCAGCAGAAAGTGAATACTGAGCTTTCAGGAGCTTGAATGGGTGGATCATTGTATTACACCCATGAAAATTGGATCCGTAACTCAGATCCTCAACATATTTATGTTTTATCCTTAGAAAACATGTTGGGTCGCCTTGGTGTCTCATATGTGTAAATACTCAAACACAGGAGGTTCTTTCGATATTTAAAATACTTGAGTGTGTCTTGTAGTCTGTCTGATGGGCTTGATCATCTCATAGTTGTGTATAAAAGCTAACACACATAAAAGTTGCAGTGGTTCAAGGAGGTAAATTAACTCACATAACTGATCTGATAGGAGTCTATATATATAAACATACAAGATTAGAAATTTATAAGGAGAGAAGCCTTTAGAGAATTCAGTGCAATTTCTCATCATGGGCTGTTATCCCTATGGTGTTGTCTACTTAATCGTTCTGATTTAGACCTCAAAATCTGACTTGCTCTTGAGAATAAGCAATGTGATTAGCTTGGCTGGGGTTGGACTGTTCAACTCAGGTCACATATTAGGCAGGTATGTGAAAGGACCATGTAGATATAATTTAGGCATTAGACAGATGAGGTAGAAGCTAGGAGTGGGTAATTCATGTTAAGGAGATATTAACCAGATTACTCCTGATGTTCACTCCGCTTCTGCTTCCGTAGCAGTTGCCAGATTTTGTGTTCCACGATCCAGTAGCTGCATTGGGTAAGTAGTCCAGAGAAATTGCTATACACTGCCATTTATTAAACATGTGAAGGGTGCTAAATATTGTCTAAGCACTTTCCTCATCTAAAGAACAAAGGTATTATTATTACATCCTTCAGAAGGAAACTGGGAGAATTAAGTAATCTAATACATCTGAAATTTCCAGTGGCTCAGAGAGGTATTCTGCATTTAAAATGCTATCATTTAAAATTATTTATTGAGGTGCTATCTATGCCAAGCAATTTGCTAGGCCGTGAGGGTTCAGCACAGAACAAAAGATACAGGAATACTGATTTCATGGAGATAATATTATAGTGGATAAAGACAAGCAATAAACAAAATATGTCAATAATCAAATTAACAGGGAGGGGTAAAGGCTATATAAAAAAATAAAATGATAAAACATGAAGACATATCCATGCAAGGTCTTCTAAGAGAAGTTAATCTTAATTTGAGATTAAAAGAACAGCAAAAGTAAATCATATGATAACAAAGAGAAAGAGCATTTCTCATGATGGGAATTTCTAGGTAAAAACCTTTAAAGGTTGGAGCATTCAAGGACCAGAAAGAAGCCACTGTGGCTTGAAAGAAATAAGGGCTGGGGGTATATGATGTGAAGTGGTAGGATATAAGGTAAGAAAGATCTATAGGAGCCATGTTATATAAACTTTGGTAGTCCCCAGTAATGAGCTTGGGTTTTACTCTCACCTAAATAGAAACTATGGAAGAGGATAGCATGACCTGACTTAAGTTTTAAAATGGTGTCAGTGACTTCTGACTGCAGAAGAAATTATGGGGGAGCAAAAGTAGGATAAGAGAGACGACTTCTCCAGCACAGATGGGTGATGGAGATGTGTTGAGTTAAAATGTCAGCAGTGGAAGTGAAGAATGACTGCTCTGGAATAACACTGATCAGCGGAACTTTCTGTGATGATATTCTATATCGGAGCACTTGAAATGTGACTAGTATGACTGTGGGATTCACTTTTTACATTTTATTTGATTTTAATTCATGTACATTTAAATACCACACATGGCTACTGGTTTCTCCATTGAGCTCTATAGTTCTAGAAAGTGAACAATTGGAATCAACCTGACATGACTTCAAAAGTCCATGTTCTTAACTACTACCCTGTAGTGCATCACTTAAAACATGCAAAAGAGACATTCTTGAGTTGCTCCATTTCTAATGCCTCCTGGGCTCCTTGACACAGAAAATGCTATCACCAACACAAAGAATAAAGGTAATGCCACCCAACACTTCCTCACTATTAGTCCTTCTGCAGAGGATTGCTGCCTTGCAATCCCCCCTTTTGATCATAGCGTGTTCTATAAAGTGAGGAGGAGAGACACGTTTACTTTCTAAGAACACTTAGTCGTACTGGTAATGTGTTTAGTACCAAAGACGTGCTTTAAATTATGAAGAGGTTGCATGTAAGACTGTCTCCTTCCAGTTGATTGTTAATTTATGGCATCATTATTAGTGACAACAAATAGCTTCTCTGGTATGGCAGAAATGCAATTAGATTGTCACGGACTGTCAGTTGTTGTATTTGGGTGGGATTTTTTTTTTAAGGCATCCCTTATATAAGCCTCTCATGCTAATAATAATAGAAACAGAACTTGCTGTTTTCTTTTTAGGGAACGGAAGTAATTATAAGCACATTCTATTATATTCAGAGTGAAAATTGCAGCAAGGAAGTTGCAGTAAATATTAGGGTCCTCAAGATTCTCCTTGCTTAGTGCCTACATTTAGTAAGAGCTCAATAAATATTTTAAATAATAAATAAATGAATAATGTAATAAAAAGGGCCTTTAAAATAAAACTCCAGAATGAATATTTCCATGTTTGCCCTTTTTCTCAAATAATCTCATTGGTTGTTGGAACATTATTCCAGTATTTCTCTGAGAATATGTAAAAACTCCTTTTGGAAATTTTTCAGTATCCTCTACATGATTAGTTAAGGGAAGACATAATTGCTAGCCTGGTCAGTAGTGGGCTGCGGGGCGGGGGAGGGGGGGGGCGGGGGGGAGGGGTCTTAGGAGCTCTGGGAACTCAGAACAAAGGTACTCAAAGACTTCTGACTGTGCATTGTAAACCTCTCCACTGAGCACCCTGAGTGAATAGCGATCAGTGCAAGTGCCTTTTGAGTCCCTTGCTCTGTTATAATAAACAATCTCTCTGAGGATCCAAAGCAATGTTTCGATTTAGCAAAAACCCAGCTCCATCATGGTGAATAGTGTAGATAATTAAATTTGAAGAGGTTTTTGTTCAAAGATGCAATATGATTATAAGTACATAAAACAAGCTCATAAACTGGAATGACAGCAAGAGATTCCCCAAGTATTCTCTGAGTCTCAGTGGTGCAGTTGGACTTTTGCTGGATCTACTCTAAAGGAGGAAAAATACCTTCAACTTTGGTTTCTGAAGACTAATAGCATTGAGAAAACTGGAACCCCCTGGAGAATCTCAGCAGCAACCTGCAATATCTGAGAGGCATATTTCTGGGATAGACACACTGACGTTAAGTGCCAGGCTGTCTCTTCCTAGAGACATTCAAGAAACCTCTAACTGATCAGTCTAGTAGAAGGACTTCCGTGATATTTGCAATTAGCAATATTCATCTTATTTGTTACTTTTACAGACCCTTTTATGTTACTTCACATAATATTTGACATTGAAGGAAAAGGAGACTGACAAGTACATGTTAGTTTCAGTAGGCTTCAATCCTAAATTCTTCTCCAGGAAAAGAAAGTTGATCGTTCAAATATCACTCACTGCGACTGGTCTGCCTTCATGAAGTTGATTCCATGAAAACCTGCTGAGCAACGATGATGTTCCAAGTCCTGGGCCAGACCTCGGAGAGATGTGGTTCTTGCCTGCATAGAAATTTTGGTAGATGTATTGCTACTAATGAGATTCCACCTCATTGCCAATGCTGTCCCCTGAAAATTGTGGGGCTCATTCTGCACTTCTCTTGCCCATAAATAGTTCAATATTTATCAAGCACTCAGGACTCATGATGCACTGAATTCTACCCACATGGGCAATAGTGGTTAAGTGACACTGATACCAAGCTACCAGGACACTTGTTCTTCTCTATTGAACATGAATTGTCTCTAAGTCCTATATCTTCATTGACTATGGTCTCTCCTGCAATCTAGACTTAGATATCCAGTAGGAAGATGAACATAAAATCACTGTCTCAAAATTAATACGTCCAGGGGCGCCTGGGTGGCTCAGTTGGTTAAGCGACTGCCTTCAGCTCAGGTCATGATCCTGGAGTCCCGGGATCGAGTCCTGCATCAGGCTCCCTGCTTGGCAGGGAGTCTGCTTCTCCCTCTGACCCTCCTCCCTCTCATGCTCTCTGTCTCTCATTCTCTCTCTCTCAAATAAATAAATAAAATCTTTAAAAAAAAAAAAGAATTAATACGTCCAAAATGCAAAATTTTACTTCTAGTCTCCAAGCATCTTTTTCCTATGGTCTTCATCTGATATATTCCCTCACCACTTACTCAATTGCTCATCACAATACCCAGAGTTATCACAATCCCTTCTTTTCTTTAAACTCCACATCCAGTTCTTTTTCTGTTTGTTCCAACCACACTTTGAAAACATCCAGTCTCTTCCACCTTCATTGCTACTACCCTGGTCCAATCTGCCACTGTCACCAATCTGGACCAGTATAGTACACATCTTGTTCAGCTTTCTCTCCCACTCTTGTCTGGCTACGCACCATTCAATACAAATCAATGGAAGGATGCTACTAAAACCAAATTGCTCTGAAAAAAAAAATCACTTAATCACCATTTATTGGATGTTTATTTAAATTTTAAATTTCAGATGTGGCCTAAAATGATTATCTCTCATCTGATTATCAAATACAAGCATAACTCATTTTATTTATTTTTTTTAAAGATTTTATTTATTTATTTGACAGAGAGAGACACAGCGAGAGAGGGAACACAAGCAGGGGGAGTGGCAGAGGGAGAAGCAGGCTTCCCGCTGAGCAGGGAGCCTGATGTGGGGCTCGATCCCAGGACCCTGGGATCATGACCTGAGCTGAAGGCAGCTGCTAAACGACTGAGCCACCCAGGTGCCCCACATAACTCATTTTATTGTGCTTCACAGATATTGTGGGGTTTTTTGTTTTTTTTTTTTAAAGATTTTATTTATTTATTTGAGACAGAGAGAATGAGAGAGAGCACATGAGAGGGGGGAGGGTCAGAGGGAGAAGCAGACTCCCTGCCGAGCAGGGAGCCCGATGCGGGCCTTGATCCTGGGACTCCAGGATCTGACCTGAGCCGAAGGCAGTCGCTTAACCAACTGAGCCACCCAGGCGCCCTTGTTTTTGTTTTTTAAATTGCAGGTTTGTAGCAACCTTGCATCAAGCAAGTGTATCAGTGCCATTTTTCCAACAGCATTTGCTCACTTCATGCCTCTGTATCACATGTTGATAATTCTGACAGTATTTCAAGCTTCATTATTCTTATACTTGTTATCGTGATCTGGGTTCATCAGTTCTGAGTTGCTGAAAGTTCAAATGATGGTTAGCATTTTTTTAGCAATGCAGTATTTTGTAATTAAGGTATATACCTTAAAAAATGACACTTTGTCCTGATACAGGACTAGGTGCTATTTGTATGAGGATTTAGTGAGAAGATGCAATGGAAAGCTCTTTCAGACATGCACATGTGAGGATTATTTTTTCTGCGAAATGTGTTCTGCCATTTTTTTAAGACATAATGCTATTGCCTACTTTATAATAGTCTACATTATAGTGTAAACATAAGTTTTGGATCCACTGGGAAACCAGAAAATTCATTTGACTTGCTTTATTGCAATATTTGCTTTATTGGGGTGGTCTGGAACTGAATCCACAATATCTCCAAGGTGTGCCTTTACACAAAACTCTTGCTGACCTCAGTGCATTTGTGGGCCCCCTACTGGTAAATCTCTTCCAGGCTTCTCATTTGATTGCCTGGTTTCTTAGTAACACTCAGATCTCTTCAGCAAAACCTCAGTCGACTGGCCTTCTCAAAAATATAAAGACTCTAGTGTAACAAACCAGTCACAGAGGGACAGATACTTTACTATTCTACTTATATGAGGTATCCGAAAAAAGTCAAACTTAGAGAAACAGACAGTAGATTGGTGGTTTCCAGGGTTAGAGGTGGAAATGAGAAGTCGCTGTCCAATGGGCATGTATTTTCAGTTATGCAATATGAACAACTTCTAGAGATCTGCTGTACAACACTGCATCTACACTTAAGGATATCGTATTCTATACTTAGAAATATGTTAAAAGGGTATATTTCATGTTAGGTGTTCTCACTACAGTAGTAAAATGTAAAGCCTCCCTCCTCCTCATTTTATCCCATCACCTGTTGAATTCCTTCTTTGCAATTCTCACTGTCAAAAATGCTTTTATTCATTTGAATACCTGTTAGAACACAAATTCGACTAGGCGGGGGCAGGGTGATATATTTTGGTTCTGCTGTCTTCCCAGAGTCTAGCATATGAACCAGCACATAATAGATGCATACTAAATATTTGTTGAAAGAATAAATCAAGAGGTCTTGGATTCTGAACATGCAGACCATGTGAGAAGCACTCTCCCACTGAGGATATGTTATTATCACTCAGGGACCTTCTCGCTTCTTTTCACAATGGAATCCCACAAGGAGGCAGTCCTCACTTCAGAAACTGGCGCATTACAGCTATTGAGTTTTCAGAAACACAGCGCACATTCTAAATATAGTGCCAAGCGTTCAGTGATTTCAAAATAGCTCTTCTGAGAGTGTTTAAAGGCCTTCACTCAAACAAGCCACCTCGCAAATTAATTTGCTAGTTTTAAATCTTTATTAATGCAAATTGACTTGATAGAGTAAACGTATACAGACAAGTGTTCAGGTTTCCCCTTGCTGTCTCCGCACATTGAGGCAGTGTTAACAGCAAACTCTGCAGAGAGACACAACTTCAACAAAGAACATGGTTGAGCCTTCCCTTCTAAGCTGACCAATTTTCTTTTCCCAAAACGAATCTCACACTTGCTTTAAAAGGTGATGTTATAATTCCCCACATACATCTTATCCCCAGAAGGACAGAAATTGACATGATATTTCTGCAACAAGAAATTTTTAGATTAATCAGACCTGAACACTGATCAGCTTGAGCAGACATGGGATGAAGCCAAGTTGTATAGTGTCCATGACTGCAAAATGTAAAACTCACACAGGAAAGATGGAATCACTTGCTCACTGTTCTCCTTGCCTGAAATATACACATCGCTTCCTGGTTCAGGATGCCCGATGGAAGGCAAACTGAGGATAAAGACAGAAGGCCAGACTCACTTTCTTGGTCTCCAAATGGCAGAACACATTTCTTACAAAAAAAAATCCTTACATGTGCTCAATATGTTGCATGTCTAGAAGAGTTTTCCACTGTATCTTCTCTTTAAATCCTCATAGCAAATAACATCTAACCCTGCATCAGGACAGAGTATCTTTTTTTCCCCTTTTAATTTATTTCAAGTATAGATAAAGATAATGGGGAAAGCCTCCTTAATTTTATGAAAAAAAAATAAGTTAACAAATGGAGCAGAGGTGGGACATTTTGAATTTAGTTTTAGTCTGTAACCAGGATGTTAACTGACATAAAGATTCAAGTCTCATGCACTGAATAAATGATTAATTTGAGAATATGATCATACCTCTTTACAGAGAAGAAAACTAAAGGTCAGAGAACTTAGATAGTTATATAACTAAATATAAGTATAAATCCTATCATCTTGTTATGTCCCCTCTTCCTCAGCCAACCTGTCAGCTAGGCAAATGCAAACACAATTTTTTAAGTGAAAAAAAAAACAAAACAAAACAAAACAAAACCAAGGATCACAGAAATTTTAAGGGTTAGACAATATATGGTTAGCTGTTGAAATTAAAAAGCATCTAACAAATAACACTTCAGTTAAATAATGGTTTAGTATTATTTTAATTGTTTTCAAATTCTCTTTCTTCCCCAGTTAAAGGAGGAGGGGAAAAAAAAAAAGCACAACCATTCTGTTCTTCATCCTCCATTTCTGTCTCTGTCCTTGTAGATTCCAGTAAAATAATCATAGGCAGCTGTTGAGATTTGGTGTCGTTGGTTTGTTTTTCCTTAGTTTTTGGCAAAGATCTAAACATACCTCCCATAACTCCATGGTGATTCTAGATTGTCTTTGAAATGAACATTTTGCCTTTTTTTTTTTTCCAAAGAGCTGTAGAGTTTTAATAATACAAAACATTTGCCAAATTGGGCAGTGATCTATGTGTTTAATAATCATGGACTCTTCGGGGCGCCTGGGTGGCTCAGTTGGTTAAGGTTCCGACTCTTGATTTCAACTCAAGTCTTGATCTCAGGATGATGAGATTGAGCCCCAGGTGGGTCTTCATAACTTCTCTGTGAGGTCTCCTTGGTGAGCTCTGGGCTGGGTAGAGCCTGCTTAAAATTCTTTCTTCCTCTCCCTCTGCCCCTCCCACCTCCACATACATTCTCTCTCTCTGTCTCTAAAATAAATAAACAAATAAATAAATAATCATAATCACAAGAACTCTTTTAAGTATCTAAAGAGTAATATTATAAAGAAAAATCTATGGGGGTGCCTGAGTGGCTCAGTCGTTAAGCGTCTGCCTTTGGCTCAAGTCATGATCCCAGGGTCCCAGGATCGAGCCCCGCATCGGGCTCCCTGCTCAGCGGAAGCCTGCTTCTCCCTCTCCTACTCCCCCTGCTAGTGTTCCCTCTCTCGCTATCTTTCTCTCTGTCAAATAAATAAATAAAATCTTTAATAAAAAAAAGGAAAAAGCTATGGCAGGTTTGTACGTGTTAAAGATAAATTACTTTTGTCAATTATCCAACTGGACTTGGAGGGCCACTATCATTTGGTACTCATGACACTTGAAGATTAGAAAGGACTTCTCCTTAGAAGAAAACTGTGGAAGTATCAAAAATGGTTTGATTTCCCATATCTTAAATTTAATTTCTGAATTAGAAGCCAATTTTTCCCCATGGACTGTTTTTTCTGCATAAAAGAAAAATATATGTGCACTGTCTGATTATGATAGCTACTAGTCAGTCACATGTGGCTTTTTTTTTTAAGATTTTATTTATTTGACAGAGAGAGACACAGTGAGAGAGGGAACACAAGCAGGGGGAGTGGGAGAGAGAGAGTGAGAGGGACAAGCAGGCTTCCCGCTGAGCAGGGAGCCCAATGTGGGACTGGATCCCAGGACCCTGGGATCATGACCTGAGCCAAAGGCAGATGCTTAACGACTGAGCCACCCAGGCGCCCCAGCCACATGTGGCTTTTAAGCAATTGAATTGTGCCTAGTTCAAAATGAGATATGAGTAAAATGCACACAGGTTTTCAAAGACATAATACAAAAAAAAAAAAAAACCCTCATAATTATTAATATCGATGACATGTTGAAATATAGGATTTTTAGCGTATTGGATTAAATATTATTAAAATCAATTTAACCTGTTACTTTTTACATTTTACATGTGGACCCCAAGAAATTTAGAAATTTGTGTGTAGCTCAAATGGACAGTACTGGCTTAAATATTTTAGAAGTGTATTTAGAAACTGCAAAGGTGTAACCACATATTCCAAAACCTTCTTCACCTGACAAATATTGAATGCTGATCTCCACTTTATACTTGGGAATACTTACCCTGCAGTGTGTGCAAATTATCTTTGATATGTCATTTATTTCAGTAATGTGGAGAAAAAAAGCTCATAAATAGTGCCATTTTTCTCTTTTCATAGAATTTTAGTAAAGATAAAAAGAATGGGGAAAGACTCCTAAATTTCATAAATAATTAGGTTAAGAAATGGGATAGAGGCAGTTGAGGGATAGAGACATTGTACCCTAAGATATTTGGAAGCCCACTGACATATTTTTATTTCATAATTCTTTGTATTTGATATAAAGAAAGGTTCACAAGATAAAATTCTCAAAAAAAAAAAAAAGCAAAACCACATACATAAGATGGCCTTTGGAGGGGGTAGGGGAGACTGGAATGTAGGGAGATGCACTTTTATGTTTAAAAAAGTTGTTATTTCGATGTGATGAATGTGGGTAGATTGATAGATTATGGGCGAGTTCTGTTTTTCCCTTAGGATTTATATTATAAATAAATGTGTTTTTTACATTATCTACAATCAAGATACAGTCACTTTATCTGAAAGTATTTCTTTATTAAAATACAAAGTATTTCCTTTAATAATTATCTACAAAGCTTTTAATACTAGCCAGCAGTGAGAAGGAAAACTTGAACAGATTTCATTCCAAGAACCAAGAATCATCAAAGGAGTAAAGTTTCCCAGTGAACATGGCCAAAGTGAAACACTATTAAAATTTTCTCTGTAATTACATGCACCATCCAGTCTATACAACAGATACAGATGGTAGGAGCCTGAGGCTGTGTCCATACAATCTGACTCCCAGGTACTTATTCAACTATTTCCACATTTTCATGTATAGAAACACCACAAGCAGATCTTAACGGTCGGCTCCCTGGAGAAACGGAATCTAAAACTTTGTGAATTGGATTGAGATGCTTTAGGATATTTTTCCCACATAAGGACAAACATAATCTTTTTAACTTAGGATGTAAATAGATGTCCTGGTAAATTTCAGCAAAAACAGACCTCAGAAGGGTTAAGAATGTCTTTTGTCACTCCCTAAGCAAGATAAAATGAATCTTTATACTTCTTTTGGCAAAAGGATTGAAAGCAAAAAAAAAAAAATATATATATATATATATATATATATATATATATATATATATCTTCCAAAGCAGAATAAAAGGATATATGGTGCTTTCTATGGGAGATATGGAAAGGAATTTTTATCTAAATGGATAAAATGCATTTTCAGATAGAAAACAGAGATTTCCGTGAGCATTTGTGCAAGAAAATTGAAAGACTAAATGAGGAGTCAAAGTCATCACAAATAAGGAGACATTTCACTTGAAAAATGTTAATAGAAGTAAAATGGATGGAATATATCAGAAATTGGCCTGCAGATGACAAGCAGAGCTGACAAAATATAGGCAGATGCCCGTTAAGGTGCCAAACCTTGAAAGCACTGGAAAAAGTACCTATCAGGGAACCACGATGATTTTCAATGAATTTAAAATGAAAGCTTTGCATTGCATTTTTACAATGTAAAAATGTTTCTTAAATATTGTTGTAGGGGAAAATTGTTTTATCAGTAAAGTGTTTGGTATCATAGCCCTTAAGCCTTGAGAGTCTATGAATTTATCTCTCTCTAATTTGGGGTTGGAATTATTTTAGATAATTCTTGCTAACCAGTTAATGTACCTCTATTTCTAGTCATTTATTAATTCAACAAGTGTTTATAAAGCAGCTACTATGTATCATTTTTTATGTTGGCTTTAAAAATATAATGATGGACAGAACACAAGTTTGTCTTCCATTGCTTGTAAGGAAACATATATATACATTTATGACTACTCTATTTATTTAGTTATTACTGGTGTGATAATAGGAAGGAGAAGTGGCTGAGGCATGTGGTCAGGTGCTGAGATTTAAAGACTTCTCTAAGAAGGTGGCCTATGAGGTGAGATTGGAGGTATCAATAAGGATTAACCAGGCAGAGAGGAAGTGTTATAAAATGCTCTAGGCTGAAAAAGCAGCCAATGTAAAGACCCTAACTCAGGAAGGATTGGGAGTATAGTAGGGACTCAAAGAAATGTGTATGAATAGAAAGAAGACAGAAAGGGAGGGAAGGCACAAGGAGATGGAAAGGTAGGTGAAACTAAACCATAGTTAAGGATTATACATTTTACATTATACACAATGAAATCAGAAAGATTGAAGCTGTTTTGAAAAACAAAACAAAAAAATGAGCTTTTCCATATAATAATGGCTGATAGTTATTGTGCACCTTTTAAGTGATTTTGCATGTATGATCCCATTTAATGGGTTGATAGTTCATTGGCTGGAGAGAAGAAATTGTGACTTAGTATCTTTGGAGTATAAGAGTTGAATACTTAGTTGTGCAAAGCTCTGAATAATGTGTGGTGTCTCCTAAGTGTGTTTCATTTTTTTCCTCTTGGACATTAATAAGATGAATTCCCTTATTAAAGATTCTGAGAAGCTTATGTAAACACTTTAACTTTACTAATCCATTGTGTCCCAAGTATCCCATGGATTTTAAATTCTGTGAAACATTTTTTTCTTAAGAGGTGAGCTAGGGGATTTGTAAAAATTCCTAAAAATATCTGTCAAAGATGTTGGGTAGAATTACCATTGGATCCGTGGTTCATAAAGAGACTTTGACAATGCTGAGAGGTTAGACTTTGGATGAAAATGATTGAAACCAGTAAAAATACAGTATTATAAACACCATGTATCCTTAAAAATACAACTAAAATGTCATGCTGTGCTACTCAAGTCTTTAGAAACACCATCCTTCCCTAACCATAAACATAAAAATGTAGAAGTCTTAAACAAAATGCTAGTCTCTGCCTGACACATTTTTTTTATGACAACTCAGTTATCCATTTAATCTCCCAAGTATTTGGAGCTAAACTTTGGAAGTGAGAATCTGTTTTCAGTCTCTCTGAAACATGGTAAGGGACAGTTGAATCTGATGCCTGAAGCCGCTTCACACGGGCAGAGGGATAGCCTTTGCCAATGCTCTGGCCACAGGCCTTCAGAAACTCTGTAGTCTTGGGTTTCACCAGCCTGCTGATTCTAGTTCCAGAAGTCTGTTGAGAAGAAATCTTTCCCATTCTGTCAAAATGTATGTCGGTGCTTGAAAATCTGCAAGCACATTGGCTACTAACCTCATTTTCATGTTGGACCCATTTGAGTCATGAAATTCATTGCTCCTCAAGGAATCCACAAGAGCACTAACTCACTGTGGTTCCTCAGGCCCCAGATTCTCATGAGTGATCACCTTAAATTATGTCATGAAGGGACTTATGATTAAATGAATGAGCACCAGCGTTTGACAACAGTAAATCAGCAAATAATCATGGGCATGGAAAAATATATGTGTGCAATTTCACAATGCCTCATATATCTGCATTTGCCTTGGCAGGCTTCAGCACTCCCTGCATCGAGCAGAAGTCATCTTTTATACTTAAGTCATGAGAACAAGAATATTCAACTTTGTTTGTTACTCTTCTACCCATTTATACCATAGCATCCACAACTTTCTACTTCAGAGGCTTCTGATGTACTTGGAGAATCCTTAATATACTTACTGTAATTTGTATGAGCTTAACTTAATTTGTTTAAAGCTCTGCTCTACAGAATTCTGCCTGAATTTTTTTTAAAGATTTTATTTATTTATTCATGAGAGAGAGAGAGAGGCAGAGGGAGAAGCAGGCTCCCAAGGAGTAGGGAGCCCAATGCCAGACTCGATCCCAGGACCCTGGGATTATGACCTGAGCTGAAGGCAGATGCTTAACCGTCTGAGCCACCCGGGCGCCCTCTGCCTGAATTCTTAATACTAAGGTAATATTTTGTAGATACCATAAAAAATACAATATTTTTGATATGCAAGTAGTTCTCATCAAAGAACAATTCTTTAGACAAGCTAATTACCTTTTATACAAATTTAGGGCTAAGGTAGATGTGTAGAATGTTATTGCTCTGGGGATGGTTTCTACAGATGACACCATTTCAGTTTTCCATAACAATATTTAATTATTTCATTTTATTTGACCCTGAGAAAAAGTTCTCAGACATATGCTAACATTAGAGCAATTATCACTGATGATAATCAGTTGCCATTATTTAAGGTGCATAATTCATAAACTAATATATACTTTCATGTTTAAGTAACCCTACTTGAATAAATAGAATTCAAACTAATTCTAAATTAAGACTGTACATCTTCTTAGGTTTTTTTTCTCACTTCTGTATTGAAGAATGGGTAAGAAAGTCTCCTTACCTCACTGACATATTCTCCCAGAGTCATGTTATTGAGACAAGTTAATGAGAAAAACACAGACCATAATCTTAGTCACAGTCCGTTTTTTATAAGCTTGATGTTTTCCAGGAATTCCCTAGAATTGTATTTATTCTTCGTATTGAGAGATATTCTTTGAAGGCTTGTAAACACTTCATCACAGTTTATGTATATATATTCTTCCTCTTCTACAACACTGTTCCTAAAATTATTTGCTTCTGTAGACCCCCAAACACTTAATTCAATTTCAAGACAAATGGTCACCATAAACACCTTCAGAATTTTGACACCTTATTTTGCTCACATATCAAAGGATTAAACATGACTACACATTTTGAAAGTTGAATTGTGAATATAACTTGAGTTTAGGCAATTTGGCTAAGGCATTCATAGCCTGGAAAACCTCTGGGTTTTGTTTTCCTTTGTTTTTGTGGTCACTGTCATCACTTTATTTCAGCTGCCACACTTAATGTTTGGCACTTCATATAATTTCAAGTTTAGCTTTCAGTTTACAAAAGTGTAATTTTATTCTACAACTTATTTATCCTTTGAAATTATTTTGAGTATGTACAATGTGCACTGATGCTGCTACAGAGGTATGAAACAGATGTATGTGTAATACAGATGTGAGACTATAATCCTTACTTTCAAGGAGCGCCCCTGAGTAGAAGAAAGAAAACTTAATAACAAATGTGTTACAAAATAATATATGCTTTAGGAAATATATAAATCGTTGAATGGATGCTCCTATAGAGAACTTATTCATTGAATGGGAAGCTGTCATGTAGGGAAAAATTTGAACTTGGTGATAAAGAAGGGTAAAGTTTGCACATGGGAAAGGGGTGTTGATCTGTCTCAGGTGGCGGGATAGTGCTAATAAAGGTAAAAAGAATGAAAAGTTGGAAAATCAGGCATTTTGTATTATGTGAATTAAATGCTTTAAAGTATGTGATCCTTAAAGGGTAGCAGAAGGAAGGGAAATTTAAAAAAAAGTGAGATTCTGAGCAAACTTACAATACTTTTGATTCCAGAGCTCTGCCCACTCCTTCTGCTCTAAACTCTTATGGTCTCCATTACCATGCAAGTAATTTGAAAACAGCATGAAAGAAAAAGACTATGGAAACCAGAGAAACTGAAGATGATCAAGAGCTAATTTGGGGCTTTCCTAGGAGTTAAAACTAGGGATAATGGGAGTTTGGAATTGGAAATTACAAAGAGAAATAGAGAAGCCGCAATGCCTGTTGAACTGTTACAGAGACTATGGTAGAAGTTTACAGGGCTGGTTTGTAAATTGACTCCCTTTTCCCTTTTGTAACACATATCCAAAAATGATGGTGAAGATCAGAACATAGGTTACAGGAATAAACATATTCTGTTTAATACACATGATAATTTTGGAAAGGGTTTTGAGTAGAAGTAGCAGAAATGAGTCTAGTTTTGAACATTAGATTTAAAGATATCTTCAGGAGTTCACTGATGTGCATCCTTTTATCAAGTAGCTAAAAATCAGAAGCTGGAACACTTGGTGGGAAAATAATAAAGATTTAGCTATAGGAGACACTTGGTCAGGTAATATAGTTAAACCTATTAGATCGGATAGGATATATCATAAGGAGAGAAGCCATGTAGTGTATCTAATGTTCCATGTATCAAATGAGAAGTAAAAAAGCCAGAAAAAAGAGTAAGAGTTTCCAGTCTCAGCTATAACATGGAAAGAATTTAGAAGTCATCATCCCCATCCTTATAGCTAGAACAAGATGGGTAGACTGAAAATCAACATATTTCTGGCACCTTATCAGAGAACTGAGGTTTCAGGGCAATAGCCAAACCAAAACCTGGAAAGGCAGGTAGATCCAGAGAAACACAGTGGGGATCTGCCTACCCTGGGCAGAAGCCGCTGGAGCCATAAACTCTAGGTACAATTAAGTGGTAATTTTGATGAATTTCTGTAGGATGACTATGGACTCGCTTGAGAGTGAGAAAATGCTAGCACCACTCTTAGAGGTTTCTACATCTTAATAGCTTTTATCTCCAGGAATCCCACCAGGTTCTCATAGTGAAGATCTGAGAAAGATCCCCTGGTGATTCTCTGATGTTGGGGAGGATGAGGGGATGGGAAAAGAAGTTATTGTGAAATATGTCCAGAACCTTCTCCATATCCAGGGAGAAATCAAACAAACAAACAAAACTTTGCCACAGTCTTTTCCAAACTATAGAGAAAGAGCCTTTTTCCCTTCTTCAGCCACTGCTACTGTTCTTGTATGGAATGAGAGGGAAAAGAAAACATAATCAAAAGGGATAAGAAAGTCAACAAAACTGATTGGGGATGTTGCAGCCAGGGAAAGGAATATGGCTCAGGAGAAAACTGGTATACCAATGTAAAAATACTTGTTAAGGTCACAACCTCAAGACACAGCTCCATGAAAAGACAAAAATTAGTCAAATGTAGAATGCTCCCACCCCCAGCATGTTGTACTACAACAACAGGAATCCAGTGTTTCAACAGTGGACTGCAGATGAAAGAGCTTCAACGCATAGACTTTCTCTGGGGAGGAATACATAGGGAAACCCCGAAGAAACAGGAAATGGAAAAACAAGTTATTGGAGGGATTTGAAGGCTCTGGTACCTATAGTTACAAAACCTAACTCTTAGCCAGGTGAACATAAATATATAAAATGTCTTTGTATCTCAATTCCAGTTACTCAATACAACATGTCAATTTTCAACAAAAATATTCAGAGATAGGCCAAAAGCCAGAAAAAATAAAATCTCAAGATACAAAGCAATCATCAGAAGCAGGCTCATATACAATACAGTTGGAGTTAACAGAGAAAGAATTTAAACTATCTGTTTAAAATGTTAAAGGCTCTAGTGAATGCAATGAACTCTTAAAACTCCACAATAAGAAAACAAATATTCCATTTAAAGTATTGGAACAATCTGAAGATCACCTCACCAAAGCAAATATAAAGGTGGCAAATAGCATATGAAAAGAAGCTCAGCATCATATTTCTCTAGACAAAATGCAAATTAAAGAAACAATGGGATATCACTATGAACCTACTGGATGACTAAAGATTTTTAAAAATGGCAGTAACAATTGCTGAGGATGTGAACAACAGGAACTTCATTCATTACTGGTAGAAATGCAAACAAAGTGGCACAGTAACTGTGGGACACGGTGTGACAGTTTCCTGCACAACTAAACATGGTTTTTAATACAATCCAGCAGTCACACTCATTGGTTTTTGATCATCTTATTTGGAAAGTTATGTCTACACGAAAATCTTCATGTGAATATGACCACTTTTTCTCTAATCACCAAGAATTGGAAACAATACAATATCTTTCAACAGGTGAGTGGTTAAGCAACCTTTGGTGCATCCGTATAATGGAACAATATTCAGGGATGAAAAGGAAGGAACTATCAAGCTGCACCAAGATACGGATAATCTTGATCACATTTTGCCATTGTGAAAGAAGCTAGTCTGAAAAGGCTACCTACTGTAAAATCCTACTTTTGTGATATTCAAGAAAATGTGGCACTTTAGAGATAGTAAACAAATCACTGGTTGCAGGGGATTTGGGAAGGCTGTTGAATTTGTGATGCACAGGGGATTGCTAGGGTGTGGAAATTTCTATGACACTCTAATGGTGAAAACATGACACAATGTTTTCTCTTTTTTATCAGAACCCATAGAACTTTACAGGACAGAGAGCAATCCTTCATGTTTGCAAATTTTTAAAAAAAATCAATTTAATGGTCAGAGAACTCCAGGATCTTAGGTACAAACAGACTGACAAAAAGCGTGAACTTTATTTAGTGATAATGTATTGATAATGATTTATTAATTATGACAAATTAGCACACTAATACAAGATATTAATCACAGGATAAACTGAATGTCAGGCATATGGGAACTCTTTCTACTATCTTCTCAATTCTTCTCTGAATTTAAAACTATTACAAAATTTTAAAAAGAGAGAGGGGGTAGAGATATTGAGTAAGAGGGTACATAAAATTAGAAAAGTTTCCTAGAGAGTGTCTTTGTCACTAAGTACAGAAGAGAAAATATTTAAAGAAGAAGATAAGCAAATGTTTCAAATACTGAAGAAAGATTAACATATCATGGGAAAAATTATTGATAAAAATTAACATTAAGTAGTAAAACTCGTTACCATGAAATTCTTCTGTGTGGCTGGCAAGTGGATCTGTTTCCTGATAAGCAAACCACTAGGGGAAATATGCTTAAATAAATGAATAACAAATTCCTATTCCTTTATTTCTATATGTTGCTTTTAAGAATTTTCAATGCACTGAATTACTGGTTTCTTGAAACCCAGGCAAGTTTCATCTGTGTGAATCTGTATGGGTGTCTCACAGAAAAGCCAGTTTCTCTGCTTGGGGGAAAGCGGGGAGACAGCACAGCCTGTGCTCTCCAGCTGGCAGAATCTGGAGGAACAGAGGAAAAGAACTACTGGCAGTGGACGCGAGAAATCTCTGCCAATTCTTTGGTTGCACAGTTAAAAACTCCATGTGCTTCCCGTCACACAGCAATATTTTCACACCACTTGTGCCATTAATTAAGCTCTCTTTATCATCCCAAATTCAGGGAAGAGACCCACATCATTGAATGTTGAGATCAATTTTTAATAGGGGCAAGCGTGAGATATATATTCAATATTGGATGGTTTTCCCATATTCGTTTTTGCATTGTCAAGCTGAGTGAGATGTGAAACACCATATATATTTGCTAGAGCAATTGATCTTGTCACAAAGTTGAACCTATTGGGAATAATCATTCAGACCATCTGTCTGAGACTGAGTCATAAATTGCATATTTTTTCCATAGAATTTTAATCTGTAGCATTAGTATGAGTTGAATAGTTATTAGCAGACTGTGACTTGAATAAATGAATTCTATGAGATGTCAACAGCACTGGGGAATTTCAAAATTATAGCATGAGTAGGTATACATATAATAGTTTAATTTATGTCCAATCTGGACATTGTCTGTAGTCATCATTTAACTTAGTTGCCTAGGCAAAGGAATTACCAGTAACAAGGAGGTTTTATTTTTAATATTTTTTGCTTTATTGTCTATTGTTCTTTCTGAAATAAGTATTTTAATGTTTTGCTTTAGAAGGAATAATTATGATTCATGGGAACTTTTGAGAAAATGTACAAGAGGTCTCAGTACACTAAACCCAGTGGAAACACCTTTTAATCCTGGGGTATGATATTAAAACCAGGAAATTAATATTAGTACAGTCCAGGGAGCTTATTCAGCTTTTACCAGTTTTACTTGCCTGTGTGTATGTGTGTGTGTATGTATTTCTGTACAATTTTATTGCATGTTTTGATTATGTCGATTCATGATTCAACACAATCCAGATACAAAACTATTTTACCACCACCAGACTCCTTTATACTATGTCTTTGTAGCCACACCCACCCGTTCCCTATCCCTAACACTTGACAACTACTAACTTTTTCCTCCATCTATAAAATTTGTTATTTCAGTGTTATACAAATGGAATCCTACTAACTTAACTTCATGAGATTGACTTTTTTCACTCAGCATAATTCCTTTGAGATTTTTAAAAATAAAAATAATATATAAAATCTCCATTGATCATTTGAATTTCTTAGGTCACTTTATTTTTTTATTATGTTCAGTTAGCCAACATATGGTACATCATTAGTTTTTGCCACTTTAAGATTATGGATTACTGAGCCTAGACAGCAAGGATTTTTGGAGATGAAGAATATGTTTTCAGATTCTATTGGCTAAGGATGCTCTTGGGGTGTCTATCAGAAGACTAGATTCTTAAGGTGGAAAATTTGAGGTCTCCTGTGAGAATAATCCATCTCACTCTCTTCTTTCTAGAAGTTTGTGTTAGGGAGCAAAATGTAGGAGCGAGGCTCTTACATATGCATAATCTTAAGAGTATGTACTTCACAAAGCTAGGGAAATACCAGTTTTATATTACCAGTGCATTCTAGAGACTACCATGGTGCCTGACCTCACAGTAGGTGATAACAACATCTCAAATAAACAACACTATGAGTTAGCAATTATTTCCATTTAATGGTGGAGGGACAGAATATTAATATATTAAAACAAAATGATCAATATCGTATATTTCTAGGTTATAAAGTAAATGTAGAGCAGAAGGATAGAGAACTTTATTTTGGCATATTCATAAATTGATTAGTAGTTGTTTATCTGAATGTTTTTCTTAGCTACCATCCAGACTTACTCAAAGTTCATAAAGAGCAAGCAGAATATCTGGAAATCCTCTTGAGTTACAATTATTACAGATGACACCAAATACAAGACGTGGTTTCTAGAAAAATATAGAGGAACAGGCTTTTGAGAACACTGCTCTGTGCCTGGTTCACTGTGAGAATGTGAGCTATTTGATAAAAAAAAAAAAAATACTTCTTCTTGGCATCCCCACTGCCTGATACATGGTCTGGCACACACCAGGTTGTAAATAAAATTGTACTGTCCTGATTTGAATTGTTCTAATCAAAACTAGTCATGAGATCCTGATGGGAATGAGTGAAATCAATTAAACTAAACAGTTTCTTTTTAGGTATGGAAGGCTCTCTTTTTGTTGTTGCTGAATTGTTTTCCTTTTCTTTTTTAAGTAACACAACCAGGAGAGGTGATTTCCTTAATTTGTCTTCCTCCCTGATACTTGGACTTTATCCTGGGGGTAGGGATGGCCTTAAAGATTTTTTCAGGGGACCACTTCCCATCCAATATTTACAAATCACTAAGCCCTGAATTAGGAACTCAAAGCTAGTTGTATGAACAACAAATAATTAATCCTCCCAACTTCCAAGATCACAAATTTCGTAATTGGTGGGAGTCTAGAGTTGAATTTGTGTAGTACTAGTGACAGAAACATTCAAATACTATTTCATATTTTTTATACAGGAGAGAGGTAAAATATCTCATGCTGGGGTATAGCCTTAGGTGTCTTACCCATGGTTTTACCCATAACTGTACTAATCCTTAACTAAAGTTCTAATACTCGTTAACAGTTTGAAATAGTATTTCAGGTAATTACTTAATGAATTTATAGATTGCTATAAGACCATATGTATATCTTGTTAGAGGGAGGGGACTTATTGTTATCAGGAGCAAAATTAATGTACAGAAGGAGAGTTTTAGCATCAGATTTACTATAGAGACCTCCACTGAGCAAATCCCCCACAGATACAGTATCTTAAGTTACACCGCAGAGCTGCCTGGTAAACATGATCACAATTGCCATTGCTCTTTTTTTTTTTTTTTTTTTAAGATTTTATTTATTTGACAGAGAGAGACACAGTGAGAGAGGGAACACAAGCAGGGGGAGTGGGAGAAGGAGAAGCAGGCTTCCTGCGGAGTAGGGAGCTGATGCGGGACTCGATCCCAGGACCCTGGGACCATGACCTGAGCTGAAGGCAGACGCCCAACGACTGAGCCACCCAGGCGTCCTGCCATTGCTCTTTATGAGAATATGAGTGCATAATTTTATGAGGCTGCTGCCTTGCATCATTAATTTTAATGGAGCTTTGCATAGGGAAATATTTTTCAGGTATTGTATAATGCATAGCAAGGCCTATGAATTCTAAATAATACCACTAATATTATTCCTCATATAGTAATTAATAAAGAATTCTGACTTATGATTTTATTTAGTAACTTGACATCAACCCCCACCCTCAACCAAGGGCTGTATTATCAACTCCAACATTAACTGTCGTAATACAGAAACCATGTGCCATTTTTGTCTTTAAAAAAGCACATTTCAGAGCAAGGGCATAATGAGAAGGATTCATTATTTAGCAGATTACAAATGAGTTCTTTGTGATTAGTCATTTTGTGGTGTGAAGCAAAATTCAGGTAACATTGAAAGAGATTATTGATTTATTATTTTTTTACAAAAACATAAGAAACATTTCCAGCTCATCTTCAGTAAATAGAAGTTAAGGGAGGATACGTTTGTAGAAGTGACAGGAGAAAGAAGACCGAACCCCAAAACCCAAAACTTCAGAATCTAATTTAGCACGTTAGCTGCGGTACACAGTGAGGTTGGCCAAGGGATCGGTCTCTGTAGGTCTGAGTTAGATGTTAATATTCTATTATTGCAGGCCAGAGGCTTACATTTAATTTGATGCTTCACGTTCAGAAAGGAGCACTGCATATTGGCTTTTGACCACATCTGTCAAGTTTCTAGATGGGAAAATTGAAAGGTATTGGCTTTATTCGTAGTTTAGTGCCCAAGAAAAGTCTCCCTTCCATTGCTCTTTCTCCAAATTTTAAAATAAAAGGCACATTGGTGTCTACACGGGAATCCTGTTTCCTACCATTTCCATAGGAAATTCTCCTTGTTTTCCCAACTCACTTGGACAATAATACCGAAGACTTAGTCCTTATTCTACCTCCAACCTCGTGCTTCCAAACATCTGCTCATGTGAAAAGGCATGGGTATGTAAAGGTGGAAGAGACAGAGATTTGCAAGTACCAATTTCAGCTTGTCCTAAATGTTCCTCCTCTCATGAATTCTCTCCTCATCCTCCTACATGGGTGTGGTTTTCTGCAAAATCACCTTCTAATTTGCATTATAGTTTCATCCAAAGAGGGAAGATAAGTTCTATAGCCATTTATGCATATTCTGTCTCCAGCATAGGATCTTGACCACAGTATTAAAAATAAAATAATTCATGTTAAAGCAAACATTTATGTGGCTGTCTTGATAACAGTTGCAGTATTTTATGTATTTACAGTAGTGATTTAAAATTTGCTT
Organism: Mirounga leonina; assembly: GCF_011800145.1. Classification (NCBI taxonomy): domain Eukaryota; kingdom Metazoa; phylum Chordata; class Mammalia; order Carnivora; family Phocidae; genus Mirounga; species Mirounga leonina. The sequence goes on along the minus strand of NW_023270469.1, from coordinate 23,476,887 downwards.
CTTCCCTTTCAATGCTTCTAGGTGCCAAAACCAGAAATTTGGAGGGTTAGGACATTTAAGATGGATTATTTAAACATATGGAGGCAGTTCCTATAGTCTTCTTATTTCTAGCTTAAATAACTTAAGTGTTTCATTATCAACATGAGCTCAAATATAAGGGCTTAATAAATGTTAACCTCAAGTCATGTCCTGTTCTCAGCATCTTTTTGTGCTTTATTTTGCTTAATCTCCAACAATCTAGAAAGTATGTGTTATGATTGTTAACCTTTCTGAGTAGTAGATTGTTTGCAAATACAGTAACGATAAGTTCCCTCTCTATTTCTTCCATGTACCTACAGTTGTATATGGTCCCTTCCCACACAGATTCTGGCCTTGGTCCTGTACTTACTGTGGCCAGTGAGTCCTTACCTGGGTATACATTTTTAAATCTGAGCCTCCTCAGAATGATATCCCTGGACTCTGTAAGTCATAGGTCAATTTTTAAGATTGATTTTTACCTATATATTTTTTATATTATAGACATAAAACTATGAGTTTTGAAATCTTTCTTTTGATGCAGAAAATATCTACTTTAGGAATAGGACATATACTGAAGATAAGCAGTATAAATAATGACATACATAAATATTTCTGCATTGTTGGACACCTACATTGCTCTCAATTTAACAGTGTTAAAAATGGAGTGTCAAAGAACATTTTGAGCACATCTGTGGATGATGAAATACATTTTTGAGCTTCCATACTGGGAATTATATCTATCGTAGTAGTGGAAATTGAAGGAGACCACCCTGAAACTGGCATCTGTTTTTTGGCCGCTCTTGTAGACTACTGACTTTTAGCCCAAACAATAGTCCTATAAGGTGTTATTATCTATACATTATAGATGAGGAAATAGAGGCCTAAAGGAGGGAAATAATTTTTCTACATTATTTCAATTAATAAACAATAAGATCAAGATTCAGATCTTTTCCTTTGATTCACATCTCATGCTACTAAGTATCATCTCAGACATCGGTTGCAAGTGTTCTGCCAACAACTGAAGAGGCCCCATTTGCTTTAGGCTCCATCATTCTTCACACTCCTCCTGTGAAGGAGGGGCTGGAGTCGTCCTCTCAGATCACTGGGTGGAAAGATTGTTTAATATTTCCCAAATGCCTTTGATGAATATGAAGAGTACTGGGACCTCCTCTGTCACAACACAGCCTTGCCCTTGGACAAGTCACAAACTGCCTCTGATCCTCCCTTCCCTCATCTGAAAACCTAAAAATATCTACCTTAATAAACATCTGTGAGGACATGGCTTTCTAAATCAAAGTTGCCACATTCTGAGTTAGATTCTTTCAACCGGTTCACATTTTACAAGTCTCATTGATTCTTGATTTTTTTTTTATTCTTATGTTAATCCCCATACATTACATCATTAGTTTTAGATGTAGTGTTCCATGATTCATTGTTTGTGCATAACACCCAGTGCTCCATGCAGAATGTGCCCTCCTCAATACCCACCACCAGGCTAACCCATCCTCCCACCCCCCTCCCCTCCAGAACCCTGTTTGTTTTTCAGAGGCCATCGTCTCTCATGGTTCGTCTACCCCTCCGATTTCCCCCGCTTCATTCTTCCCCTCCCGCTACCTTCTTCTTCTTCTTTTTTTTTTTTTCTTAATATATATTGCATTATTTGTTTCAGAGGTACAGATCTGCGATTCAACAGACTTACACAATTCACAGTGCTCACCATAGCACATACCCTCCCCAATGTCTATCACCCAGCCACCCCACCCCTCCCACCCCCAACCACTCCAGCAACCCTCAGTTTGTTTCCTGAGATTAAGAATTCCTCATGTCAGTGAGGTCATACGATACATGTCTTTCTCTGATTGACTTATTTCGCTCAGCATATAACTTTCTTACCATTTAAACTTTCTCTCTGCTACTACTCCGACCATTTTATAAGCAGATCGCTACCTCAGGCTCCATGCTGAACTTTTGCCAATGATGTGTAGTTTGCTATTTTTGTACTTTCAATCTGGGTCACTCCATTTTTTAGTAACCTGTTGGAAATGATTCACATTACTCAACACGTTCCCACGCTATTTAGTGAGTGGTCATTGAATCAAGGGGTAGTCATTCAGTCAAGGGAAATTGGGGAAAAACAAAACAACACAAAATATGTGAAGTAAATTTCTAGTAAGTGATTCAGACATAAAACTGTGGGGTCATAAATGACATACTAGCATTTGTGGATCTCAACTTAGTTAAAGAGGCCCAGGATGCCAAAAGTTAAAATATGACCATAATTTCATCACTAAAATAAAGGCATAATAGACATTACATAATTCATACGAATCTAAAGTGTTACGGTTTTATATGATCTCGTGGTGGCTCATGTAGATTTCTTTTTTAGTCTTTCCATGGCTATGGTGATGTTACAGTTAGTACAGGATCAGGAAAGCTTTGTGAAGGCAGGAAATAGTCCTGAAGAGTTTTGCTTTAAAATCCACAGCATGAGGCAGTGGAAGGGACCTACAGCACGGAATCTGATATGTATATATGTTCAGTATTTATTGAATCAGTCAGTTACTTAAGTGTTGTTTCACACTTCACTAATTAGCTAAATTTGGTTAAAGCACAATGACAAAATTAACTCATTTAATACTCAAAATGGTCTCATTTTGTGTTATGCCCACTATACAAATGAAGACAGTTGTCAAAAGGCATCATTTGAACATGAATGTTTCATGTTCTCTAAAACACATTGTGTTAACCTTCAATTCAACCAGATTATATTTGTTATACTGTACTGTTTTTGGAATATCCAAAACTTTAGTAAGTATTCATTCATTCATTCATTCACTCATTTACATTAATCTGTTGAATAGTCATAATGGTCTATGTTTTATGATACATAAGTGGAACCATTGGTGAGTAGAAACAGACATGGTCTTTGTTCACCTGAAACTCACAGTCTAATGAGGGAGACATACTTTACTCAATTTACACACATAAATGTAAAGTTATAATTCAGATTGCTATAAGTGAGGTATGCATAGTGTTCAGAGATTAATAAAAAGGAATCTGGCATTATATGAGTAGTCAAGGAGAACTTCACTTTGAAAGGGTAAAGTAACTCAGAAGAGGAAGATAGGGATTTCCAGGCAGAGGTAACATTGATACAAAAGCCCTATGGGGTGCCTGGGTGGCTCACTTAGTTAAGCATCTGCCTTCTGCTCAAGTCATGATCCCAGGGTTCTAGGATCGAGCCCCATGTCAGACTCCTTGCTCAGTGGGGAGTCTGTTTCTCCCTCTCCCTCTGCCTCTCCCCCCAGCTTGTGCTCACTCTCACTCTCTCTCTCTCAAATAAATAAATAAAATCTTTAAAAGAAAAAAATCCCTATGGTACGAAGGACTAGAGGATATCAGGGTAAAGAAGTCAGCAGCAGGCCTAGACTGGGCAGAGCTTTAGAAAGTAACTAAGCTCATCTTTGTCAACCTCGTCTTTGGTGCAATGGCAATTCATTCAAATGGTTTAGTCAAAAGGGTGACACTATCAGATACATGTTTTAAAAAGAAAACAACGGCTGTCAGTCCCCTCTTCCCAGATATAAACCTACTTAGAAAAGGAAGCTAATTAATGGTTAAGATAACTCTTGGGCTGTAATTATCTTTGCTCTCCTTTTTGCCCGTCAGAGGAGGAATAGAGAATTATCTCCATTGATGCTTTAATCACTGGAGAACTGTTCCACTTGATCAATGCTCAGTGTTCTTTTAATGCTATCTACTTTACAATAACAGAAAATCCCCCAAGGGTCATTTTTGTACTCTGGGTACAAATTTCATAATTATTAACAACAACAACAACAAAAGTTCAAATCCACAGCTCGTTTACCCAAACTGAAAGGTTGCATTAAAAATACTTTAACAACATGGAGTTATCAATGGAATCATTAATTAAATTACCTAATGGTAAAATTTAGGAATCAATTACAAAAATAATTAAAGTAATGAGACTAGCAACATTTAGAAGATAGTATAAAGAGAACAATTGTGTGAAATGGCAATTGTCCCTGGACACACTTAATAATTACAAACACTTAAATGCATTATTTGTTCCAAAATGGCCCCATGCACCATAAAGATTCATTCTCCAGATACTATTCTGAATTCCTTTCTAGAATTAAGCTATGTGTATTAATTTATAAATATATATTAAGGTTGGATCATGCAAATAAAGGTATTCTTTTAAAAATATAAAGCCACTGTTGTATTTTTAAAACAAGGACAGGTAATTTCTTGGCCTTTGAACTGATTCGTAAACTGTTCTGCAGCTCTTCCTTGGATTGGTTAAAAAATCCCCAGCATTTCAAATCATAATTTTCCATACTAGTAAAGATGGATATCTATTTTTTTAATTGAACATACGAAGTATAGTGTAAAGTCCTTGTGCTTTGGTGTCAGCCATACTTAGGTTCAAATATCAGCTCTGCAGGTGCTAATGCACCTAAGCACAAGGTGATCTTAGGTAAAATGCTCTACCTCACCTCTAGAAATGGAGGTATTATTCAAATCTATTTCATAGACCTTATTCAAGAATTAAATGGAATAATTCACACAGAGTGTTTAGACCATAAAAGCCATTATCATTAATTATTCATTTATCAAGTACTTCCCAATACTCAAGAAAGGTATTTAAACAGTTTTAATAGTATATTGTTTGATAGGGTATTTTTTACACTTGGGTCAATTTTGTAACATAATTCAAATTTTTAAAATGTGTTCTCATCTATTCCCTTTATTTCATGACATAAACTCTGTGCATCATCATATTTCCCTTTTGGTCTTGCTGATCAGAGGCTTCAAGTTAATATCTACTAAATCCAAACTACCATTCTTAATCATTTCCCCTCTGGTTCATGAATCCTCTTTCTCCCAACTTTGATAATACCTAAATTCTGTAGATGTATTCTCATTTTGATTATATATATACTTTTTTCTATTTCCAGAAAGAATTTGATATGGACTAAGGTGAATACATAAATATGGAAACAAATATAAATACAAACAGACTGTGGATAGAGGGCCCAATCTTCATCTGTATCTTTAAAGGCCTCTAGGGATGATCTACTCCAGCAGCCACAATGAGTCTATCAATATTTGTGATATCTTGGCAGTCCCCATCATTTCAGCTGGTCAGCCTTCCTGCCAGCACCTTTAACTTATAAATTGATCATCTCTCCATCTCTTTCTCTCTGCATTTACATACCTGTTATTACTGTCCCCTCCTAAAATTTGGTAACTTTGATTTTGATTTGTCTTAGCTGTTTGTACTTGAAAGTATTTGTTTCCTCTTCTTCATGTTGGGCATCTCTGTAGTTAACCTGGATTCCTTCTGGGAACTAGGGTTACCTTATCTAAGGTTGGAGTGTAAATGGGTCATCTGATTAATTCTAAAAGCTGAGCTCTGACAGAGACCCTAGTCAAGCTCAGAGAGCTGGCTACTATCTGTGCCATGGAATAATTTGTCTCTTCATTCTCCTGCCTAATTCACAGTCAGAACAGACATAAATCTACACTGATATTTTATAGAATGAGAATTCTGAAGAGTTGAAAAATCATTTCCCATTTCTACCAACTAGCATTGTACTCTTTTGTATTATAAGCTCCGTAATTTAGAATACGCAAATAATAGGCATCTATTCCAATAACAAATTCATCCAGTTATTAAGAAAGACAAAAGGGATGCACTTTTAAAATAAAGATGTGACAGGATTAGAAACCAATGGAGATCATCCGAAATTTGAGGAAAAATATATTTTTCCCCTCACAGTTAGCAATTAGACAGCTGTATTTTGCACAAGCTAAAATTGATACCAGGAATACAGTGCTCAAGTTGCTTTAGCTAGAAATAGAATTGAATATAAGTTATGGGGAATAAATTCTTCCTGAAAGGCCTGTAAGTGTATCTAACACTTATCTAGACTGTGTTCCTGTATTCCTGGCTAAGTGAATTTTTTTTCCCTCTTTGAACTGCTTATCTGACTGACTCTCTTTCTTTCTCTCTTTCTTCCCTTCCTCGAAACTTCCCTCCTTTCTTTTCTTCTTTATCTTCTTCTTCAAAAAGACAGATTTTCCATTGAAACATATTTAAGGCAATAAAAATGAATAAACAAATGTATAAAGATTTGGGAAAGAGAGCTACACTATTTGAATCTGGGATCTTCTCATATCTAATGAGCTTTTCATTCATCTACTTAACTTTTCATCATGTATGTATATGTGTTCTCTAAATAGAACTTAGAAGAACTAAGTTAACTGAAGGAATTCTTTGTAAAACATTAAAATAGTCGAGCTCATGATTTACTAACTTCACTGAAGGAACATGTTCGCCTATCTTTGGAATCAATTATTCAATGCAGAAATTATTTTTGTGGCAATCTACAATGTTTTCTGGAGCTAACATTTGATAGTATACTCTGCTCAGGTAAAAGTATTAAAGCCAGTTTTATATAATCAATATATTAAATATTTAGAAATAAAGAATAATAGCAGTGCTTAGACCATTGTTTGCCTTTCATTTCATGAGAGATTTTGGAAAAAATAATGAATGAGTAGAAAAATAGTAATATCTTCTGCCTTTTTGGTTGGCTCATATTTAGGAGGAAGATGAGACTATGATGAAGCAATTGGGTTTGCAATTGAGCAATTAGTTTGTAATACATTAATGCAAAACCACTCTGTATGAAATCTTGTGAAAAATATATACACAACATGTTGTATGACAAAACTTCCATTAGCATTTTATTGTACCAATGATACAGCAATCAGTCATACATTCTCAAAGTCCTTTGAGTCACTCCATTTTGAACAACGTCTTAATAATACATGTAATAGCATTTTACCTGTGGTAGTAATATTATTGATCTAACACCATTAACGTTTGTAGCATTTTTAAGACCCATTACCTGCTTGTATATAGCAGCCCTGCCTGGCAAAAACACATCACTTTCTCTGTAAAAGTTTGGCAGACAAGAACACACAAAAAAAGCAATTTTACCTGCTACAGTGTCTGTCTGACTGCTTGATAATGTCAATCAATAACTGAATTCACTTTCCTATGGTCTCTGGTAAACAAGATGTCTGCTCCATTTCAGATGCAAACAAAAACAAAGGAGCCAGGATAGGGGTGGCTCAAAATAGAGTGTTCTGGATAATATTTAATGGGCATTTTAGGGAAAAGTGGGAGTAAAGATACAGAAAATCATATTCCCTAAAGGAAATATTGACTGAATAACTCATGGAAATAATGGTTTAGTGGCCTGAAAAATTTTTGAACAGAGATAGGAGGTTTGTTTCTTTTTTAATGGGGTTGTGATAGAAAGCCATTTGAATGAAATAAATTTTAAATATTCATAAAGAAGATATGCTGTCTAACTATAATTTTACCTAGTTAGCTGTCTATCATCTATCTATCCTCTTACTATCTAATAAGCTTGTTAGCTAAATATTACTGTATTTATTTGTCTGAATATCTATTATATAAATTATTATTTCTACCTGGTAAATGGCGGACATTATGAAGACAGTTACAATTTTTAATGAATCTTTGGAGTAGTTTAGGGGAATTTTTAAAAGGCTCAGAAACATAAGGCATTTTAATATAATTGTAGAACTAAAGAGCAAAAAGAGTAGTTAAATCCGCCAAAATGCACATTGGATCGGTGTGTGAGTAGACACAGTTTGGCCCATGATATCCCTCTGTTCTGATCCCCAGTTTAGTGTTGATGTAGGTGAAATGGAAACTTGGATTTGGGGTCAAACTGTTATAATAGTGCACTTTTTATTATTAAAGTCATATGCACTCCCAAATCATTCACAACAATCAGCCAAAATGTCTGGGATCAAAATCTCTGTCTGGTTCCTTGACAAATACTCTCCCCTGACTTCTTCCTTACCCAGTTGTGTCCCACAAATTTGGGCAGGTTTTTCTTTCTCTAATGATTTCAAGTATCCAATTCCAGACACACGCACCCCCACTCCAACAAACAGTACGTAAGTTAGATAGAAAAACAATGGAAGGGCAGTTTTGTAATGGTCTTTTTTTTCTATCCTAAGTATTACAGTTATGATAATAACATATTCTAAGAGCTTCTAGAGATTATTATGTGACTGGCACTTCGAGGCTTTAAGGTCTTGTCAGGAAGACAGATGGAATGCTCAAAACGGTTTATAAAGAAACCATTTCCAAATTAAAGTGATGCAAAGAGTTGAAGGAATGAGAAGGGATGGCGAGGCACTAAGGGATGACTTGGAGAGACATCTTTGACACCCCGAAACCTGAGGAAGCAAAAGGAGGCAGTTATTGGAAGCCAAAGAGAGTTAGAGAGGTCGAAGAGGAGCTCTCAGCCTCTCATCAGGGGCCTTAGTCTTGGAGGAACTCAGATTTCGTCAGTGGTAAACAATCTGGCTTCTCTTTCCTCTGTTCTACAATCTCCTATAAGTGGTCCCCATTGGCTGAACCTGACAAGAAGCTGAAGAGCATGTCTACAATCTCCTTTAAGTGGTCCCCATTGGCTGGACCTGACAAGAAGCTGAAGAGCATGGGGCACCCAGACTATGCAGTCTGTAGAGGAGAGCCTGTGGGGCCATGGAGCAGTGGTGCAAAAGTGTGGAGAAGGAACTGTGAGTGTTCAGGTGAAATGGAGAACAACCTGCATGATGCTCTACCTCAGGTCAGTCTCACCGCACCCCTAAAAATATCCTGTATTTTGGCTGAGGAAATCAAGAGTCGGAGTGGAAGAGTGACAGCCCAAGTTTAACTTGGGTTCAGTTCCAACTCTGCCCACCACCTACCACTACCCACCCCTCCCCCAGTTTCTATGAAAAAAAAAAAAAGATAAGAAAAGATTGGAATAACTTCTGTTGAACAAAGAACATTCATTAGTGCAGAGTAAGTTTTGAAATAAAGAACTTTGTGGTTCACGAACACTTGGAACAGTATTGCAGTTGATTTTCACAGCTATACTATTGTTAGGCCTGAAAAGGAGCTCTATCCCCATTTGTCGACAAAACGATTAAAGAAGAGTTTGTTTTCAGTCCTACAATCAGTATTAGAACTTGCTCCGGAATCCAGGCTGTCTAAATTTCAATCCAACACCACCATCCCCCTCCCCCACCACATACCACATTATTCAGTAGGGCTTGTGCATTAAAAGAAATAGTGTTTTAAAACTGTATCTTTAGGGGCGCCTGGGTGGCTCAGTTGGTTAAGCGACTGCCTTCGGCTCAGGTCATGATCCTGGAGTCCCGGGATCCAGTCCCGCATCGGGCTCCCTGCTCGGCAGGGGGTCTGCTTCTCCCTCTGACCCTCTTCCCTCTCGTGCTCTCGGTCTCTCATTCTCTCTCTCTCAAATAAATAAATAAAATCTTAAAACAAAACAAAACAAAACTGTATCTTTAATCTCTTGTAGTTACTGCCCGGCAACAAATTTACATAACACATGAGTTGCTTCACAACTCTTTGTAAGCTCTCTTTTCATCATGTTTAGGTGTTTTGATTTGTGGATAATCCTTGGCCTATAAAGCAAATATTAATACATTATTAACTGATCCCATAGTACAACTGGTGATGACCTTTTCAAAAACTGAGATGAGCAGATGAGAGCAGCCCCATGCAAAATAATAAAGGTCACTCAGATTTTATCATTTAATTTTCATAATGCAGATGTCAAATAAAGCCTACTTAATAACATGTATATTTTGGGGAAAAAAAAAAGATGACACCATGAATTATATTAGTTAAACTGCCACCGTGAATTTTAGTGAATATTCTCTACCGTGCACAAACTCTGAGGTTTATCCCCCATGAAGAGAGGGAGTCTAATGAAGAAGATTGGCAGTCAGGTTCTCAGCTTCCATATACAACATGCCTCTCACTCCATTCTCACCCCCATCATCTCTCATTCTCCTTGTATCTGACCCAGCTGTGCCCTGAGAATGTGAACAGTCCCAACATCTGTTATTTATAATAAATTCTATTTGTAAACCTAAAATAGTAATGCTTTGTCATTTCTCGTAATTCTTTAGGTTGGCTGACTTCAGCTAGGCAGTTCTGTTTTACTTGCACTCCGCTGGAGTCACTCACATGGCTTCATTCAGCTGTGAACTTGGCCAGGACAGTGAAATCCAAAATGATCTCACTCCCATGTCTGAGACACTGGTGCTGGCAACCAGGTGGGGAGCTGTGGCTTTTGTCCATGTGACTTCTCTCACTCTCTCTCCATATGGCCTCTTCTCATTCAGTAGACTAGCATGAGTTGATTTTTGTTTTTGTTTTTGTATGGTGGCTGGTTTCCAAGAGAGCAAATTCAGAAGCTCCCCAACCCATATGGACTAAACCCAGAACTGCCTCAAAGTCACACTGGCCACATTCTATTGGTCGAACAAGTTATAAAGCCAGAAAGAGACTCCACTCCTTGAAGAGAGGTGAGGTATGCTCATATATGGATGGGAAGATTGTTGGTGTTCATCTTTGGAAGTACTGCCTCAGGTCTTTTAGGATGTTTCCTATCAAAAAACAAAGAACAGAAAATAACAAGTGTTGGTTAGGATATAGAGAAATGGGAACCTCTGTGTACTATTAGTAAAAATGTAAAATGGTGCCTATGTCATGGAAAACGGTATGGCAGTTCTTCAAAAAATTAAAAATAAGGACACCTGGGTGGCTTAGTCAGTTGGATGTCCAACCCTTGATTTTGGCTCAGGTCACGGTCTCAGGGTTATGCAATCGAGCCTTGTGTCGGGCCCCACGCTGGACATAGAACCTGTTTAAGATTCTTTCTCTCCCTGTCCCTGTGCCCCTCCTCCCTTACTCTTGCTCTCTCTCTCTCTTCCTCTCTATAAAAGAAAAAAGAAAGAAAAAAAATTAAAAGTAGAACTACCATATGATTTAGCAGTCCTGCTTCTGGGTATTTATCCAAAAGAATTGAAACCAGAATCTCAAGAGATATTTGCACTACCATGTTTATTACACTTTATTTACAGTAGCTAAGTGGTGAAAATGGCATACACATACAACAGAATATTTAGACATAGAAAGTAAAGAAATCCTGTCACATGGTACAACGCAGGCTAACCTTGAGGGCATTATGCTAAATGAAATAAGGCAGTCACAGTAATACAAACACTGCATGATTCCACTTCTTTGAAGTTACTTAAGTAGACAAACTCATAGAAACACAAAGTAAAATGGTGGTTGCTAGCGACTGGGAGGAGAGAGAAATAGGGAGTTGCTTTTCAATGTGTATAGTGTTTCAGTCATGCAAGATAAAAAAGGTTCTAGAGATTTGTTGTATAACATTGTGCTTATAGTTAACAATACTGTACTGTACATCTAAAAATTTGTTGGGGGTCAATCTCATGTTATGTCCTTTTTACCAAAATTTTTAAGAAGCAGTTATTAATTACTATCTGTTGTTATATGGTAGGTTCTTTTCAGAGATTTATATGACTTTTTTTTCAGTTAATTCTCATGCCAGCGCTAAGATAGAAGTAGAGATATGAGAAAATTAATCTTAGAAAGGTTATGTATATTTTTAAGGTCATAACCCTAAGAAAGTTACAGATTGAATTACAAACTGATTCATCTGCCCAAATTAACAACAGTGTTCTGTGTTATTCATAATTTCTAATATGTATACACTATATTATTACTTTTTAAAGATCTTATTTATTTATTTAAGAGAGAGAGCATGAGCTGGGGGAGAGGCAGAGGGAGAGGGAGAAGCAGACTCCCTGATGGGCAGGGTGCCCGATGTGGGGCTTGATCCCAGGACCCTGAGATATGACCTGAGCCAATGACAGATGCTTAACCAACTGAGCCACCCAGGTGCCCCTGTATACAGTATATTAGTTTTAAAGTGAAATGAATATATATTTTCATCCCAAATCAAACCAATATAAACCTGTTCTGTGAGAACAACTGAGGAGACCAATGAAGAAGGAATGGAAAGAAGAAAAGTAAGAATATAATAGGATAATAGGACTCCATAGTCAGGTTACCACAAGACTTTTTTTCAACCTGGTAGTTGGTAGATGGTATCGAGAAGAAATCATGCTATGCATATATTTATAATAAAATCATCCAATATTAATAAATAAATACCTACCATTAGTAAATGATAATGATCACCATGATCCTAGTAAATCTTTTTACTTTCTAAATATTTATTTATTTATTTTTGAGAGAGCGAGTACACACAGAGTGGGGGAAGGAGCAGAGAGAGAGGGAAAGAGAGAATCATCAAGCAGACTTCCTGCTGAGTGCAGAGCCCCATGCAGGGCTCAATCCCAGGACCCTGAGATCATGACTTGAACCAAAATTATGAGCCAGCTAACTGACTGAGCCACCCAGGCGCCGCCCTAGTAAATCTTAATAATAAAATGGATCAGATATATTTCTCTCATTAATAAAACTATAATTAAACAGTGGACTCCTCCTCAAAGTATTGTTATAAAATATATTTTCATTGAGGAATTTGTCAAATCCTTAGAGATGCGATTTTTCCACTATTTTTCTGAAAATTAAGACAGATTTACACATATGAGTCTATCTTTCTCTTTTTTTTGGCATGAGGAGGAAAGAAAATTATTCTGATTGCATAATTATTTACTTTAGATCCTGCTCTTGAAACACATCTACTATGTAGGTTCACATATTTCATTGTATTCATATCTTCTGAACACCAATTTCTTCATACACAAAACGGGTCTGATATTCACATAGCAGCACCTGTTCATCCAAGTTACTGAAAATATATATTTTGAGGAGCAACTATGTGAGAGACATTCTTTAGGTACCAAATAAAGCAGGTAAAGTCCATGGTCACATAGAATTTATATTCTATAGGAATAAGCAGATTTTTTGTTTTTAAATTTTTAAATATAGCTTCATAATTCAGTGCTTGATATGAAATAGTAAAAGAACTTTGTAAAGAATGGAAATCTGCTGACTTGATTGTGATTGAGTCGAAAGGGGACTGGTCTATATATCAGGTGGTCCAAGAAAAAGTGCTGTGTGGAGATATTATTGAAACAGACCTGCATAACAGTATGGAACCAGCCAAACAGGGCTAGGAATAATTCCATTCCAGGTAGAGGGAAGAGCAGGCCTTGAACATGAAGAATTTGACATAAGAATGAAATCTGAATTCCAGGAGGTATAGGGAAGTATATAGAGATGTTGGGAAAATCTATGCAGAATGCAATACATAGAGCTTTGTTTTGAGGCTGGAGGGTTTGGTCAAGGTAAGGGTCTAAATATTTTAGTCTAAATGCCATGGGAAGACACTGGATGACTTTTACAGAATTCAAAGATCTTAAATAATATGCACTAGTAGGAGTCATTTTTCTGTTTTTCTTTGTCCTGGAGAGAGGAGAGTATCTTGAAATCTGTATGTTATAAAACAAGCCCATTTGAGGAACTTTCCTTCAAAAATAGAGATGATTCTTTCTTGAATAGAAACCTCAAATGAAAAAGAGAGATTAGAAGACGCAGAGGGAAGGAGGGAAAAAGAACCTATATGTCTAATTTTTATGGTTGATGTCACATTGTATTTAACCAATGTGTCTATAATTATCAATATACAATATGACTGATAAGAGTCAAAACAAGAAAAATAAATCCACTGCATATTTTGATAGAGAGTAGCTTTAGTATGACAACATTCTCATCATCTAGGATTAGCTGTTAGATACTAGGAAATGAGAATAGATCAAAGCAATTTAGTAATAAATTCTGTGTCTGTCTGGATTTGTTTTTGTTTTCTGTTTGTTTCTTCTTCCAATACTTCTGAAATACTTGTTTCACCTAAAAAGCAGAAGTTGATTATTAACTTCAACAATTATTGTAGTTTCTCCATTCCCCCTGGTAGAGCTAAGGTGTTTCCAAAACACAGATCAAGACACACCCCCTAATTAAATACTAATTTACTTTGACAGCTGAAAGTTAGCAAACACAGAGCCTCAAAATTGTGAGTTATCATCAATAAGATACTAATCATTACTCTTTGAACACATTAGTTTGAGCATTTTCTTTTTAATTGTGAAATATCAACTCAACAGGAAGGGCTTATATTAAAACATTAGCATGGGCCCCAAAACTTCTCAAGGAGATGAACACTCAAAGCCATTAAAGACAAAATACCCTCTCAATTTGAATGACAATAATAGCTTGGCATATCCATTACTGCATTAATACTACATGAAGCCATTACATTGTTTCCACATATCTATTAATACCCTGTTTCCACATATCTATTAATATAATTAGTGATAATATGGAAAGCATTCAATATTCTTGAAGCCTTAAAAAAGAAAATTTTTAAAGGATTATCTTTGAGAATTAACATGGTAATTTTTTCTTATTTTTCCTATCCAATGACAATAAAAAGTCCTAGCAGGAAACTACCCCCCTACAGATACAGATTATTTGCACAATCAAGGAAGTATCCTAGAAGTTGAACAGATAGAACATCTTGTCCAAAATTAAGGTTATAGGGGGAGATCAAGTTGGGTTTGTACGCTATGTTAATAATTTATGTTCATTGTGACCCAGGCTAAGTCACATGAAACACACTGAGGTTTCATTTCTTCTAAAATGAGGATGATACCCTCTACCTCACAGAATAACTATTACTATTATAAACCCCATTTTAGGGCTTAGCACATTTCTTGGAACATTGGAAGCTTTTACTAAATACCGACTTTTTGTAGTATTATTATCTCTTAAAGTACTCACAATGATCTCCAGTGGGGTAGAACTATCTACATTTTGTAGGAAAAGTGAACTGAATTTGGCCCACATATACACAGGCAGTAAGTGAGTCTGTATTTTAAAGAGAGTCAGTACCTGGGAGTTGGCATATTGTAGCAGGTGCTGGACAGAGTACTTGACAGAATAAATGCATAGCAACTTCAACAACAATAAAAAAGCATCAATCTTTTCATTTCTTCAACATGTGTGTTTTGCTCATGAATCTTCCCTTTTAGAATGGTGTGTCAGACTGTGTAGGAGGGCAGCCAATAAAACCAATAAAATAAAGGTATCGAAGGAGCCGGAGCCTCTGCTGACAGGGTATTTATACCATGTGGCTGGGATGTGATAATATTTGACACTCTCGTTTCGGTGTTATCAGGGAAGTTCAAGCCGAAGAAGCTATGCTAAGACATCAGATCTGTGAGGTGATTCTGTTGCTTTAAATCTGGCTTATGATCATTTGTCTCACTGGTGGTTTGGTTTCATAAAGTGGAGAAATGTAGGACTTTCCCTTTGTGCTTGATTTTGGCTCTTGTTCTTGATTCAGACCCCTACTGTTTATCCCACTTCAGCTCTTGAAATTGTTCCATTCTGATAGCTAAGTGTGTTGAGGGGCAAAGGGAGATTCAAGACCTGTCAAAGTCGCTCCAAGATAAAAGGGCATTTCGGCTACTGTTTCTGTAGTATCAGCCCAGAGCAGGTGACTGGTTTTGATTTTTCTAGGTCCTGCCCCAGAGCCAGTGTACAGAATTTAGAATTCTGTCTTTATTTTTATTTGGAACTTGGTTTGATAAATGTCTCATAGTATTACTTATTTTACACACACACACACACACACACAAAACCTAATGCACATCTATGTTTTTTTCATTTCCAAATTTGGAGAAGTTTAAAATAAATTAGAAAGAAAACATTTTTTTTTATGTTACGTTAATCATCGTACATTACATCATTAGTTTTTGATGTAGTGTTCCATGATTCATTGTTTGCGTATAACACCCAGTGCTCCATGCAGAACGTGCCCTCTTTAATACCCATCACCAGGCTAACCCATCCTCCCAACCCCCGCCCCTCTAGAACCCACAGTTTGTTTTTCAGAGTCCAGAGTCTCTCATGGTTCATCTCCCCCTCCAATTTCCCCCTCTTCATTCTTCCCCTCCTGCTATCTTCTTCTTCTTTTTTTTTAACATATGATGTATTATTTGTTTCAGAGGTACAGGTCTGTGATTCAACAGTCTTACACAATCCATGGTGCTCACCATAGCACATACCCTCCTCAATGTCTATCACCCAGGCACCCCATCCCTCCCACCCCCACCACTCCAGCACCCCTCAGTTTGTTTCCTGAGATTAAGAATTCCTCATATCAGTGAGGTCATATGATACATGTCTTTCTCTGATTGACTTATTTCACTCAGAAAGAAAACATTTTTTTAAAGATTTATATATTTGAGAGAGAGTGGGTGCACATTGGGGGAGGGGCACAGGGAAACGGGAGAAGCAGACTCTGCTGAGCATGGAGCCAGATGCCTGGCTTGATCCTGCAATCCATGAGATCATGACCTGAGCCTAAACCAAGAATTAACTGCTTAACTGACTGAGCCACCCAAGCGCCCTGAAAGAAAACATTATTAATTGTAGCTGAGAGTGATATTCCACTTTATTAGGTATGTTTTCCTCTTCTTCAAAAATACAAATATAATATGATCCAGGATGTAGTCTTACATAATTCAAGGAATCAATATAGTCAAGGCATCACCTAAACAAAGTTAATATAGGTAACTGGCCTCTGCAATCTAAAATATCCCCATATACATACATCATAAAATACATATAAGACATGGGACAGAGCTATGTCATGTAGTTTGATATCAGCGTGGTTTCCAGGCATTGTTTTTTCCTACTTGCAATTTAAATCTATGGCTAGAAGCTGGTATTTTCTACTTGTAAAGAGGCTGCCTGGTGTCTTTCTGGCTTAGAAGTGAACACGACCCCCCGATCCTCACCACGCTTCTGCAGAATCTTTACTATGTTATATGCCACCCTCTGGGGTAGCTTGAGAAGCAAGTTCAGAGAAAAGGTCATATTCTGGGCGGACCGCTTGCATCTGTCTAAAAGGCAACTTCATTTGTTTCCACTTTATGCTATTTTATTTGAAAAGGGGTGTTTAAGTAATCTTTGCTTGCTTCTTGCTCTACTAGTGAGAAAAATCACATACTGGAGACAAACATGTCAGTGGAAGGTCTCAAAGATTTTGAAATAGTTTCAAGTGTGATCATAAAAAAAATTATAAGGCATATTTTTTCCCTGCTGGGAAGACTTACTTATTGATGAAAGTATTAAATCACTATTTCATTGAGATTTTTTTTTTCCTAGAAACCAGCAGCAACCCTACATTTCCAGATTAAGCCAACTAATATGATAGGTGGAAAGTAGTTGATGTTTAATATCTAGCATTGAAGCAGATATGCTGAAATACAAATTCTCATACATCATTGCTGATAATTTATTTATTCTGGTTTTCCAGAGGGCAATTGAGGAATATTTGCTAAACTTGAAGTGCACACAGCCTTTGTGTTAGTAAATCTGCAAATATAATTTTATTCTACAGACATCTTTGCCCATTTCCAACAGTAGTATAAGAATATTCCTTATGAAATTGTTTATTATTGTTACCTATTCATGAACATTTGTATTAAAGTTTTTCACCATCTAAAGAAAATATGGTACATTAAAAAATAGTATAATATATAGACTATAAAAATGAAGTGCATCTATATGTGTTGACAAATAAAGACAATTGCATTTGCATAAAACCCATGAAAAAGGAACTAGTATAGGGAGAAGTTTAAGAGAGCAGTCCATTGAATTAAATTCCTTGGGTTTAATGTCTGACTCCATGTAGTAAGTGAGTAATCATGTACCAGTTACCCAGGATCTTTGAGCATCAGATTTTCCTCTGTTAGTGTGGCCCTCATAATGGTCATATTAAGTAGGTTTTATATAAATTCAAAGAGTTAATTCTGGGGAGTGGGATGGGCCGATGAAAAGAAATTTACTTTTTAATTATATAATGATTTAAATGTTAAAATTAATTATCACAGAATTATAAGATTATGCTTAATATTCAAAACAAAATTTGCAAAAGGAACTTTCTGTAACAGGCATCAATTATTGTAAAGTGAAATTTGATGAATTAATGATTGGATTATGAACCGTATTTCTAATGGCTTGAAACATTACATAAATTCCATGTTTCAAGGTATGCATTTGGGTCTGAGGATACTAAGTATAATGCTCATACCAGATCTTTTTCTTTGAGATTAAGAACTTCTTACTTTTTTGATAAACATAGAGGGTCTCCCAACCTATTCTGTGCATGTAACCAAAGTACTATGAAAATTGTTCATGGCTTTCAAAAAATAAATTAAAATTATAGATTTCAAATGCTTCCAGTTTAAAAAAAAAAGTGAAACTTTTACAAAGGATGCTAAACATTTTGAAGTTAACAAAATGACAAACAATATCAATAACAATAATGACATAGTGCTTATAACTGGGAAACTTCTCAACACATATTAAGTAAAATATGTTATCTCATTTAATCCTTACCATTTTATATATGAGAAATACAGGCTAAGAAGATATTAAATAAGTATAAGTATATATGCAGAGGTATTCAATCTAAGGTTTGCCTATTTTAAATATTCTTTTTATTTTTTTAAGTAATCTTTGTACCCAAAGTGGGGCTCGAACTCAAACCCCAAGATCAAAAGTCACACATTTTACTGACTGAGCCAGTCAGGAGCCCCGAGATTTTGCCTACTCGAATCATAAATCTGTAGTGGTTTCCAGTGGTTTTCTTACCCTAGTAATTTATTCCAGTTAAATGACTCTGAATAGTAATTCAGAAAGTTATTGTATATATAAATCCATATGTTATGACATCTTTCCTAAATAAATATTATAACTTTATATCTCAATGTGTCCTATAGGCCAAGATTAAACTCATATTCATGTCACCAGTAGTAACAATGTTAAAGACAGTAAATAATTAATCAACATCAACACTAAACTTGACTTCTTAGAATACAGAAATGTCAAAAAATAGAAACAAAGAAAAAAATAACTCCTATCCCTTTGGAAGTTTGTAGCATTAATTGAAACAACCTAATTTTAACTATTTTGAAAGGTTTTCATTTGTAACAATAAGTATCTGAAGATGATAAAGCAAATAATATCAGAAACCTCAAGGAAAAAAGATGTGTCATTTAACCACTGGAGATAGAAAGGGGTAAAAACTGCATAGACACAGACACTCATTGTCTAAGATCTTACATCTTTCACAGGCAGTTAAGTTTATAAATTATAGGAAAAATCAAGGGTTCCTGGGTGGCTTAGTGGGTTAAGTGTGCCTTTGGCCCAGGTCGTGATCCCAGGGTCCTGGGATTGGGCCTCCATCTTGGGCTCCCTGCTCAGCGGGGAGTCTGCTTCTCCCTCTTTCTCTGCCCCTCCCCCCACCTGTGCTTGCACACGCTCTCTCTCTCTCTTTCTCAAAGAAATTTAAAAAAAAAAAGAAAAAAATCAGAGGGGTGCCTGGGTGGCTCAGTCAGTTAAGTGACCAACTTGTGATTTTGGCTCAGGCCATGATTTCAGGGCTATAGAATGGAGTCCGGAGTCTGATTACAAGCTCAGTGGGGAGTCTGCTTGAGATTCTGTCTCTCTCCCTCTGTCCCTCTCCCTCTGTCCCTCCCCTCCCTGCTTGTGCTCTCTCTCTCTCTTTCTCAAATAAATAAATAAATCTTTAAAAAAAATAAGAAAAATCAGCAGAACCATGTCTTTGCTTTTAGAAGGTAAATGGCTAAATGATGATCTCAATTTATTTATTATTAATTCATCCATCTCTTCATTTACTCATTCACTCATTCATTTATTCATGACTCATTTATTCATTAAATATTTATTTATTATTCATTTGGTGCCTGGCACTATACTAATTGCTTCAGAAAATAAAAAAAAGAAATAAAAAGAAATTTAAAAAAATTTAAAAAGAGATAATAAAAAAAAGAAATCAAACCCATTAATACCTAGACCATTGCACTGTGATCTCCCCAAGAAGGACTTCTGGCTTTTGTATTTGTTTGAATGAGTTTGAATCTGTCACTCATGGTCTTGACATGAAAAGGTGGTACCCTCCAATTGGGTAGCTTGAGGAGAATGCTAAAACAGGCTATTTGGGAAGAATACCAGTAGCATTGAGAAAAAGAAATAATGGATGCTACAATACTACAGGGCTTGTAACAGCGGGAAGATATTACCACTTCAAGGTGTGAGAGAGTCAGGATAGGGAGTCATTACCTGAGTGCTGAGAGAAGCTGATGAAAGAGGGCTACCTAAGGAGCTATGGCCATGAAATAACCAGACCAAGGAAACACAGCAGACAGGGCACCTATGGACTACCTGTCTCAACTCTACTCTCCTATTACCCTCTGATTTCCTTCCCATATCTCTTACTGGTCTAACTCAACCATGATCTAGAACATGGAGAAACCATTGAGACACTGCATAATGACAGCCTTTTGGGGCACAGATCAAGTTAAAGATGAGAGAGTGGCTGGAAGGCCAGGTAGAAGAGATCTAGCACACTGAGGGAGTCATTTAAATACCAAGAAATTAGGGGCACCAGGGTGGCTCAGTTGGTTTAGCATCTTGCTCTTGGTTTTGGCTCAGGTGATGATCTCAGGGTCATGAGACGGAAACCCATGTCAGACTCCCCTCAGCCCAGAGTCTGCTTGGAATTCTCTCTCTCCCTCTCCTTCCTCCCCCTTCCCCAGCTCACGCTCATGCTCGTTCTCTCTCACTCTCTTAAATAAATAAATAAATAAATAAATAAATAAATAAATAAATAAATAA